>NC_142763.1:39471352-39792488 GCF_054948205.1 Urtica dioica subsp. dioica
CACCTAGGTCCTCACTTGACCTAGTGTTTAGCTCTGCGACTTCAAGACTCGCTCTTAAGTCGTAGTGTTTAAAAGTGCCCACACACTAATTCCTTTTCTCTCGAGTGATTTAGTGATAGAAACTTTCGTGGTTGCTTGAGTTGCCGTGGAAGGAAGAGAGACGTACGGGAGGGGAGACGAACGTTGCAACGTTTTTCCAAAAGCTTCTCAACGTTCAAGCGTCTAAAAAGGTTAGTAAACTTCTATGCTCATATTAGTTTTTATTTACATGTGCTTGCTCTTGTCTAGGTTAGTAAAAACTGTTTTACTTGAAAAATAAAATTTTTAAAATTCCGCCGCTTATCGAAGCGTTAAACTTTTTCTTAAACCCTAGATCGATTCCAACAGACGAGGCATCTAATGAAAGGCGACAAGTCACGCCTATGACCCAGACTATCGGCGAGAGATAGTTAGAGCTTCTAGGACACGAAATAGGAGAGATGAACAATCATAAACAATTAAATAAATAAATGAAAAAATCAAATTAATCAAGACAACTGTTTTTATAAGGATGCTGAGATATTCGATGATTGAATTTGTTCTAAAATAAGTATTATTTTATCATAAGAAAAATAATGTTAATTTTTTTTTATAGAATTTGAGCATTGTAACCACTAGGACAAAAAGCACTTTAAGTCGCATCCAATGATCAATATGGATGCAACATTTGATTCGAAAAAGTTGCATCTAATAGTCCGCATCTGTTGATCATGGATGCGACTAGTCGCATCAAATTTCTTATACAACGTAGTAGTAAATATTTTACATTCGAGATGTTTTGTAAAATAACATTAAACTAACGTTTTGTTAGCTAACAATAAATGTAAAACTATTTCTTTCGCGCTTTAAACCACTTTTTCATTGTGGCTGATCCTCTTCCGTCTCTGCCTCGGGATGCGCTGCTGCCTCCACTTGCGCCGCTGCCGCTAGGACGCTCTCGCTGGAACTCTACAGAATCTGGCATCTGGTCATCAGCCCTTGTAACTGGTGGCGGCGTAGTCTTAGGCTGCGGTTTCAAGGGCGACAGTTGACTCGGTCTCATGCTTTGTGTGAGCTTGAAGATCTGTCGCTGCATCTGCTCCATCATGGCATGTTGGGCTTGCACTGTAGACTGCAACTCGCGAACCATTGGATCGTGCCGAGTGCGAGAGGACAAACCTGATGAGAGCTCGTGTCTTGAGCTGTAGCGAGGAGCAAAGCTCCCCTAGGGATCGAGGGACCTATACCAGTTTCTCAATCTCGACACCGATGTCCATATCTGTGCCTTCTTCCTTCGCTTGCCACTGAATATCCGCCGTTTGACTATGAATTTGTTCCTTTACAAATGTGATAAAAAAACAATAAATATTATCAGATAATAATTAATACGTAATTAACATGATTAAAGTAATGCAACATTACAACTTACATAGAGGCCTTTCGCAACTTCTATCGTCTAGTTGTCTTTGTAATCTTGGTGGTAGTGCTGCCACATCTCTAGTGCGGAGCCAAAGGTCCAATCTTCCCTCATCTTCAAGTATTAATCAAAATACGCGCAACGTGTTAATATATAAATATTAAATATTGCAATTGAAATTCGACGAATCAACAACTTGCTTGCATCCGACGACGAGCCAAGAAAGATATCGACCCCTGTCGACTCTTTGTCTTCTTCTTCTAATTTTTTTGTTGCATTCAAACACCCAAAATACTTAAACACTTTCTCTACATACCCAAAACTTCCTTCCAACATCGCTTTACCTTCGACATTAATCCAAGTAAACCAAAACCGACTAAGCTTGGATGAGCAAACACTTGTATTAACTGATATGAAATTCAACATAATTTAAGAAAAAAAATCACGATGAAAAATAGAATTTCGCAATTTGTATGAAATTCCATTGAATTATCAAAATGTCCTTCAAAATTAATAAATTGGCTTTTCAAATTTCTTCAACATTCAGCGATAATGTTTACAGATACACGTATTATCAATGCATAAAGTTATATAGGTTAAAGTCAAATCACAGAAAACAAAAATCTTGACATATTGCTTTATATATTTTCCAATTCAAAATTTAGCTTTTATGGATTATTTATAAATTATTGATAAATCAAGTTGGCCCAACTGTTCTAGGACAATATTAAATAAGAATTGTAATTTTCTTCAAGCTGGCCCAAATTGAAATATCAGAGGACGATATGTGTTATATGTACCAGTGAGACTGTGTTATAAAGTAATAGCGCCAAATTTATTTCATTGTCAATAAAAATAAGAAAATACTTCTTCGCGGTTATTGACCCAGTCAAGTTAACACAATAACGATGTTTTTCATTTTTTTTTTCCTATCAACTTGTGAAACGGACATGAGAATACAAATTTCCATGAAGTCGATGCCAATCATGTAATGAAACGTCTAATACGCTGAAAAAAAGTCTTTGTGCTTAAGTCTCTGCAGATCTTTCGTCAACTTGTAATCAACAATCAGTCATTTTTTTCATTGGATGTGAATTGCAGTTTATCATTAAAAATATCTAAATATGGAAGAGAATAGCAACTTTTCGTTTTCCTCTAATCAGTCATTTTTTTCATTGGATGTGAATTGCAGTTTATCATTAAAAATATCTAAATATGGAAGAGAATAGCAACTTTTCGTTTTCCTCTAAAGTCTTTACAATATACATTAAACACACAAACAAAAACTGATTATTTGAAAACAAAAATACGATAATTTATAACGCAAGCTAAGGTTTTTTTTTAATATACAAAGTATAACAAATGATTAACCATTTTTTTTCTGTAAACAAATAAAAACCCCATTATTTAACAAACATAAACGGATTGAGTTGTGTTTATTAACTAACAAACAAAACTTGAACAATATTTATATCAAATATGTTCTAAATCGTTTGTAACAAAAAATCCTACGGAACAGGATTGAATGAAGCTTTTGAGTGCCAAATTGTGAATTCATTAAAAGTTTCTTATTTTGTAGTTAGTGCGTTTATCTCTTTTTTTAATTAAAAAAACAAATCTTTGTTTACCGTATTAATGGGATCTTTTTACTCTTTGAAACCATTAAGTATTTACTGGTTTCATTTATTCATTCGTACTCTTTCTCAAAGGGAAGTACTTGCTGTGAGCAATCTTCTCCTTGATTCGGCATAATTGAGCATAAATTTGATTAGAGATACCTTCTTGCTATGCACGGAGCCAGTATAGCATTTAACTTAGTTTTTTCTTTACCTAAAAAATTTACAAATTAACCCCTCTGAACTTGTTTATTGCACATTCTGACTTTGCTGTTTTTGGTTTTAAATATGGAGCACACAGCAATTGGAAGGACTATCCTTCTCATTGTGCTGAACTAGCTATTTTCCAGTAGTGAAAATTCTAATATTTTCCTCAAAAAAAAAAAAAAGATCTAGGTCGACAAACAAATTCGAATGAGAGCAACAAAAACAGAGGAAATGCTCAAAGGCTGAGCAAAATAGAGGAAAAACATACTCATAAACTTTGTGCAAAAAACAAAAGAAAGAAAATGTGGCAGAAAATTGTGTGATGTCTTGAAGCTGGTTAGATCGAAGGTCGATGTACTTAAGGTATTATTCAGTGGTGGAAGTGGGCTCATCATAACTATATGAACCGTTGCCGAGATTATAATATCTCCCTTCAATTTTGTTTTGGCAAAGGTTTAAGTGTCCTACACGCTCTAAGTTTTTTTAGACTGCTTGAGTGGTTATAATATCAGAGTTTTAGGTTAAAATGGTTTAGGTGGTTAGCGTAGTTTTAGGTTAATATGAGATGCCAACACAGAGTGATCAACATAATAAGCAAACGTGTGTGTCAGGTTCGCCGATAGAGAGCCGGAAGATGGTGTTCAAAATCAACGGTAAATTATATCAAATATATATATATATATATATATATATATATATATATATATATATATAAAGAAAAAACAATATCAGATATTCATTTTGCTTCTTTGGTAATAGACATTGTCAACTAAACTTAATCAAATAAATTCGGAAAAGGCATATTTCTACATTATTAATGTTATACGTAGTTGTAGGACTATTAATGTTTTGTATTTTTTGTATTTTTTTTTCATATTCTTTTATGGTTCATTAGGTATATAGCCAATTTAAACGTTTGCTTTTGCAAAATAGCCAACGTTTCGTAAATCTTATAAATAAAAGGTTGGCTAATTTACAATTCTTATAATTTAGGTGGCTTAGGTAGCCAATTTTTTGTAAATGGGTTATTAAGTTATATAGCCACACGGTTATAGTGAATTGAGATATAGCCCACCTTTGGTTAATTTCTTGTAAATAGCCAAGTTAACTTATTAACAGATTAGTAAAAGACTTATTTAACTCAACCAAACATATAAAAAATGTAGTTAATAGGCTGCCACGTATGCAAGTTGGCTATTTACAAAGTATTTACCAAAGGTTGGCTAATTTACAATTCTTATAATTTAGGTGGCTTAGGTAGCCAATTTTTTGTAAATAAAATGCAGTGACTATTTATCTAAGATTTACAAAACGTTGACTATTTTGCTAAATCCAAATGTTTAAATTTGCTATTTTGTTAAAAAAAAATTCTTTTATTCATTAATCAAGTTGTGAAACTGACGTGACACCAGAAACAACATTTTTACACAATTGCTGATAGTTACAATAACTAGGCAACGAATAATATTTTCGTCAAGTCTTTATAGTCGTCTATGGTTGATCAACTCAACAAAATAAGTCTATCTAGACAAACATGGAGATTAAATTATAGATGTCACACTCACACCATTTAATATTTTGACGAATGCATGGTTGAAAATAGAAGTCTTTGTGCATACTTAACGACGTGGCCCAACATTTTACAACACTAATCCGTAGTCCTCTCCTTCTTCAATAATGGGTTGGGTTTTGTGGGTGTTTCCTCTTTTTCTCTTCTTCCTTTCTCCTACAACACATTCCTCACAACCACTTTGTCATCCTCACGAAAGCTCTTCTTTGCTCACATTCAAGAACTCTTTCATTGTTACAAATTTCCCGTATTCTAGAAACTATACAGCCTCATGGGACATGAACAAAGATTGTTGCAATTGGAGCGGAGTCACATGCGACGACGAGACCGGCCACGTCGTTCATCTCGACCTTTCCTACAGCGGACTCGAAGGCGTCATCGACTCCAACAATAGTCTTTTCTCTCTCACTCATCTCCAATCTCTCTATCTCGCAGCAAATGATTTCAAAGGCTCTTCAATCTCACCCAACTTTGGTAGGTTTCCCAATTTGCTTCATCTTGACCTTTCTTACTCCAATTTCAGTGGACACATTCCTCCAGAATTGGCTTACTTGTCCAACTTGCTCACACTTGATCTCACCTCTAATAGTGAAGATCAGTTGAGAGCTGAGACAGTTAGCTTGAAAAGAATTGTTGCGAACCTAACTCATCTCACAGAATTGAATTTAGGTTCTGTCAACATGCTTTACGTCTTACCCGATGCTTTCATGAACCTCTCAACTTCTCTTATAAAACTGAGGCTTAGATCCACTAAACTCGAAGGGATATTTCCAGAAAATATTTTTCGTCTGCCAAACCTTGAAGCTCTTTATTTATATAACAACCCACATCTCACCGGTTCATTCCCTCGACAGAATTGGACCAGTCAACTCAAAAGCTTGGACATTTCCAATTCGGGATTACCGATAGATATAACATATGTAATTCAATCTGCAAAAAAATTGAATAGTCTTTCAGTAAGTAATGTCAGTAATATCAACCTATCTTTTCCTCCTCCATCTTTCAGTAATATTACTTGGTTAAATATTATTGATAATCACTTGGGCGGTCAATTTCCATGGGTCTCCCTCAATCTACCCAAGCTGATTACTTTAGAACTATCAAATAACAAGGTCAACTACCCTATCTTTGTAGCAACTCTTCATCCTCATCCATTGAAAAGGCTTTTTTGTGTGACTCTTCAAGTCATCAACTCTTGGGATCTCTTCCGTTGAACATCGAATGCTTGATGTTAAGAAACAACTCTTTCGAAGGGACAATACCCACTTGGTTATATTCCCTTCCAAATCTGAAGTGCTTGGATCTAGGCTCTAATCACTTCACCGGTCATATTGGTCATTTCCATGATAGTTCACTCTTGTATATCAACCTCCGATCTAACCAGCTTATTGGCCATCTTCCGATTCTGCCTCTTTCAACGGTTGCATTTTTTGCATCCAACAATAAATTAAGTGGAGGAATTTCATCTCTAGTTTGTAACCAAAGTGTGCTCAAAGTCCTCGATTTGTCAAACAACAGCTTCAGCGGCAGCATTTTTCCGTGCCTCGGAAATTTCAGTAACGCTCTCTCCGTTTTAGATCTGCGAATGAACAAGTTTGATGGCATTGTTCCTTGCGCCTTTTCAAAGGGAAGCTCTTTGAGAACGCTGAATCTCAATGGAAACCTATTGGAAGGTCCGTTGCCACGATCTTTGCTCAATGCCAAGAGTTTGGAAGTCTTAGATGTCGGAAACAATAAACTAAATTGCTCTTTTCCTCGGTTCTTGGAGTCTCTACCAGAGTTACGAGTTCTTGTATTAAGGTCTAACAGGTTTCACGGTTTGATAAAGAATCCCAGGATAAAATCTTCGTTTCAGAATTTGAGAATCGTGGATCTCTCCAACAACAAATTCACAGGTGCTTTGCCAGCAAAATATTTTGAGAATTTCAAGGCAATGATCGGTGCATCTGCAAATAAGTTGGAATACATGGAATATCCAAATGATAGGACATCCTACTATCGAGATACTGTGATGATTTCAATGAAAGGTAACTACATGGAGCTGGTGAGAATCCAAACCATGTTCACAACTATTGACTTCTCGAGAAACGGATTCATAGGTGGGATTCCGAAATCGATCGGGAAGCTCAATTCGCTGAAAGGCCTTATCTTCTCTCACAACAAACTTACCGGTGTCTTGCCACCCTCGTTGGGAGATTTGAGTAATCTCGAGTGGTTAGACCTCTCTTTCAACGAGCTCGTTGGAGAGATTCCGCAACAATTGGCCTCAAATCTAAATCAGCTGGGGTTCCTAAATCTGTCTGACAACAATTTGAATGGAGAAATTCCTCGAGGAACACAATTCGACACGTTCAGCAAAAATTCGTTCAAGGGAAACTTGGGGCTCTGTGGATTTCCTTTGACAGAGCCGTGCAACGATGAAGAGGACGGCAATCAAGAAGTTGACGGCGTCGACGAAGGACAAAGCGCAAACCGAATGCTGACGTGGAAGTTATTCGCAACGATTGGATACGGGGTGGGTATTGGAATCGGAGTATCGGTTGGCTACATTGAATTTTTCAGTAGAAGATTCGATCGTTGGCTTCAAAAAAAGGATCGCTAAACGAAGACACTCAAATCTCTATCGGAAACTATAAAGGAGAGGAATTAAGGTGGGCTTTCTGTCTTTTTCATCTTTGGTATTATATATCTGCTTATTCAAATTTTTATAACTCTAGTTTTATTTCTACATAGGTATGAGCCGGAGAAGTGGTGTTGTGAATTCGACGTTTATTTGAAGATCAATCTATTACTTTGTTTATATTTTCTTGTATTATGATTAGATTTGGAAGACTCGTGCAAGGACTGATATGTGAGGATTTGCAATCTCGTTTCTCTCTCTCTCTCTCTCTCTCTCTCTCTCTTTTTCAGTGTTATCTTGTTTTAGGAATAAATCTGTAATTATTTTCTATCAATTTTATGTATTAAGGGCTCGTTTGGTAGGAAGAATGGAAACATGAGGGGATGGATTTAATGGGATGGAATAGAAAGAAAAAGAAAGTAGTAGATTATAAGTATTAAAAAAGTTCATTGGTATAAAAGGTGGAAATATTAAAATATATCCATTCATTGTTTGGTACAATTAGAAAAAAGAAGAGGATGTATGATTTTTATTATATTAAATTACATAAATACCCTCTTTATTATAATATCTTCAAATGTCCACTAAGAGGATATTATTGTGATATAGTCAAAATTGTTTTGTTATGCACAATCTATCCAAATGTGGAAGGATTGTTTTTTGGTGGATCCCACTAACATGAATCCATCCCTGATTCTCTTTTTTACCTTCTCCTATAATCCCTCAAATAGTTTCCATCCTTCCTATATTCCATCCTACCAAACATAGCCTAAGTGTCAACGTCAACGAGAGTATGGCCCAACGCATGATGTCAAATCATAATAACTTAATCAATGGCTTGGTTAACTTAATCATACTATCATTAATGATTGAATAATAGTAATCTTATTAAATATTATTAAATAAAATGTCTCAATCAAAATCAGCTTGAGTTCCTAAATCTCTTTGTGATGCAGCGGAAGCTAGAGAAATAAGTGACAATTTCGATCATTGATTCGGCGCACGAATGCCCAACCAAAGTTCCTCCAAGTGCTTTTGATTCGTCAGACGAATGCCCAACCAAAGTTCCTCCAAGTGATTTTGATTCGTCGGACGAATGCCCAAAACTCGAGCAACAAAATTGGATTCCAAACAGGGAAAACGAAGATTGAATATCTTGAAATATTTCTTAATCAAAGTCTGCCTTACAAAGTCTGAAACGCAGCCTTAAATACACAACAAAAGAAACCCAACAGTTGGGAAAAACCAAAAGACAACAACCGAAATTAAACACATAATTAACGCAAAATATTAAACGGGAATTAACTGCAGTAAACGTTTTTAGGAGCCGAAAAGTTGTTGTCGACAAACTCAAAAAGCGTTCCATGCAGATAACGTCCGTAGCTTCGAAACGAATGCGCCAATAGCAAAACTGATGCTCGCGTCAACCGGTGTGCCCCTCAAAGTCACGCGTGCTTGGACCGTTTCTCAAATCGTTCCAGAAACGTCAAAGCATGTTCGATGTGGGGCTGGACTGCATCATTCCCTCCGGGCTGGAAAGACTTCGTCCTCGAAGTCTGGTCGTCGTCGTCCGTTGGCTCGTCGCGAAAGGGAATGAGATACTTCACGTTGAACACGTCGGCGGTGCGGATGTACTCGGGAGCTTGAGGCGGTAAGCATTTGGATTGATTTTCTCGACGATCTCCACGGGTCCGATCTTCTTGACCACAAGCTTGTTGTAGTCACCGTTGGAGAAGCGTTCCTTGGTGAGGACAACCCAAACAAAGTCGCCGACCTCAAATTCGACGTGACGACGGTGTTGGTCAGTGCGAGCCTTATAGCGAGCATTGGCGGCGGACAGGTTGTCGCGTACGGTTTTGTGAACGTCTACAGCCCGGCAAAAAAATCAGCGGCCTTCTCAGGCGTCTTCTCAGTGCTTGGTATAGGAATAAGATCCAAAGGCCCGCGTGATTGAGCGGAGTAGACAACCTGAAAAGGACTGAAGCCCGTGCTCCGATTGACAACATGATTGTGAGCAAACTCAGCTTGACTAAGCTTCTGGTCCCACCCCTTTGGGTGATCGCCGATGAGGCATCGAAGTAAATTGCCGAGGGAGCGATTAACCACCTCGCTTTATCCGTCAGTCTGTGGGTGATAGGCGCTGCTGAAATCGAGCTTCGTGTTTACCATTTTCCACAAGCTTCGCCAAAAGTGACTGATGAATCGCGTATCAAGATTGGAGACAATCGATGCCGGAAGACCATGAAGATCATGAAAGAACAACTGAGCAACGTTGACGGCATCTGTTGTCTTCTTACATGGAATAAAATGTGCCATTTTAGAGAAACGATCGACAACAACAAATATCGAGTCGTTACCTCGCTGAGATGGAATGGGCAGCGGCATGTAAAGCCCCGCGTTGGTTGCACCACCCTTGGAGACCTGGCGAATACGACATCATTCCACGTACTGCTGAACCTCGCCACGCATACCCGGCCAAAAATAGGAACATTGGATTAATTGTAGCGTCCGATATCGTCCAACATGCCCCTCGCCGTGTAACTCATGTATAATCTAAAGCCGTAAACTGCAATTCGGAACGCATAATTGATTCCCATGGAAGAGGAACCCGTTGTGTAGGAGGTAGTCCGAACGCTTGCCAGCTCGGACGTCGGCGAGGATAGTCGAGAAGTACGGGTCGGTGGGGAGCATTTCTCTAAAGGAGTCGAGCCCAGGCACCTCAACTCTCATGGTGACTAATAGGCTGGTTCGATGACTAAGGGCATCGGCGACGCGATTGGTAATACCCGCTTTGTGCTTCACAACGAAAGTGAACCCTTCGAGGAAAGAGATCCACCTCGCATGTCGAGAGGACACCTTGTCTTGGCGGTGAAGGTGGCGGAGAGAGTCGTGGTCGGTATAAAGCACAAAGTCGCGGTGAAATAGGTAATGCCTCCAATGTTTAACGGCCTGAACGACGACGTAGAACTCGACATCGTAGGTGCTATAATTGAGCCGCGCACCGAAGATCTTCTCACTGAAATACGCCACGGGTCGGCATTTTTGACCGAGAATAGCCCCTATACCCATCCTCGAAGTGTCCGTGTGAAGCTCGAATGGTTGTGCAAAATCCGGGAGTACCAAAATAGGTGCGGTAGTGAGGCACTCCTTGATTCGCTCAAAGGCCGCTTTGACGTCGCTCGTCCACTCGAACTTCGTACCACGCATGCAATCCGTGAGCGGTGCCATGATCTCGGTGAAATGGAATATAAAGCGCCGGTAGAATGAAGTGAGACCGTGAAACCTCCGCACTTCCGTAATCGACCTCGGTCTAGGCCAATTCCGAACAGCCTCTATTTTTGCCTCGTCAACCTGTAGGCCTTCGCCATAAATCACATAGCCCAAAAATAGTACTCTTGGCATCATGAACACGCACTTCTTCACAGCGGCATAAAGCTGTTCCCTCCGTAGTGCTTTGAGCACTTCTCGAACATTCTTGAGATGTACGTCAGGATTGGCGCTATAAACCAGGATATCATCGAAGTAGACGACGACAAAATGGCCGATGAAAGGGCGCAAGAGTTGGTTCATTGCTCGCATAAAAGTGCTTGAAGCGTTGGATAAACCAAATGGTATTAACTATCATCGACATATAATACCAGAAACACAACTTTGCCTTCGTGTATTAACTTGTAAACACAAGGCTCATCTATTGACTGTTCAAAGCCGAAGCTTTTCACAGTTTCATCGAATCTAATATTCCATGACCTAGATGCTTGCTTTAGTCCATAAATGGACTTAAGTAACTCATAATCCTTGGTCTCTTGACTTTTTATCCATGAAACTGTCTGGTTGAGCCATATAAATGCGCTCGTCAAGATTGCCATTCAGGAAGACAGTCTTGACATCCATTTGTCAGATCTCATAGTCGAGAGCTGTAGCTATAGATAGAAGTATGCGGATGGATTTAAGCATCGCGACTGGCGAGAAGGTTTCTTCATAATCAATCCCTTCTTGTTGGGTATAACCCTTAGCCACAAGTCGTGCTTTGAACGTCTCAACGTTCCCATCCGGACCCATTTTCTTCTTGTATATCCACTTACACCCTACGGGTTTAACCCTTTCAGGAAGGTCTACAAGTTTCCCGACTTTGTTGACATACATTGAGTTCATTTCAACTTTCATGGCGTCAAGCCAAAGGTTTGATTTAGAACAAGCCATCGCTTGGCTATAGGAAATAGGATCATCCATGTCGGAGACGGCTACGAGAGAGTCTACATAGGACATGTACCTGTCAGGCTTTAGAGTAGCCCTCTCACTACGTCGAAGTACTACTTGACGAGATTCTGAAGATTTAGGTTGTGTTTCAGTTGGGGTAAGAACAGTTCTTACAGATGAGGTAGAAGCTTCCTCACCCAACTTTTCTTCAAGCACAATTTTGCTTCTAGGTTTTGCATCCTTCATAAAGTCCTCCTCAAGGAAATGAGCATTTGTGCTATCGAAAGTCTTATCGTCTTCGGGACTATAGAATGTGAAATCTTTGGTTTCCTTTGGATATCCAACGAACAGACACAATTCTGACCTACTAGCCCACTTGCTAGTCTTTTAATGCGGCCAAGATTTACTTTACGGCCAGTCCATCATTCATAAGGAGTACCAGAAACTGTTTTGGACGGAACTTTGTTCAGAATGAAAGCGGCTGTTTCGAGGACATATCCCCAAAAGGAAAGAGGGAGTGATGAGTAACTCATTATTGATCTAACCATCTCCATAAGAGTTCGATTTATTCTCTCTGACTCTCCGTTTTATTGAGGTGTGCCAGGTGCGGTAAGCTGAGAGGCGATACCTTCTTCTTTATGAAAGTCATCAAACTCTCCAGACATATACTCACCACCTCGATCAAATCGAAGGGTTTTGATCACTTTGCCAGTTTGCTTTTCCACTAAAGCCTTAAGTATGTTAAAGGTCTCGGATTTGTGTTTGAGCAAATAGACAAAACCGTATCTCGAGTAATCGTCAGTGAATGTAACGAAGTATTCGTATCCACCACGTGCCTGTTGACTGAGCGGACCACATACATCAGAATGTACTAGTTCTAGCAGCTCAGTGGCTCTTCGACCCTTATCGGAGAAAGGTCGCTTAGTCATTTTTTCCTTCTATGCAAGATTCACAAGTAGGTAGTGAACCTATTGCAGAGGCTTGGAGTGGACCGTCCCTCACATGTCTCTTAATCCTGTCTAAACTGATATGACCAAATCTTAAGTGCCAGAGATATGTTGATTTTGTTAGATCAGAGGATTTAGAAAGTTTGATCCTCTTTGGCTCCCTAATTAGATCGTTATCTATTTCGTTGTCTAAAAGAGAAGGTTGAGTGGGATAAACGTAAAAAAGGCCATTCTTCATACATGCATCAGTGACAAAAGAATTTGAAAAAGAAATAGGAATTCCATTCTTTATAAACTTTAAATAATAATCTTGTTCGAAAAGTTGAGCAACAGATATTAGGTTTTTCCCCAAGGAAGGAACATAATAAACATTATTCAAATTTAAAGTACGATCTTCAAAAGACAGCGTCACGGATCCCACAGCCTTCGCATACACCACGCTCCTATCACCCCACTTGAAGCAGAAGTCACCATCCTCTAAGCTTTTGCTTTTCCTAAAACCAGATAAGGAGCAGCAAATATGGTTAGTAGCAGCGGAGTCAATAATCTACGATGATACATTATCAGCTACTAAACAAGCTTCGTTTATTAGTACAATATCTTTTTCTTTAGTCTTGAGGTAGGCAGGACAATTTAAGGCCAGTGACCAGGCTCATTGCAGTGGTGGCACTTGTCTTTAGACTTGTCCACCTTCGGAGCCTTTGGCATCTTCTTCTTCTTTTGAACCTTAGGTTGGTTCTTCTTCTCGGCCTTGCGAGGTCTCTTCTTAGAGCCAGAGGTAGATGCAGTAGCAAGTACCTCTCCTTGAGCCCTCTTTTTCATAGTGAGTCCCTCAGCGGTTTAAAGCTCCTTCATGAGCTCGGTAACAATGTACTCTAGCTTGTTCATAGAGTAGTTCAGCTTGAAGGTATCAAAAGACTCGGGGAGAGTTTCTAAGATCATGTCTATTTTAGTCTCCCCATCAATCTCAGATCCAAGGATCTCTATTTCGTTTAGATAGCCAATGATCAGTATCATATGATCTCTAGCGGCAGTTCCAGCCTTCATGCGACGGTTCATAAACTGTCGGACCGCTTGTTGCCTAGCTTGACGTCCTTGCCCTCCAAACATCTCATGGAGATTATAGAGCATATTGGTGGCAGTTTCGATGTCACGATGTTCGTGTTGCAACACATTGTTCATAGATGCCAAAATATAGCACCTCGCAATCTCATCGGATCGAAGCCAAGCCGCCAAGGCGTCTTTCTCCTCTCGTGTTGAATCTTCATTCGTTTGAGGAGGATAGGGGGTCGTGAGAACCCATTTGTGCTTTTCAACAGTAAGGAATATATCGAGGTCACGTTTCCAGTCGACGTAATTGTCGCCTTTGAGTTTGTTAGAGGAAAGAATGGTTGAGAGAGGGTTGAGAGACATATTGCCTATAAGAGTTGAAACAAGTTTATGATCAGTCTTTGGTTTAGGATTTACGTTTGTTTAAGACTTGATAAAATCCAAATGTATTATAAACCAAACGATAATTTACTCCCTCAAGAGAAGGCCGTAAAAAATATCCATTTATAAGTAAATGACACATCATTAATGCTTAGCCAAGATGTCAATACACCAATTTTTGACTAGCCACCTTTTAAATTGGTTTAATCACTCATATCCTTTCGCAGAGCCTCAAGGGAGGAATATTAGGGATTGAGTCTAAGTGTGCAACTAACCATTTAGTCCAAAAGATCAACTTTGAATAAACAATCCCCCAAGAGGAGGCCTTGTCTCATCGTCTCACTCTCGGACGTAGTTCATTGAGCAATGATCGAAGTAAAAACGCCATAGAGTACTCTCAATTAAGAGAGGGCCAGAAGAGTGACTCTTAGTCTCACGTTAATTACTTCTTTCATTAGTGTTGGAGATCGTGGGTTAAAAACAACGAGTATAACCCTCCCACTTAGTTTTTTTTTGGAGTTGGTACATCGACTCTTATAAGTTCGGAAACAGATTTCCTAGTTATAGAGTGATAGAGAGGACAACTAGAAAAGAATCTTAGAATTTCATGTTCAGAGCAGTGTTATTGCATAAAGGCACAAGGTACATCCTTGGATCTTTTCCTATTTTCTATTCAGGGAAAGTGCATGAGGGAAGTGTGAACTTCAACTCACTCGAACACTTGAAAGTTTGAGATTACACATCTTTTTATTTTTCGGCTTGTCTACGAAGAGACCTATCACTCAAATTTTCAAGAGCATATAGATTTTGAACATATGTGATATAGATATAGTTTTGAAAACATTTTGAAAACTTATTTGATTTGGATGACAAAATATTTTCAAGTTTGAAAACGAAAACGGTTTTTCAAAATTCAAACTAGTTTTGTAAAAATTCAACTTCAATTAAACTTTCAAAAATCAATTTTTTTTTATTTTATAATCTTATAAAAAAAACATTTTATGCTCAAGAAAATTTTCTCATTAGAGTTCTATAACTCATGGTAGTGGGGCTGAAAATCCAGATTTCTAAAAAACTAGACTTCCGGAACAGCCGCGCACCTCGGAGTAAAATCGCCGTAACTGGCGGCTCCAATGTCCTTTTGACCTAAAACTAATGGCATTGGAAAGAGGACAGACATACCTTTAATTTGTTTTAAGAATCATTAAATTTCGAATTCTGAGCAGAGAGTTATGCCATTTTTACTACGAGTTTTACTCCAGCTCGAAGAAAACAGAAATAATTAAAGTTCGGTCTTTGAGTGCGTAAAAAGAATCGAGTGTAACGGAACGTTTTAAGAGTTTTTTAAGGCTTTTATTTGTGTTTTATTAACATGGTAATATCATGGTATAAAAGAAATAACAACAAGCATAAAACGATTCAAGCAAATATAAGAAACTAGTAAGACAAGAAAACTAGTAACAAAATTTACTCGAAATTTTCTCAAACTTAAAAACACGTTTTTCAATATAAAAAATTAAAAAATTTTAGAACTGATTCTAATTTGTTTTAATAACATCCCAAAATCATAGAAAATCAACATGATTTTTAATTTAAAGGCATGAGCAATAAATTAAAAAAAATCTAAGAAAACAATTATAACTTGTATCAAAATTAGTAAACTTTCGAAAACGATTTTCAAGCTCATAATTTTAATTACATGTACATGAATATCTTTGACCATAGCTTTGATTCCATTTGTTGGAATTGATCTAGGGTTTAAGAAAAAGTTTAACGCTTCGGGTAAGCGGTGGAATTCAAAAATCTTCTTATTGACAAGTAAAACGATTATACTAACCTAGACAAAGAGCAAGACGTGTAAATAAAAACTATTATGAGCATTAAAAATTTACTAACATTTTTAGAAGGTTTAACGTTGATGAGCCTTCGGAAGGTTGAAAACGTTCGTCTCCCCTCGCAGCACGTCTCGCTTCTCTCCTCGTCAACTGAGCAACCTCGAAAGTTTCTATTACTATAATCACTCGAGAGAAAAGGAATTAGTGAGTGGGCACTTTTAAACAGGACGACTCGAAAACAAGTCTCAAAGTTGAAGAGATTAAACTACTAGGTTAAATGAGACATAGGTGCCAAAACAAAAACGAAAGAAAACTTAGAGAGAGAGAGAGAGGGAAAGGGCGGCTAAGCTAGAGAGAGAAGGTCTCAATCTCTAAAACTTAGGATGAATGAAACGTGAAAAATGAGGGCTCTATTTATAGGAGAGGTCTCACCTTCAATAAGGTAGTTTCCACTTCTATAGAATATCACATATTTATGAGCCAAATTTCCCTCCTTCTCCACTTGAGTCACACGGCCAAATAGGGCTTCTAGAAGCCTTGGATTTGTTTCCTCTTTTGCTTCCTCCTTAGCCTTGGCCGAAATCCCACCTTCCTCATAGAGGAAATTTGTTTCCTCTTTTTCTTTTGGCAAGTATCTTGATACATTTATGCACAAAATAATCTCTCTTTATCTCCTTTGGTTTGGGCGGCCAAGAAGGCCTTCTAGAAGGCATTTCTAGATTTTCTTCACTTGTTCATGACAACTTAAGAAAAACCCATTAAGAATTTTCATGTAAAATTCTTTGAAATGTAATTAATCCACAAGGCCCAATGAACACATCATGGCCGAGTGATTTAGGTCATCATATGACCATGTCAAAAAATATATTGACATTTATGTCATGCTATGTCCAAAAAGACAAAATTACCCTTTTGACAATTTTCGCAAAACTTGTCTCGTTCTTGTTTTGACTTAGCTTCCACTTTAACTATTCCTACTCGATGTGATTAGTGACAGTGACCTCATTGATCCAAATGAACAAAGCTTGAGCTAAAAACTTGGACTCAAAAGTTCACAAACCTTTTTCCAATTTTAGCTTAATGTCAACTGACTCTACTAAAGAGTTGACACTGAAAATCTCTCGGTTCAAATGAATTTATTTTCTACTCAGGAATTCAACCTAATTGTAATGAGTGGATCGATTAAATATTATTTATGTTTACTCTTCATGAATATCATCAGCTAGCCCGGATTTGCAAAATTACAATTTTACCCTTCTAGCTGTTATTTCCTCAACTCCTTTGTCGCTTGTGAATAAGTTAGAAACAATGTATTGAGGATGAGCTAACAAGTCACATTGTTTCATCCAAAAGAGTCAAGACTCAATTTGGACACTGGCCAGTTCATTTATTCATATTCCAAGGAACAAAACATGATGTGATATACATTGCATTTCAGCAATCTTGTACATGAATTCTATATTTATGAGAACTTCACAAAGTTACTCATGACATCTTCACAACTTAGTACTTCACCAATAGGTCCTGTTCAGAATTACATAGTGAGCCCGAACTCTGACTTTCTCAAATGAGAATATATAAGCTGTGAAATGGCATGTCTCATTTCAGGATTGTGGTAAGCACGATGCAATTCATACGTAGTGACTTCGAGACATAAGAGGTTAAATGGTTTGTTCTTATCTTGTCTCTGGAAGTCCACTGGTCAATTCAGTACCTTCGGAAGATAACTAGAAGAACAATAGAGTCTCGAACTCTCAATGTCCCATAACCAGACATCATAGATTCTTCTAACAATCGTACTGAGGTCAATAGTACTTTGACCCTTAGATTGCGAATATATCGTTTTAAGCAAACTACAAAGAGTTTGTTCATGCAAATCTACATTTGTCTCTTCGTAAGTTGTTAAGTTTGTTCATGGACTAAAGACTAATGTTTTATCATAAAGCTTCAAACAGACAATGAAGAATGAATGAACGTTTCAACTTTTTATTACATGGATAAGCAATTACAAGAAAGAGTCTTCGTGAGACTTTATTACATCAAATGTACAAAATAAAGACTACAACTCTTCTTGTGGGCACCATTGACAACAGTTTCACGGGTAGTATCTAAGTGAGCCAAACCTATCGAACATGGTACAAGAGTTTATGAAATTGCGACAGGGCACTATATCTGTTTTGAAATACATGGCGAAGTTCGATACGTTGGCCAGGTGTTAACGGTCATTTTTGGAAAACCCAAGATACCAAGAAGACACACCGTTCAAAAGGCCGATGGTCAGGCCGGAGGTCTTGAAGAGCGGCAAGGCTTCCGTCATGAGTCGACTGACGAGTCCTCGTGCGAAACTTTTAGCTCCTCGAGTCGAGTCACTCTCCTCGAGTCGGGCCTTGCTTCTCGAGTCGAGTCACTCTCCTCGAGTCGAGCCTTGCTCCTTGAGTCAAGTCATCCTCCTCGAGTTGAGCCATTTTCCCCCTTGCGTCGAGCCTCACTCCTCGAGTCGAGTCATGCATCCACAAGTCGATTAGCAAATCCTTGCGTCGACCTTGATTCCTCGAGTAAGGACTTCCATGCTTCACGTGATTCGTGTGACATCCCGAATCCTAAAGGCCCAACGGGCCGGGTCCTCAAAGATCTCTAAAGGCCCAAAAAAGGTCCACGTGTGAGCTACACGAAGAAGACGCGCACGACGCGCTTGGAGCGAGCCTTGCACAAGGCCTAGGAGGCGTGCGCCGCGCTAGACAAGCTGCGCTCCCCTTTGGCCAGCGCGCGCATCCAAAAACTTCCCCTGCGCGCGCCTTGACCTTCCGCGCATGCGTGGCAGGGTTTGCGCGCCGCGCTATGAAGGCCATGCGCCGCACACCTTGCGGGGCACCCTGCGCACCGCGCGTTGCGCGTTGCACTCCTCTTCTCGACGGAGCGCGTTCTCTAGTTCCACATGGACGAAATACAAGCCTTATAGGCCCCTCCAAGTGCTATAAATACCCCATCTCATTCAGGGGAAAGCCATCTCATTCCTTCTCAAGAAACTTCAGACTTCTCTCTTCTTTTCTGGATGCCATCCTTGGCCTGTAGCGGATTGTCCTCGATTTCTCGTTCTCAGAGATTCCGAAGTGCTCCCGGGGACTCCCGAGCGCCGCCTCTCTAGATCGAATGACTAACCATAGGCCCACAAGTGCTCTTGCAGTTTTAGACTGAAAATCGCCTACGCGTCTAGCACACTAGACGCGTCCACCATTTCTTACAAGAAATCGCCTACGCGTCCTGCATTTCCAACTGGAAATCGCCTACGCGTCCGGAATCTCCGCCATGACAAGGAACTCTTGACTTAGAGTTTCCTACGTCTCCAAAAGAGAGAAAACACACATTCTCTCACGGGTCACTCGATCCTAGAGTTCTGAGACGTCGATGAGGACTCCTCCGTGCTCCGTCTCTTTTGTCGAGCACACCATCCAGGCTCCGCGCCTCATAGTGCGTTATATACGCCTTGAACTACGTTCTGACCTGATCCATATTCACACGGGTACATAGGCAGCCTACAAAAAAGGCACGGTCACTCCCCCTATTCACCCCTTCTCTCCTCTGAGAAGCCCTCCGACTGGAGAAAACCTAGATCGAGACTTTCGAGTTCACACCTTTGGCTCGGTTGCAACCACTTGGTCTGGCCTAGGGTCGAACCGCCCGAAGCTTTTAATAGTTGTTCATTTTCGTGCGACAACACCAGGTTTGCTCCTTCCTTGGTTCCCACTGACCAAGCTTGCAAGATGAAATACATGCACGGTCTGAACGTGGATATTATGACCCATATGGATAGTGGCGACACAGGACCCCGTACTTATGCCAATGCCGTGCAGAGAGCGTTACACATTGCTGGTTGGCGTGAAAGTGAACAAACTCATGAATCGAAGCCGGTTGCTGCACCGTCTTCTGAACCTGTGAAAACAGGGAAAGGTAATTCACAAGGAAGAACCAGATTCCAATCGCGATGGGAGAATCGACAACAACAAAGATCTGGAAATACGTTCCAACAAGGGTCAAATAATTGATCATAGGCGAGTTCCAACAATCGCTCGCAGTCTATGAACCAGAAAAAGAACCAAGCAGATAACAGACGCCCAGAGCCATCCAACAAGAAGCCCGGGACCTTCGGGAACCGGCCGTCATCTCAGTGTCGGAGATGTGGCTGTTGGGGAATCAAGTGGGTATCAGACACGAACAATCGCTCTGATACCACTTGTTGGGGAATCCAGTGGGTATCAGACACAAACAATCGCTCTGATACCACTTGTTGGTTGATCGAGCTCGCATCGGACACGAACAATCGCTCCGATGCGCGTCGTTTGAGATGATTCCACCATATAACCATATTAATGCGGAAAAATAATTAATTACGCTGATCATAAGCTAATTAAATTATGGTTATAATTAACAAGATCTAGTTATGTTTTATTAATTTAATTCACGAGAGCATATAAGTCAAGCAACCGATATAGAGCAAAAAACGAATACTTACAGTTTTTGGCTCACGAACTGAAAGCTTTCACAATCCGTCTTCGTCTTGAGTCGTCTTGATGAAGGACTCGAGGATGACACCTTAGTCTTCCGAAACGTAATCTCCGAGGCGAATAAGAAAGATGAGTGGGCACAGTCTTTATCTCACTAGATCACGAAACTATGTGTTTCGAGATCTCTCTCTTATTTTACTAAGAATGGAAACAAATTTCCGTGGGGGAGAAGCAGAAAATTTCGCACGGCCAAGAGGGAGGGCCACGAAATTTCTAGGTCAAAATCCTTCTCTTTTGCCTTCTCATGAACCCCTATTTATAGTAGTAAAAAGGAGATATTCATGGAATCTTCCAGAATATTTTATTTCCTTTTATTGTGTTCACACTAGAGGATTTAATCTAGGCCCTTGAATCTCAACAAGTGAATCATACTTTTTATCTCATCCATCAGATCAATATCTATGAGATATTATTCTTTTATTTAAATAGAGAATAATTTATTTAGTGAGATAATAAAGGAGAATATATTATTCTCCTAAATATTCTCCTAAATACTTTCCTTTAAATAAGGAGAAAATATAAGACAATATCTTATATTTTTCTCTCTCCTTTATTTAAACAACTAAAGAGAAAATATTGGCAAATACCAATTATGAAAATTTCGAACTTGATGGCACACGGCCAAGGGGATTTGCGCAAATTCCTAGTGCCAAAAACCCTAATTCGAATTTTTCATGTGTGCAAGGCCCAATTGCTTAAAACCCAATTAATTATTTATTTACTTGGTCCAACAATAAACAAATAATTAATAATTGTTTATTTACTTGATCAAACAATAAATAAAAAATTCTACCATAAATATTTATTTAATTCTGCGAATACCCGTTTTCCAGAATTAATGCTGTCAATCACAATTACAGCAAGTGAGATTAATAATGATAAACATTATTATACGAAAGTTCTTATCCGCCTTTATCAGAGCCGAATCGGGGACTATGGACCTAGTAATAGGAGCTTAACAAATCCAATGAAAAAGACGAAATAGTCCTTTCTCTTTTGTCCATCGATTCGTCTAATCTTGGTCAAATACTCCAACTTGTAAGCCAAGACTGAACTCTCCTTTATACTAGAATTATATTTACTCATCGTGACGAGTGTCCACTGATATAGTCAGTTCGTGATCAAGATCCTCCAGGTTGAACCCGTATCGAGAAAAGTCAATTTATCCGTTATACTTCTCTTGATACATGCCCTAAGCATTGTTGCTTCCCCAGCGAAAGATTCTTTCGAACGTTACTTACTTCGAAAAAGCTAGCAATCTATCGGTTCTGGAATCAACCCTTAGGTGAGTGAACATTAACCTTCTTTTAAGAAGGCTGGATTCCGTATCTGTAAATCACTTCCTACTCGAATCATGCTCTGAGAAAACTCCCAAGACATAAGTTGTGATTAGCATGAATAGCCTTTTAGCGAATGAGTCAAAGAGCTCAGTAACATAACCCAGTGTCCATGATCACTTCAGGATTTAGATCAAGTCTCACTGTGACCATCATAGTGGCCTTGGTTAGTGTGTCGTAACGGTCCTTAAACGACACATCTACAACCAAGACCTGTCTAGGTCGTACACTTACCACAAGTGTAGAATGCTCCCACATAGTGATCAGCCTTCACCTATGTGTTCCACATATATGACTTTAGATATAGCTTTCCAGGCGTATATCAGTCATCGACCATGTTTTAGCACACCGCCCGAACTCAGGTGCCCAGCATGTGACTCAGTTAGATACGGAGGCTATGGAAGATAGTTGTTATTGATTCTAATTGTTTAGAACTCAACCCACTAATCATATGATGCTAATAAAATAATCTTATTATCGAATTTAGTAATCATTTATTCATTATCTTCAAGTGGGCAATATTACCAACAATCTCCCACTTTGACCAGAGAAGATAAGTTTCCTTCAGCCAATTTAATTCTTTGCCATCATTATAGACGGTTTAGACTTTGACCCAGGATTGAGATTCCCATCATATGGATTCCCATTTTATCTATACTCTATCATTTATGTCGATCTGACATATGTCCCATTTTCATATTATTCTAGTTCATGCATTTTTGCAAGTCATCTTTGACTTACCATTTAAGGTCAAGTCAAATTGTTCATAGTAAATAAATTTACTTTAGAACAAATTAATACTTCGCATACCTTTAGATTATACACCAGACTTTATATCTAAAGATAACAAGTCTCCCTATCAAGGTGTACATCCCTTTGGTGCCAAAACAGGTTGCACCATTGCATGGTTTGATCTCATCACCACTTACTATAGTGTGATTTATTGAATGTGTTTAAATAAGAACTTTATTGACCTATTTCCATTACTTGGTTATTTATAGTTCATCCTTCTTTGTCGTGTCCATATTCAATATATACACAGGACTTTAAGGATTTACTATATTTAAATAACTAAATATCTCACTATTTCCAGAAATTACAGTGTTTACAACACATGTAGTTATTCTCGGAAATACGACATTGTCTAAGGTCTAATTGTTAGTCCTTTTTAAAGACAATGTTGATAGCCTCAACATTGAGCTCATACCTTATATCAATAAGTATGTTTGAGACATAATAGAACAAGCATGTCGTTTCTTAATTTATTTTAGAAACACTTAGCTCAGTCAATTTATTTGTGTCATAATGAGGTCTAGAACTATAATAGTAATGACTTTATTCATGACACTTGTTTAGGAGCTTCGCTTATCGATCATTCTCAAAATATCGATTATAATAAACATCCATGTACAATCATGACTAGTTTGTTAAGTACTTAGGATCTACCTTTCATATTTCAAAAGGTTTAGTAGTATAACTACTTCGATCCATGTCTTTATGTTATTAGAACTTCATCCTCAAAGGACAGTTCATCTTCAATTTTGAAGATCCCTAATGAAGTGGTTTGTGGTATCAGAAAGAAGAGTATCATTGATGATAATGTCTCTCCTTAAGGGCTCAATCCCTTACCTTATACTTATAAAGCTTAAACCATTTCATTAATCCTTTTATAGACCTCTCTATTCCTTTAAGCTAATAGCTTAACAAGTAGATCTATTAAATATGGGCTAATAACTTTCAGACAAGTTAGTATGATCGAGAGTGATATCTCAAGATCATGTCTTTCCATTTAAGGAAAGTTTATTGTTGATGAGAGTGACAAGGATCCATTCTAGGATGCTCCCACTAGGTTATTGATTTTAACGACAAGATAATTCAAAATTATCCTTCCTTTCAATTCATTGATTTATGTGGCAAGATAATCATTGATTACTCTTTCACTTTAATTATTGAATAATAGCATATACATTCCAGTTAAGGATGCCATATTCAATGATGGGTTTAATCCTGTGAAGGATGTTGCTATTTATTGAACAACAAGTGGCTAGATTTCATTAAAGAAAGCTCCCACTCTTTTATTGAACAATAGTGACTAGAATCCAATTAAGGATGCTCCCACTCAATAATATTTGTTATTTAGTGACTAGGTTCCATTTATGGATGCTCCCACTATGTCAATGAATAAGAGTAGCTAGGTTCCAGCTAAGGATGCTTCTACTCGATTATTGGCTAGGTTCCAATTAAGGATGCTCCCACTCAATAAATCTAGAGTGGCTAGGTTCCATTCAAGGATGCTCCCACTCAATCAATACGAATATTAGTGACTAGGTTCCAATTAAGGAAGCTCCCAGTAATTTAATTCATCATCAACACTAACTTTTAGTTGTGTCTCCTTTATTACTTATTATTCGCACAAGTCATTGTCGAATAATGGTAATAATTATTTAGACGCTTTCAAAGCTCTAAATAGTTCTTAAACATATTCATCATAAGAATTTAATGAAGCAATAAAAGCTAATTAAATTCTAACAGAGATAATAACTTAGAAAATATTTATATTTATTGTGCTTCTATATAGCATATGAACGGAAAAACGTGACCTTCATATTCTATATCTTTTTCATAAGGACATAATCATTCATGCATATTCAAATATCATAAAAGCAATCAAGGCATTCAATAGAAGGAAATATTTAAAGACACAACCATGTGTTCATAAATAATGTAATAAAACATAAAGAAAGAAAGATTCATCCTTTCTGGAATAGCCATAAAGGCTACAATCCAGAAAACCTCGGATTATTAAATAACACATCCCATGTTCAAAAATAAATCCAAAGATGAAAGTAATAAAACTAGCGGGAAATTAGATCTTCAAACGGAGCATGAGCTTCTCTACAATTCGGGCTTGAATCCGACATTGCTCAGCAAGCTCGTCTACACATGTGTGCTATATCAGATCTGCTCTGCAACAAGCAAAGAAGTATACTCATGAATAATTATCCTCAAAACATTTTTGGGATATCTTTAATCATGAATTTTAAGGTACCATACCAGCATTCTTCTTGTTTCACTCAAGCTCAGCCAAGTACAAAGGACAATGCCTCTTCCAATGGCCTTCAGTGTTGCAGTGGTGATATTTACCAATGCTTTCTCGCTTCTTTTATTTTCCATTTCCACTTCTCTTGAAGTTCTTCCTTTCCTTCTTAGCGGGACCTTTCCCCTTTGAAGTATTCGGACGTGCCCTAGATGACTCAGCACCAGAAGTCAACTTCTTCTTGGTTTTAGGCGAAGAACTCTTGTCAGCATAGAGAGCTGACCCTTTGTTCTTCCCATGTCGAGTGATAGACTCGAAAGTCTGTAGTTCATTCAACAGCTGAGACAGTCCATACGTCAACTGGTTCATGATGTAGTTGGACGTAAACTGTATAAAATCACTCGAAAGGGAATTCAGGATTATTCCCACCTGAGTAACCTCATCCATCTGTGCCCCATGGAGTTCAGCTTCGGTGAAGTAGTTAGTCATCTTCATGACATGATCCCTCACCGGAGTTCCCGCAATCATCCTAGTGCTAGTGCACTTATGGGTGAGCTCAATGCGGGCTTGCTCGCTTTGCATCCCAAACATTTGTTGCAACGAGTCAAGGATCTCCACAGCGGTCTCCTTCCCTTCCATCTTAGTTCGCAACGCATCAGATATGCTTGCGAGCATGTAGGCCACCGCCTTGTTATTGGCAGTAGTCCATTTGTCATAGTCCTCCCTCAAGTTCTTAGAGGCACCATGAGCAGGAAGAGGAGGTCTGTCTTCAGTGAGGATAAAACGAATGCTTTCACTCACAAGCACAATGTTGAGATTTGACTTCCACTTAGGGAAGTTATCTCCAGTCAGAACGTCTTTCGACAACAGGGCCATAATAGGGTTCGACATGATTACTAAAAACATAAAAAGCACATTTATTGGCAATATGAAAAGAAACAACCATCAATATAATTTAGGAAATAAAAACTATAATGCAAACATGCACGGGATAAAATACTAAACAAAAGAACCCAGTTTTTATATTCCAAGGTAATTCGACTAATAGCCACAGTCCGTTTCACTCTGGTGACGTAACGGAGTGCACCTAGTGAAAATGAGAACCATCTCAGATTAGTGAGCAATCATAGTACATGCACCTTCATAACTATGCTCACTAACTACCAATTTTATAGGAATCTTTGGCCACATGAGCAACCACGGGTTGGTTCATGCATGAGTCAACCCAACATTTCAGTGAAAGAAATCTAGCTCATACGCACTAGCGTAACTAGTACACGCAGAGATCAACCCTCCCACCTATCGTCAGAGACACAACCTTGGTATTGGAATTAGAAAAGCCCTTCCGAATGGAACTGACCACCATGTTTAGAAAACCGCCGGTCACGAGGGGATCTTTCATCCTCACGGTGTTGTGTCAATGTTGGAGACCTACGACTCAATATACTTTCAGTATTTTAATTTTCCTAGCATTAACTTTAATCTAGGTGATCCACTCGAGTTAACTAAGTCATATTAAAAACTCGAGTGTTTCTAAGCTACCCTTAAAAACAGATGTTTAGATATAGCTTAGTGATTAGGAATTTGTGACATCTAGTCTTGATTATCCTAAAAGTATTCCATCACAGAAAAAGCTCCCAGTAGAGAAGGTGAGACACTAGGTCTTCTTAAGTACCTCTCAGCTTAGCCTCTTATCGGCTTGGTGACAAAGCTCTCCGATCCGTTCAACTCATTCATTAATTAACTATCCTAATCCAATTAGACAATTTTAATGAATGAAAGCCCATGACAACCATTAACATACGATACATGATCTAAGTTATAGCATACAAGCATGGCATAGTAATTAAATAAACAAGCAAGAGCATGCAAGAATGGTTTGATTCGGATTGATCGTTTCCTATTTGATTCTATAAAGTAAATCAAGATGAGCCCAATCACATTGGCCCATGGATTCAATTGGGCCCATTCTTATGTCCCTTAGAAAAATAAATCAATATCAAATTATTTAATTTTTCTAGTTTTTTTTATCGAAAAAATTAATTAAGTAAGGGCACATTCTAATGTCCCATTTAAAATAAATCGATATCATAATAATTTATTTTGTAATGTTTTAAATAAAAATCATTAGGGCTCAGCCCATACAATTAATTATATAAAACATTTAAAAACTTAATTTTTTTTTTCGGTAAATTTTTTTTTATTGAGTGGGCCCGTGGGCCCACTAGGGTTTCTGGGCTAAGGCCCGGACGAATCCTCTAATCTTGACCTAGGTCAAGACTAGACTTGAGGCTGCACCGGACCGCCGCCGCCACGAGGGCGCAGCCCGGCACAAAAAGGACGGCCGAAACTTGTCACAAAATTTTGTGACAAGTTTTCTTGTGGCGTAGTCGTGGAGGCTTTCTTCGTCCGTCATGCTTCTTCGTTGTGTGTTTGTCTCTCGTCAATCGTCATGATCAAGAACGTCGCACCATCGAATTACAACAATAATAATAATAATAATTACATAAAACCTATACCCTTTGAATTTCGGGTTTACAAAAAAATCTAGAAAAGCGAGAATCAAATATTCTACGATCAAACCACGAATCACAATCCACATATCATATATTGAATTGCATGAAATTCACATCCACATACGATTTCATTCAAACCATACTTAAATTAATTACAAGAACGAATCGATTAATTAATCATAACATCTAACTCTGATACCACTTGTTGGGGAATCAAGTGGGTATCAGACACGAACAATCGCTCTGATACCACTTGTTGGGGAATCAAGTGGGTATCAGACACGAACAATCGCTCTGATACCACTTTTTGGTTGATCGAGCTCGCATCGGACACGAACGATCGCTCCGATGCGCGTCGTTTGAGATGATTCCACCATATAACCATATTAATGCGGAAAAATAATTAATTACGCTGATCATAAGCTAATTAAATTATGGTTATAATTAACAAGATTTAGTTATGTTTTATTAATTTAATTCACGAGAGCATATAAGTCAAGCAACCGATATAGAGCAAAAAACGAATACTTACAGTTTTTGGCTCACGAACTGAAAGCTTTCACAATCCGTCTTCGTCTTGAGTCGTCTTGATGAAGGACTCGAGGATGACACCTTAGTCTTCCGAAACGTAATCTCCGAGGCGAATAAGAAAGATGAGTGGGCACAGTCTTTATCTCACTAGATCACGAAACTAGGTGTTTCGAGATCTCTCTCTTATTTTACTAAGAATGGAAACGAATTTCCGAGGGGGAGAAGCAGAAAATTTCCCATGGCCAAGAGGGAGGGCCACGCAATTTCTAGGTCAAAATCCTTCTCTTTTGCCTTCTCATGAACCCCTATTTATAGTAGTAAAAAGGAGATATTCATGAAATCTTCCAGAATATTTTATTTCCTTTTATTGTGTTCACACTAGAGGATTTAATCTAGGCCCTTGGATCTCAACAAGTGAATCCTACTTTTTCTCTCATCCATCAGATCAATATCTATGGGATATTATTCTTTTATTTAAATAGAAAATAATTCATTTAGTGAGATAATAAAGGAGAATACATTATTCTCCTAAATATTCTCCTAAATACTTTCATTTAAATAAGGAGAAAATATAAGACAATATCTTATATTTTTCTCTCTCCTTTATTTAAACAACTAAAGAGAAAATATTGGTAAATACCAATTATGAAAATTTCGAACTTGATGGCACCCGGCCAAGGGGATTTGCGCAAATTCCTAGTGCCAAAAACCCTAATTCGAATTTTTCATGTGTGCAAGGCCCAATTGCTTAAAACCCAATTAATTATTTATTTACTTGGTCCAACAATAAACAAATAATTAATAATTGTTTATTTACTTGATCAAACAATAAATAAACAATTCTACCATAAATATTTATTTAATTCTGCGAATACCCGTTTTCCAGAATTAATGCTGTCAATCACAATTACAGAAAGTGAGATTAATAATGATAAACATTATTACACGAAAGTTCTTATCCGCCTTTATCAGAGCCGAATCGGGGACTATAGACCTAGTAATAGGAGCTTAACAAATCCGATGAAAAAGACGAAATAGTCCTTTCTCTTTTGTCCATCGATTCGTCTAATCTTGGTCAAATACTCCACCTTGTAAGCCAAGACTGAACTCTCCTTTATACTAGAATTATATTTACTCATCGTGACGAGTGTCCAGTGATATAGTCAGTTCGTGATCAAGATCCTCCAGGTTCAACCCGTATCGAGAGAAGTCAATTTATCCGTTATACTTCTCTTGATACATATCAGCCCTAAGCATTGTTGCTTCCCCAGCGAAAGATTCTTTCGAACGTTACTTACTTCGAAAGTGCTAGCAATCTATCGGTTCTAGAATCAACCCTTAGGTGAGTGAACATTAACCTTCTTTTAAGAAGGCTGGATTCCGTATCTGTAAATCACTTCCCACTCGAATCATGCTCTGAGAAAACTCCCAAGACATAAGCTGTGATTAGCATGAATAGCCGTTTAGCGAAAGAGTCAAAGAGCTCAGTAACATAACCCAGTGTCCATGATCACTTCAGGATTTAGATCAAGTCTCACTGTGACCATCATAGTGGCCTTGGTTAGTGTGTCGTAACGGTCCTTAAACGACACATCTACAACCAAGACCTGTCTAGGTCGTACACTTACCACAAGTGTAGAACGCTCCCACACAGTGATCAGCCTTCACCTATGTGTTCCACATATATGACTTTAGATATAGCTTTCCAGGCGTATATCAGTCATCGACCATGTTTTAGCACACCTCCCGAACTCAGGTGCCCAGCACGTGACTCAGTTAGATATGGAGGCTATGGAAGATAGTTGTTATTGATTCTAATTGTTTAGAACTCAACCCACTAATCATATGATGCTAATAAAATAATCTTATTATCGAATTTAGTAATCATTTATTCATTATCTTCAAGTGGGCAATATTCCCAACAGTGGCGGGGTACATGACGGCGACTGCTTTGCTCGGACGTTAACATGTTTCCGATGTGGGAAAGAAGTTCATTTATCGAAAGTCTGCCAGAGTTCTGAAAGAGAGACTCATGCGCCAAATGAACAACCAAAGGCCAATGCCCGAGTCTACTCTATCTACGAGGATGAAGTCCGTGTAGGATCATCTACTGCCGTTGCAGGTCAGATCTCTGTAGCCTCTTTCTTCGCATATACATTGATAGACTCAGAAGCCACAAACTCATTCATTGCATCTAGAAGGTTTGATCAGTTGAGTAGGACTAAAGAAGCATTCTCGTATCCGTTTGTTATGGTTACACCTTGAGGCGAGATATATTAGTCGTTATACTGGTATAAAGATGTGCTTATTCAAGTTCAGGATCGGATCCTTGAAGCAGACCTGATTGAACTAGAGATGGTTGACTATGATGTAATACTCAGAATGGACTGGTTAAGTAAGCATTATGCAGTCATTGATTGTAGGAGGAATTCGGTTTTATTTTGAAAACCAGGTCTTGAACCTTTCCAGTTCCAAGGTTCTTCTCAGAAATTGAAGTTTCCGGTCATATCGGCACTGAAAGCATTGAAGATGATGCAACAGGGATGTGTCGGATATCTCGCAAGTGTTGTGGATATTGCAAAGGCGATTAAGCCAAAACCGTAAGATATTCTAGTTGTGAGAAACTTTCTAGATGTTTTCCCATAAGATCTTTCAGGCTTACCTCCTGACCGTGAAGTCGAGTTCAATGTGGAACTCCTACCAGGTATAGCACCGATATCAAAGACTCCGTACCGGATGGCTCCGGTGGAATCGAAGGAACTCAAGATGCAACTCCAGGAGTTGTTGGATAAAGGATTCATCAGGCCGAGCCATTCGCCATGGGGAGCCTAGTATTGTTCGTCAAGAAGGCAGATGGTTCGTTACAGTTATGTATCGAGTATCGTGGGCTAAACCAAGTGACGATCAAGAACAAGTATCCGTTATCGCGCATTGATGATCTATTCGACCAACTTACTAGAGCAATTGTGTTTTCCAAGATTGATCTACGATCAGGGTACCATCAGCTGAAAGTTCGGTACGAGGACATTCCAAAGATGCCTTTTCGGACTCGTTATGGTATTATGAGTTCTTAGTTATGTCATTTGGATTGACTAATGCACCTGTAGCATTCATGAATTTGATGAATCGAGTATTCGTGGATTTCTTGGACAAGTTCGTCATCGTGTTTATTGATGACATCTTGATTTACTCAAAAAACAAGGAGGAATACGCGCAACATCTAGAGTTGGCTCTAACAAGACTACGAGAAAAGCAACTGTATGCCAAGTTTTCAAAGTGTGAGTTTTGGCTGGAGCACGTTGTTTTTCTCAGTCATGAGTAGCGCATGAATCATGGTAGATCTGACCTTAGTGGAAGCTGTGAAGAAGTGGAATCAGCCGAAGACGGTAACTGAAGTTAGAAGCTTCTTGGATCTTGCAGGCTATTACAGGAAGTTCATGGAAGGATTTTCTAAATTAGCCGTGCCTTTAACCCAACTGACCCGTAAAGGACATAAGTTTATCTGGTTCGAGAAGGGTGAGAAAAGCTTTCAAGAGCTGAAGAATCGTCTAACGACGGCTCTAGTGCTTACTATTTCTCAGGGAGCTGATGGATTCACAATCTACCGTGATGCATCTAAAAAAAGGTTAGGCGCGGTTCTAATTCAGCATGGTAAAGCCATTGCTTATGCCTCGCGATAGTTGAAGGAGTATGAGAACCCGATACCCTACGCATGATCTAGAGCTCGCAACTGTTGTTTTTGCGCTTAAGATATGGTGACATTATTTGTATGGAGTTCATTGTGACATTTATACGGACCATAAGACGCTAAAGTATCTCTTCACCCAGAAAATGCTGAACATGCATCAAGGACGCTAGTTGGAGCTTCTTAACGACTACGACTTTAAGCTGCACTATCACCCTGGTAAAGCTAATAAAGTCGCTGATGCACTCAGTCGCAAGTCAAAAGCATCATTAGCAAGTCTAGTTGAGACGTCTTTCCAGCTGAAAAATGATGCCCAGCAGTTGGAGCTTCAGCTAATTATGGGGAGGCTAGCTGCGCTCAGTGTGTGACCGATGTTGCTAGAATATATAAAATACGGTCAATATGCAGACGAATGTCTTCTTGGCAAGATGTTTGATGCTCAAAATGATGCAGAAGGTAAGTTTAAGTTGGATGAGAAAGATGTTCTAAGGTGTAACGGGAAAGTTTGTGTACCATCCGACGAAGGAATTAAAAGACAATTGATGGAAGAGGCTCACGGAACGCCGTATTTTGTGCATCCCCGTGTGACTAAGATGTACCAGGACCTGAAGAAGGTCTATTGGTGGCCAGAAATGAAAAAAGATGTGGCTGTATTTGTTCATAAGTGCTTAACTTGTCAACAAATCAAAGCAGAACACCAGAAACCAGCAAGAATGCTACAACCCCTTGAGGTTCCGCAGTGGAAATGGGAACATAAAATGATGGATTTTGTGTCAGGTTTGCCAAAGACTACCGCTGGTCACGACTCTGTCTGGGTTATTATTGACAGATTAACCAAATCAGCTCATTTTCTACCAATCAATTCCATTCACACTGTGGATAAGCTTGCTGAACTGTATATCAGAAAGATCGTACGTCTACATGGAATCCCTAATTCGATCATATCCGACTGAGATACTCGGTTTACTTCCAAATTTTGGAAGAGTCTGCAAGAGAATTTAGGAACACGATTAAAGTTCAATACCGCCTTTCATCCCTTAAGAGATGGTCAGACTGAGCGCACGATTCAAGTATTAGAGGATATGCTCCGGGCATGTGTCTTAGACTTCCACGGCTCGTGGAGTCATTATCTTCCTTTAGTCAAATTCTCATACAACAACAGTTACCAAGGAATGATCAGGATGGCTCCTTACGAAGCCATCTACGGACGAAAGTGTCGCTCTCCAATTCACTGGGATGAAGTTCGCGAGAGCAACCTGTTCGGGCCTGAATTGGTAGAACAGACTACAGAGGCAATTAAGACGATTCGAGCCCGAATGAAAACATCTCAAAGTCGACAAAAGAGTTATGCAGACAAGCAAAGAGACCGTTAGAATTCGAAGTAAGAGAAAAAGTCTTTTTGAAAGTTTCCCTGATGCGTGGTGTCATGAGATTCGGGAATAAAGGAAAGCTCAGCCCGAGATATGTTGGACCTTTAGAGATTCTATAACGAGTAGGCAAGGTAACGTATCGCCTAGCTCTACCGCCATCTATGTCCAACCTGCATGACGTGTTCCACGTATCATGTTGCGGAAATACATATCTGCTCCTTCACATGCACTGCAAGATCAAGAGGTTGAGATTTCTCCTAACATTAGATATGAAGAACCAGCCGTTGCAATCCTAGATCTCTAGGAGAAAGTCTTAAGGAATAAGACAATTCCTTTGGTCAAGGTACTGTGGAAGAGACAGTCTGCAGAAAAAGCTACTTTGGAGCTCGAGAGCGAAATGCAAAAGAAATACCCTACCTTTTTTAAGTTTCGAGGACGAAACTCTTCTAAGGAGGTAGGGATTGTAATGTATAAACTTTTCTAACTCTCGACTTTTGAATTTGAATAAAATAGACGAGTTTTATTTCAAATTCTTGTTGCATATGAGGCATACTTAAATTATAAATATCTTGGAAAATAATAATATTTATGGTCGATGAAATTTCGAAATAAGGATATTCCAGTAAACTCGATATTATTTTCCGAATAAAAATTATTCGGAACATGCTCGGAGATTTAAAAAAATCTCGAGAGTGAAAATAAATTCAGGAATCCCTTAAATATATTTAAGGTAATGGGGATTAATGAGAATTTTCTTGTTTATTTTTCAAGATTATTTTTAATTAACTAAGGACAAGATTGCAAGGTTTTATTATGAAAGGACTAATGTGCAACAAATTGAAGGACGAGAGTGAAAAAAATAAAATAAAAGGGGTCGTTTTGTGAGAGACGTGTCACAAATCGGGTGGACCACTTTTTGAAGGACGAGAGTGAAAAAAATAAAATAAAAGGGGTCGTTTTGTGAGAGACGTGTCACAAATCGGGTGGACCACTTTTCTCCTGCGTGGCTTGAGGAGGAGCTGCCACATGGACGTGTTTTTTTTTTCTCTTCCTCTCATTTTCGGCCCCCTCTCTCTCTCTGTTTTGAGTAAGGGCACTATCGGCCAAGATTACATGATATATTAGCAGTGCAAAGCGCAGGTAGCACTATCGGCCAAGATTACATAGTAGGTGGCACTATTGACCAAGATTACATACTTATTAGAATAAATCCTAAGGGGCATGCATTTCTGCATCTTATGGGGACTTGAACCCATGACCTCTCCGTCGAGGTGAGTGTGGGATTACCGCTAGACCAAGCTAGCTACTATTATCTCTTCTTTTCTTTCTTCTTCTTTCTTTCTTTTCTTCTTCTTCTCCTGACCCGCGCGCAACACCTGCAAACAAAGAGAAAAAAAAAATTTGTTAACTCATTCTCCATTATCACCGATTATCACCACCACCACCATATCTCTTTTACTCTCTTCTTCCTCTCCTCTATTCGCGCGCCATCATCACCACCCGTCTCCATCACCGCGCGCTCCAGCTGAGGAAGAATGACGCCACCGCGAGCCACGGTGACGCCGGAGAAACAGCGACCATCGGGGAAGGAGTGAGTGAGGGCTGATGAAGCTGATTTTATGATTGGAGGTGAGAATACCTTTCCGGATTGGATTTTTGTAAGCTAGGGTTCATTGTTTGCGAAATTGGGGGTTTTTCAATTCCAGGATGAATTATGTGAAATTGATTGGTTGTAATTGTTCGTTGAGCTTCATTAGTGATGATTATAGCTTGAAATTAGGATTGCGCACGGATTTCTTATTACAGTTGGAATTTTGGCTAAATTTCATAATCTAGGGTTTATGGAATTGAATTTTGGGGCTTTTTGATTTCTGAAGTTGATCTTGAGACGTTTCTGAACATGTTTAGTGCCTGGGTTTTGATTGCGAAGAGTTGTTTGATTTTTGGACAAATTTTAGTTGATTTGTTTGCCTTGGCCGTGTTGTCTTCGATGTATATGTTGGTTTGAATTCTGAATATAAGACTGTTGTTGAGACTGTGATGATTGTATGAGACTCTGGATTCTGGATTGATATTGTTATGTGAGGCTGTGATGATGTTTGTAAATATTGGGAATTTTGGATTGAATTATTGTTTGGCCGAGTGGTTGGTTTGGCCGTTATGTGTCGAGACGTGAATCTGAGCCTTGGGGATTGTTTTTGTGATCATTATTGTGCTATAACGTTTCAGTTAGTATGGACTCGTGTTGGGTTTGCTTGACGTGTTTGGCTTCGGGTTTTGGGTCGAGATGTCGGATTTTGATTTCGGAATTTATGTGAGTTTGGAATTAAGGAATTGACTCGTTATCGGATTTCCAATTTTTAATTACAGATTTAGACGTACGAGCGGGAACCGACCGAGTCAAAGGCAACGAAGCCGGGTTTTATAGTTTTTGAGAAAAAGAGTTATCGAAGTTAAAGCTCGATTAACTCGTGAGTCTTTTAATCGCATATAGCGTTTAAATACTCTTCAAATTGATTATGTAATGTATTTCCTTTATTTAAATAAATATTTTATGACTATTTATTTAACAATGTTTAAGAATATAATTTAATCATTCATTTCGGAATTCTAGGTTATTTTGATTTCAGATTAATTTATTTATTTAAGACTCATAATTGTTGAATTTTATTTCGTATCATTTTCGATACGAAAGTACGCGATTGATTTCAGATTAATTTATTTATTTAAGACTCAGAATCATATTTTTGAATTTTATTTCGTATAATTTTCGATACGAAAGTATGAGACTCTTGAATAAGTTTAACTTTCGAAAAATCGGAGGATAGTGAATTAAATACTCGAATTCCGAACCGACTCGAATCTAATCCCAACAATGAACCCTATTTTCTTCAAGTTATCTCAAATACAATAACTAACGGATATTCAACCCCGGATGTTAGTTCTTTCGATTTTTCGACAAGTGTTAAGTATCTCGAAGAACATGAGAAGTAAGACATCTTCGGGAATCGTCGAGCTTTTTGTCGAACTATTCCGGGTAAGTGAGGAGACATAAGTAAACTACTTACCAAGGGGATAACCCTGTTTGTTTGTGCATTTACTTGTTAGTAAACAAGAGTAGGTGAAAGCCCTAAAATGAATAAAAGTTAACATTAAGGCTACGGTCACTCGCTTGAAAACTTAGTTCGGGTACCCGTTAGGTTCAAACGCTAACTTGAATGAGCCACCTTTACTATATGTATAGTTAAACCTCTCTTCTTTTTCTAGGAAGTAGGTTAGAATCGAGATGACGGAAGAGCGATAGACTCTCGAATTCAATTGGGAGTAGCGGGTTCGAAAGTCACATTTTGAGCTTTCAGCTTAAAACATTTAACAAGCTTCAAAGGGAAGCAATAAATTCTTTCGGGTTTATCCTGTTATGCTCTTCTGTATATAAGTTTAACGTGTACGCTGCTAGCTTTAAAGTACCCAAACTCTAATTAAATTAGTGTCGGTGGTACTCAAAAGTCAACGGCTTGAGCTTAGCGGGCCATGCCGGTCCGTGCGCTGAGTATTCGAAGCAATGGGCAAAGGTCACGCATCGCGAGCTCATTGCTAGCTGGAAGACTCAACGGGAGCTGCCTTGAGCGCTCCAGGGCGTAGTGGGTGAAGGTCGCAGTTTGCGAGCTCACTATGCCAAAGACTAGCGGCGCTGACGTCATGATGAAGAAAGTACCACTAGTGGATCTCAGAGAAGTGTTAAAACTTAGATCAGCTGATGACTACTGCTCGAAGTCTGAAATTGGTCTCTGATCGGACCGAGGGTTATAGCAGTGAGGAGTACGGCAAGTGTTTTCTAGGATGTGCACTCATTAGTCACTATTAGGTGATAGCAGCATCCTGCAATCTTGTACGCTTGTTCGCACGTCATATGTTCTGCATTAGTTTGTTTTCTTTCCCAAGTTGGACTCCTGCTTGCTGAGTTATTCGACTCATAGTTCTATGTCCCTTGGTAATGTAGATAAAGGCAAGACGGCAATGTAAGCAGTGAGAAGGAAAACCGAGATGGGACGGGTATCTCTTGACCTACGGGCTATGGGTTCTGACTCGGTAAGTAATCTTCTATATAATTTTTTGTATAATATCGACTCTTCCTAAAATAATATTCCGTGTATAAAAGTAAAGTCGGGAGCTTCTATGTACATACATATATATATATATATATATATATATATATATATATGTATGTATAAGAATCGGTATACGACTTTTAAGTTCTAAACGAAAAAGAATAATTTCCCGAGATTTTTGATAGTCATTTTTTTATTAAACATTTCCGCATTTTAAATAATATTGTATTTCGTTTATTATATGTTTAATAAATTATATATTCGCTTTGAGTATTTTTATTTAAATTTCATTATTTATACGATGATATGCTCCCAATACGTTATGTTGGTTCCGACGAGTCGCGGCTTGCGGGCGAGGTGATGACGCTTGCGAGTCGTGACATCTTGGCCCCGGATGGCAACCTCCATAATTTGGCTGAGGCGGTCGCCATCACCTTCTCGGGATGCTTCACCGTAAAAGTCTCGCCTCTCGAAAAAGTCTCAGAGTCACCACAGGGATCGTCTGATTCCGGCCCGAAATCATCCACACAGTTGATCTCGTCGAGAATCGACTCCAGCAAGGCCGGCACAACCAAGTCAGCACCTTCTCCCGACGCGCCTTGAACGTCTAAGTTGGGCTTTCACGAATAAAATCAACCCAAGTATACCTGGAGAAGTCATCAACATACACAAACACGTATCTCTTTCCACCAAGGCTTTCGACCTGCATTGGCCCCAACAAGTCCATTTGAAGGAGTTCTAGAACCCACGAAGTAGTAAGATATTGCACCATCTTGTGCGACTTCTTGACTTACTTTCCAATCTGACAATCACCACAGATTTTTCCTTCAACAATCTTTAGCTCAGGGAGACCGACAATGGTCTTCTCAGAAATAATCTTATGAATACTTCTGAGGTTCAGATGACCAAGCTTTTGATGTCATAGTTTAGCTTCATCTACCTTGAACAAGAGGCACTTGGTGACTTGAGAGTCTTTGACCGGAGACCACATGTAGCAGTTGTCCTGAGACCTGGTTCTTTTCATAAGCTCATCTTGTTTCTCATTTATCACCAAACAGTTATCATGAATAAAATTAAAACGTAAGTTCAAGCCACAGAGTTGACTGGTACTAATAAGATTAGCAGTGAGACCTTCAACCAACAATGCCTCTATTAGGCAAGACAAACCAGGATAGTTGAGCTTACCTTTACCAATGATCTTGACCTTTACTCCATCACCAAAAGTAACATGGCAATTGGAGTAAGGTTTTACGTTATACAAAAAGGCATGTACACCAGTCATGTGACGAGAACAACCACTGTCAAAGTACCAATCATTTCCAGTGGAGGAACTCAGGAATGTGTATGCAATGTTAGAGCGATAGGATGCATTTTTCACTCTCCATTCCATGCGGGGAGGGGGTTGACGACGTGGTTGAGCATGCCTGTGAGAGGATTGATGTTGATGAAGGTTCCTCCCATATAGGCGATAGCAAAAAGGCCGAATGTAGAATGATGGCAGACCCAACGAGGTCTGTTGACAGGAGACCTGGCTGGTCTATGAGGATGTCGCTGATGCTGATTCTGGAACTTGTCACCACCAGATGTCTGAGACATATTGCACGGCATCTGGTCAGCAGACTTTTGGGGGACAAAAGTAGTCTAAGACGTGGAAGCACCGTAAGTATCACTACTACAAAACTAGGATTCTAGAACGCTTAAAACAGTTGTAGAATGATTCTACAACGCTTATCAAGCGTTGTAGAATCCTGTGTTGTAGAAGCTTCTACAATGCTTACACATCCGTTGTAGAATCCAAGAGCTTTCTACAACGCTTAAATAACCGTTCTAGAATCCAAGCTTCTACAACGGATATATAAGCATTGTAGAAGCTTCTACAATGGTATGAATCCATTGTGCAATTTTCAATGTTTTAAAACGACTCGCTGTGGCGACGTATAATTTTTTCCGCGGCATGATATTTTACAACGGATATCTATATCCGTTGTAGAATCATGTCGTCGCGGCGAAAATTATACGTCGCCGCGGCGACGTAAAAGTTTCGCCGCGGCGTGGTGTTTTTAGCCACGGCAAAACCAAAAGTTCACCGCGGCGACTTTAAGATTTCTAAATAATGTGCTCTCGGTATATTTTTCGCCACGGCGGCTCATATTTTCCGCCGTGGAAAATGTTACACGCCGCGGCGGCTCATATTTTCGGCCGCGAAAAATGTTACATGCCGCGGCGAGAAATCTAAGTCGCCGAGGCGAGATGCATCTTTTTTTGAAACTGAAATCAGTTTTTACACGGTACTGAACCCCGTTGAAAAAACTGGTACCTGAAAATAATCTTGAAATCCAAAATAAATATCTACATCTTCAAAACATTCAAAACAAAATATTTACATCTAAAACCAATCCAAAATTCACTAAAAACTAATTAATCATCGCAATTAATAAATATTTGTACATAAGTTACCCATTCTTCCATAACTCTCTCTAAATCCTCCGGTGTATACGATTTCTTACTTTCTAATTTTCCTACACCTCCTACGACTATATCGTGCATATAAGAAATCACAAAATACCTGCATTCCATGTTTGTGGTTTGTCTCGGAGCGTTCCAAGCCTTGATGTACGTTGATTGCCCGTTACTATAGGCATTTTGGTGCTTGAGCTTGAAATCCACAAAAACCCGATAACACGGAAATCATAAGAGAAAAAACCTCTAGAATGATTTATAATAAAAATAGTTGAAGAAATCAAAATATTACCTTTTTATAAATCGAGTTAAATCGATTGGCATTTTATTTCTTAACGGGTCGAAGAACATAGAAATATCTCTCCAAGGGTCGAGGACAACGAGCATCCAATGCTCACCTTTATTGTACGGCATCAAAGCTAGTTCACCAAATTTGCATTTTCGTACCAAGTTTCCAAAGTCCTTGACTCGTTGTGACAAATAAGCGTCCTCGTCGTTGTTTGTGATGTACGAACTTAAGCCCGAATTTATAAAACAATAGTCTCGACTCTTCTTCGCCTTTTCTAGCCTCGAGCGTAGATAGCTATGACAAACAAGTATTTGGTTGATCAAAACACTAAATATTGAATATTTATATTAAAAAACGAATATAAAGAAAACACTTACTCCATATAAACCGTTATGCTCTCCGTGCCAATTTCCAAGTATTGCAAAGAATCGGAAACATCTTCAAATGACACTGGAATCGGGATAACGGCGAGACTTGGACTAACATTGACCATAATCACATCCCCTTCCGGCAACATTACTTTGTTGGCATGTTGAGCGAGCAATCAAAACTTGGAATTAATCACCTTGTACGGAATCTTTTTAGCATCAATGATGCTAGGTTTATTCTCAAAACCAAGCTTTGAGAGTTGTTTGACAACCGGACTGCGACTCTCAATTCCCGTGTCCATTTCTATCAATCTCTTCAGCCACGAGACAAATCCCCCTATGGCATCTTCAGTGGTTTGAGCTTCTTCGGTGGGAATTGGCAATTTTGCTTTTTGAATCAAAACTCCCAAAACGGTCACGCGTACATTTCCTTCCTCCAAAGGTAAAGTGTGAACTACATTCCCATTTATGTATGCTCACCCATTCGCAACATGAATCGTGCCTCCTTTAACAATATCATCAATGAAAAGAAGACACTCGACACTTTCATCCGAATTCGGTGTCCCCGGGGTGATTGGATTCAATGAGCAACTAGCACGAACACGATTGGGTTTTTTCACAACGATAGGATCGATCTTAGGACGATCATCAACAATGATAGGATCGATCTTCAGACGATCGCCAACATCATCGTGCTTAAAGCAAATCGCGAATATTATCAATAACTTAATACCAATACATTTAGCTTTATTAATAAAAATTAGATAAAAAAATATGAACATACCTAAAGAGACCGCTTCATTGACGTGTTCTTCAACATTTTCCATCTTTTCATCATCAACAACCTTCTCGTTGAGATTCTCTTCCACACGCTCGACACTAGGAGACTCGACATTAGCATCTCCGACATTAATTCTACCATTTCCACTGAAAGCCTTCATCACCAAAGATTTCAACTCGCTCATTTCCCGACGCATCTTAGGTACTTCTTCATTCGGCGTTGGAGGAACAAAGTACTTCAAACGTGAAGTGTGTTTGGATTGACCGTAAACTTGCGACGTTCCCAGAGCTTCTTGCAAAATGCTCTCTCCCGATTACGGCACCCATGTCCCTTGCGTTGCTTGTTGTGATAACGTTTTCTACACATAAAATTATTTGCAAATAAAATTCAAGATTAATTGTTATAACAAAGGTGAAGAACTTACGATTTTTCTCCCATTAGTTTATCTTTCTCATCCTTGTAGTTATCTACGTCTTTCATTCGCGAGTCAATCCAAAGTTCCTCTTTCGTAGGCCATTCCCTAGTTTCATCATGCTAGTGAGAAGTAATTGTACAATAAATTAAAAAATAATTGTAAAATTTGGAATAACTAAGAGAATAAATGAATCTAACCTTTTCTTGATCAAGATTTCGATATCTATTTCTGCCCGTTCGAGATTTGTACACACTTTTTCCGATATTTGATTTCCCATGTTTCGATGTTTGTTTGAACATTTCGGTTCGTGTTTACGCAACAAATGCTATCCAATCTTCTTCAGTGTTACTTGTGTTGAATTTCAAAATACAAGCCGGTCGCTTTAATGCGATTGGTTCGTTGATGATGTCTTTGAGTAGGTACCTCATGATGAAATAACCTTTTCGCTTCTCTGACTCTCATAAGGCAATCGTGCTTTTGTTCGATAGGAATCGTAAATCCTTCTTGCATTTTGTTCCAAATCAGTTCTTTAATATGGTTGTTCTCTTTACATCTCCAAGTACGCATCAAAAGTGGAACGTGTTCTCTAGCTAACACACCAAAGTAACTCAACAACACATCATCCTCCTTACCCATTGGTTGCCCTTTATCATCAAATTGTACTGGATTTTTTTACCAAGCGTTTTAACCTTATTCACCCGACCCATAAGAGTGTTTCTTCTTTTTCATTGTTCATAAAAATTTAGCGCTAGTTGTCTTCTAATTTTCCTTTTACCACTACCGCTAGAAGTAGTAGTAGTGGACGACATGGAATCTAATAAACAAAATTCAAAACATAATCTCAATTTCTAACTCAAATTCAATCATAATTTCAACTCAAATCCAATCCGATTTCAACTCAAATCTAATCCGATTCCAACTCAAATACAATTTCAACTCAATTCAATCTAATGTCAAATATCTTCCTAACTTAAAACCAATATCAAACTCAAATCCAACAAATTCAAATCCAACATACTAAAATCCAATACAAATTATTCCTAACTTCAAACAAATATCAAATTCTAACTAAATAATAACATAAATCCAAGTAAAAATTCAAAACAAATTAGGAAAGAACTTTCCCGGAGGTGTGATGAAGGCGGGGCGGAGGCCAAGCGAGAGAGAGGCGAGGTGGAGGCAGGGCGGAGGCGGGGAGGGGGCGAGGTGGAGGCGGGGCAGGGTGAGGCGGAGGCGGGGAAGAGGAGAGGTGGAGGCGGGGCAGGGCGGAGGTGAGGCGAGAAATGGTGAGGGCCGGAGAGAGGGGGCGGCGAGAAGTGAGAGGCGGGGGAGGGGGGTGAGGCGGAGGCGAGGTTGAGGCGAGGTGGAGGTGGAGGTGGGGTGGAGGTGAGGAAGTGAGGGTGAGGACCGGAGAAAGAGGGTGAGGTGAGGGCCGGAGAGAGATGGGCGGCGAGAAGAGAGGGTGAGAGAGAGAGAGAGAGAGAGAGAGAGAGAGAGAGAGAGAGAGAGAGAGAAGAAGAAGAAGAAGAAGAAGAAGAAGAAGAAGAATTAAGAAGAAAAAGAAGAAGAAGAAGGAATGAATGAAAAAGGTAAAAAAAAAAAAAAACGTTCAAGTCTGAAATATGGGCATGAAATTTTTTTGTTTTTAAAATGCTTCTACAACGATTACATTAGCGTTGTAGAATCCTCGCCGTGGCGACGTTGAAATCACCCCGCGGCGAGGTGCTTCTACAATGCTTTAAATATGCCTCGCCGCGGCGACGATTAAATCCCGCCACGGTGAGGTCTACCCAGAAAACTATCGCCGCGGCTAGAGATATGCCTAGCCGCGGTGAGAACTAATGCCAAACCCTAAACGTCCTCGCCGCGGCGACATGCATTTGCCGCCGTGGCGCACATATCTCGCCGCGGCTAAAATTGTACATTGCCGCGACGAGAACATAATTTCAAAATTTCATGCTCTCGGTATGTACTCGCCGCGGCGAAGTAGATTTCTCGCTGCGGCGAGACACTTTCTACAACGCATGTAGAAGCGTTGTAGAAAGGTCTCACCGCGGTGAAGTTGTACTCTCTCCGCGGCAATTAACACGAGACTGAATATATAAATTCTCATTTCTCGTCTTTTTCACTTAGAAATTTCATAACTTCACTCGGAAAAAGATTTCTAGCACCATTTCGACTCATTGTGCATCGTCATCATTTAAAGTCTCATCTACACTCGAAATCTTGTAAGTTCTTCTTTAACTTGTTCCAAATGTTGTTCTCTTGATAGTTTCCTAATTAGAATGCTTTTTTTTTTTTTTTTTTTTTTTTTTTTATATAATTAAGTTTCTATGAAGATGAGAAAGTGGATGTGGGAGAATAGATTAAACGAGATATATCGGAAAGGTGTAGATGAGTTTTGTGATTTTGCTAGAGAGAACATGGTAGATGTAAAATCTTTGCGTTGTCCTTGTATTGAATGTGGAAATCATAGACATTTTTGATTGATGTCGTTCGGACCATTTGTTTGTATATGGAATAATGACCTCGTATCAAAGATGATTCTACCATGGTGAGATTTTTCGTTCTACGACAAATGAGGATAACAATGATGTTGAAGATGATATTGATGATATGTGCGGAATGATGAACGATTTGGAGGAAGATTTTGTTGAGCGACCGTAATTGTTTGGGTCCATGATGAATTATGCGGAGACACCATTATATAAAGGGTGCACAAGGTTTTCGAAGTTGTCATTTCTAGTTACATTATTTCATTTGAAGGCGTCAGGCGGTTGGACAAACACTAGTTTTACTCTATTGTTGGACATACTGAAAGAAGCCTTTCCAGAAGATAATAAAGTACCTTTAAGTATGTATGAAACGAAGAAGACTTTGGGCACATTAGGCATGAAGTACGAGAAATTTCATGCGTGCCCAAATGATTGTGTTTTATATAGACACGAGTATGAAGATTTAGATGAATGTCCGATGTGAAAAGAGTCAACGTGAAAGAAGGGTAAAATTCCATGTAACGGGGTTAAAGGAGTTCCAGTCAAGGTACGTACATTTTCATTACTTGATTAAGAAATACATTTAGCTCATATTCATTATTAATTATTGAATTTCTTTAAATATATTTCAGTCATTATGGTACATTCCTCCAATGACGTGCTTCCGTCGAATGTTTAATAGTGTCAAACACGCGAAGAATATGGTTTGGCACTCCGAAAAGAGTATCGATGATGGTATGTTGAGACATCCTGTTGATGCTTCACAGTGAAAATTCTTCGATTTAGAGTATAAAGATTTCAGTGTTGATACTCGAAATTTGCACCTTGGTCTAGCGTACGATGGTATGAACCCGTTCAGCATGATAAGCAGTAAATACAGTGTTTGGCTGGTTTAAATCTAAGTAAATACAATTGAATTCTCGAACGAATTTCCATAAATGGCATCGCTCTATAGCCAAGCGACACAACCTAGCGTCGCTTTAATTTCAAGCAACACGCTGTTAATTCCAGATAGTGCTCCCACAACCCGACACGTCATCCAAACTCTGATAAAAATACTTTGGGCGTCGCTCAAAAGTGTGAGTGACGCAAATATAGCGACTTATATTACATTTTTTTTCGTAGTAGTGTTTGTTCGTTGATTCCTCTCTTTTTAGTTTCGAAAATAAAATAATAATCGTTTCTAATTTTATTTCATTATTTTTATTTATTTCCTGTATAAATATTATTTGTAGTAATATTTCTTATAATTTTAACCTCACAAATTTTATTTATATTGTGTGAGGTTAAACTAGTAAATTTTTTTCTCTCTTCTTTGACTCAGGTTCCACAAATTTTGACCACTCATAGGATGGTAAATTTTTGAATTTTATAGATTTTTGGAAAGTTTCTTTGAATAGTCTCACTTCAGTAAAACTCCCTTATCCCACAAGACATATATTTGTAAAGTCATGGTTAGTCAATCAGTTTTTTTTCCTTGGTGAAAGAGAAGTTATATATATATATATATATATATATATATATATATATATATATATAAGGAAAATAGTTTATTTAAGCGTTTGACATTATTAAATAATTAACATTTAATAAATTTTACGGAACAACAGGTCATGGTTAGTCAATCAGTTTTTTTTTCCTTGGTGAAAGAGAAGTTATAAAAAGAGCATATATATATATATATATATATATATATATATATTTGGAAAATAGTTGATTTAAGCGTTTGACATTATTAAATAGTTAACATTTAATAAATTTTACAGAACAACAAGTCAATTGGTCTGGTACTCCTCCATCGATGACTTCCGGTCAATCAGTGGCCAACAGGTCCACCCCTCCCAATTAAAAAATAAGATTTGTATAAAATTTGTGGGATCAACTCCTTTATTTATTTGTATTTATTTTCTTCATGTCATTTTATCTCTCGTTCTTTTTATTCTTTTTTGGAGCCTTAGTGCTTTGTGTATAAATAGCTATCTCATGTAATGTAGGGAACAAGAGTAGTGTGTTTTGACTCTGTTTTGGAGACAGTCTGTTTGTTGTCGTTCTAGTCATTAGCTATAGGCATCATGACGAGTCTTTTCTCTCTAGGTGTCGTTATTCCGTTGTGTTTAAAATGATTTTTTTTTTTCCTTTTTCATTTTTCATTCTCTTAACTTTTTCAGAGTCAGAGCTTTTTCTTCTATTTTTTTCGAATTCTCAGTTTCAATCAAGAGAGCCTTCCGACAGGTATATTATGCATATTTTATATATTTATTCATATGATAAGAAAGGAATTCATCGACTAACTCGAATGTTTGGGAAGACTAGAAGGAGATATATTGATCACTTTCAAAAGTTTGACTATTATCCTCCGGAACAATGTTTAAAATATCGATACCGATATTCATACCGAGATTTTGATTTTATGGATATTTCGGGTATCGAAGGATATATCGACGAATATTTTATAACAATTTTAATACTGACTACCGATTACATCGATCATATATCGATTACCAACAGATATATACTACAAATACAGTCTTCCGGTGCGGATGACTTTTGGGTGCGAAAAGTCGCATCTAAAAGACATTGAAGTAACTAAAAAATTTCGCTAATTTTTTTAAATTTGGGTGCGAAAAGTCGCACCCAAAAGTTCATTAATACATTTGGGTGCGACAAAGTCGCACCTAAAAATCAAGGTTAACTTTTGGGTGCGACAAATTCGCACCCAAAAGCCCAAATGTTTTAAGCGGTCTTTTTCCCTCATTTTTTATAAAATTTTGACCGGTCAAAACATTGGGTGCGACTTTTCGTACCCAAAAGAGCTATTGGGTGCGACTTTTCGCACCCAAAAAGGGCTATTGGGTGCGACAAAGTCGCACCCAAATTCAAATTCTAGGTCATGTTATATAAAGAAAAATATTCAGTCTGAGCGTTTTTCTATCTCTCTCACGCTCTCACTCGATTTCTCTGGTCCTCTTCGCCGCCTAAGCTCGCCCGTCGTTCCTCCCTGGTCCGACTGCCTCTCCGGCCGGTAAGTCTTCTCTCATTCTCTCTCTCTCTCTATCCTACTCTCTCTCCAGCTCACTACATATATATCTCGGCAACAAGAACAACCCGGCCATACAATCATCACCATCCTCTCATCTTCATCTTCTTGTCCTTGTTCTCCTTAGCACGCCACCAGCCAGAGACCGAGCCTCCTTGTGCGTGCGCACCGACCGAGACGAGCCACGACGGCCGCGAGTCACCGGAGCACGCCACGACGGCCGCGAGTCACCGGAACACGCCGACCATTAGTCACCCCTGGGAAAAGGACGAGAGAGCACCGGGAACAAGAAATTTCACGAAATCAAGGTAAGAAAAGTACTTACCCGAAATGGATTTTTGAAAAAATTAGGGTTCTTAGTTTGGATTTGGGGCTTTTGATTTCTGAGCTTGGGTTGTGGAATTTAAGTGAGTTTGAGCTCGTTTTGGTGCTCTGATTGTATTGCTTGTGCTCGGATACGTGAGTTTTAATCGATTTTAAGTTCGCTGTGAACAGCCTCTGTAAATTGACGTGATCAGATCAGTACCGATTTAATTTGGATTTGTTGATATTTTTCTTGGAAAGTAGACGTTATGGGCTTTCTAAAATGACCAAGAACATGTAAATCGGTTGAGATTTGAGTGAGTTATGAATTTTTGAAAACAGGGTTTTAAAGCTGGGAATTCTGAGCGTGTCGATTGTATGTCACTCAGGGACGCCACTCCAGATAACTAACGTGCGGGGTTTTATTTCAAAGAACAGGGAACGAGGTGCTTTTTAACATGTTGATTCGCGAGTATGTGATCAAAAGCAGGATCAACAAAGCCAAGGCACGATGAAATGGTAAGCGCTGCCTTTCAACCCGATATCTTCACACATTGTTTGATGGTTTTTTGCATCACTTTGTAGATGGTTTTTTGTCTCCAATCTATGCTTGACTTGGAATTGATATTTTTGGTGAGGTCTCTTTTCTATTTTTAATATGCTGAGATATTTTTGGTCTTGAGCCTATCCTTTCTTTTGTTCATTTCACATTAACGCGGGGATGAGTTCTAGGTAGTGTTCCCTTCATCCCGTTTTCTGTAATGAAGTTTTTAGAATATAGCTTCATTTGTTCACAAGGTCAAATTTTCATGGCATCTATTTACAAAGATTGAGGACCTGGTAATAACTATACCTAGTCTCTTTAGTTCCAATATATATACATATATTAGGTTGTAACACCTGCTTACTAAATTTCCTTTATCTATAATTTTCACCAGTAAGATTCTTTGGAGGAGCTCCAGGACCGGTTTGTGTTTTTGAAGACCGGAAATGAACAACGAGAATGCAATTGAGGCTAGGTAGAGCACTATAATTTGAATAAGGTGCACTGTACCTTTTCTATCATTACCCTTTTATGACATCTTTTTATGCGTATATTACTTATATTTAGATACGTTTTAATTGGACATTTGCCATGACTTAGGAGATGACATAGATTTTTCTTAGTATGAAAAATATGGCTCTTTATTTTCAGAATCCGTTGCTTTTCCAATCCTTTTTATTTTCAGAATTGTTTTTTATTTAGATTATTTTTATTTTAAATATGGCTCTTCTTGTAGTTTCTATACGACTCGATTCGCACTATAATTTGAATAAGGTGCACTGTACCTTTTCTATCATTACCCTTTTTTGACATCTTTTTATGCTTATATTACCTATATTTAGATACGTTTTAATTGGACATTTGCCATGACTTAGGAGATGACATAGATTTTTCTCAGTATGAAAAGTATGGCTCTTTATTTTCAGAATCCGTTGCTTTTCCAATCCTTTTTATTTTCAGAATTGTTTTTTATTTAGATTATTTTTATTTTAAATATGGCTCTTCTTGTAGTTTCTATACGACTCGATTCACTAATTTGCGGATTCGGGTCCTACAGAGGCTCGTCCCCAGCGGGACCAAGATGGACACGGCTTCCATGCTCGACGAGGCCGCGAGCTATTTGAAGTTTCTTCGGTCTCAGGACAGAGTTGATTAGTTAATTATTAATTGATATATTATTATCATCATCAATTGTTGCAAACTACTTGTTGTTGTCATATTATAAGCTAATTAATTAATCGTGCAATTTTTGTTATTATTGTTGCTCTATTGGATATGATATTGAAAAAGTTTGAGGCTGAAGATCTCTTGTTCATAAGTATGTTGAGGATGTGTTTCAAAGTTTGAGGCTGAATGTATTTAATTGTTTTTTATTTTTATAAATAAATTAAGAATAGAAGCCACTTTTAAATTAGGTGACAACTAAAGCATTGATAATAATTACGTTTTTCCAAAGATTTAGAGTCACTTTATAATAGAGTGACGTCTAAAGCACTATTTCCTGTCATGGCGGGAAAGTATCGGGTGCGACCAATGCTCTTTTGCCCACCTTTTCCACGGATTTTGGTGCGACTTTAGGTGCGGAAAGTCGCACCTAAATGTCACACCCGAAAGTCAAGACTTTTGGGTGCGACTTTTCGCACCCAAGACGTTTAGGTGCGGACTTTCGGGTGCGGAAAAGTCGCACCTAAAGATATCTTTGGATGCGAAAATTGACTTTTGGGTGCGAAAAATGTCGCACCCAAAGGTCTTTTTTGTACTAGTTATCGACAAAAATCTTATTAACAAAATATAATAAAATATGTACCACTATTTATATTTTTAAATTTATAATAAAACAATCAAATTTAAAATATACCTATATTTTTAAAATTATGTTAACTTATACTTATATATATATATATATATATATATATATATATATATATATATATTCAAAGTTTGATTATTTTCTTTTACAAAATATATATAATTTAATTGTAATGAATAAACATATATAAATAGTATTGTAAATATGATGTGGGAAAATGTAAATATATATATATATATATATATATATCATTTATAATACATATATATTTATAAAAAAAATAAATTGTATACAATTAGTTAGAAAAGTGATAATCTATACGTATTATAAATATATGTATATATATATATATATATATATATATATATATATAGATTATTACAAGTGGATTTTATATTATGGATAAAGTATATCATGCGTAGTTACACAGGAGGGTTATAATCTAATGTTAATATGTCACTACATTACTGTACTTTAAAGAAAGAAAAAGGGAATAGTGCAAAAGTGAAAAGTCCCACATCAAAATTGAAACTAAGAAATTGAAGGAATCACACCTTATATATAGCTATAGAGTACATCATTTTTAAGTGGGTCCGAATATTCGGTTGGCTTTAAATATCGTTTGACATTTTGGGTTTAACTTCCGTATATACCTGAATGAAAACTAGGTATTATCATTAATCACTAATGAAAACTACTAATGAAAAGTTTTGGTATTATAAGAATAAGAATGAAAACTAGGTATTATCGGTAATAGTCTTTTGAATTTGATATTCACACAAAAAAAATCATATGGGCCGAGCCTGTCTAAGCTTTACGGCCGGGAGCGAATCTGAAGCCGGAGACGGAGTTGCGTATGGCTTCGACCCGGTCCTCCAAGGCGCGGCACCAGTGATTCGTGTTACTCGGGTGTCTGAAACGTCGTCTCACAAAGTACGCATCTTCTGCCCAAGCGAGGCTGGTGTGAACGTCTGCATTCTTTCACCTGATGCTCGTAGTCGTATCTTACACCACAACCGGAACAAACCAGATTTATGGGATTTAGCTGCACTGCGCGACGGAGCTGGGCACCCCCGCCACCATCGCCGCCCTCTCCGTCATCTCTGGCGATGTTCCCACAGCCTCCGCAGCAGCCACCGCCGCCCATTCCTCCACCACCAGCTCCGCTGCCTCCAGATCTGCCGCCTACAGCTCCGCCGTCATCAACGGCAGGTCCCAGAGCTCGACTGGCATGGACGGCCAATATGTAGACCGCTCCATGCTGTTAATGGTGCCCACAAGAAGAGTTGTAGTCTTTACTTTTGTACATTTGATGTAATAAAGTCTCACGAAGACTCTTGCTTGTAATTTCTTATTCATTAATAAAAGTTGAAACGTTCATTCATCCTTCCTTGTCTGAAGCTCTATGATAAAACCTTAGTCTTTAGTCCATAAACAAACCTAACAACATATGAAGATACAAATGTAGATTTGCATGAACAAACTCTTCATGGTTTTGTTATAACAATATATTCGCAATCTAAGGATCAAAGGACTATTGATCCCAGTACGATTGTTAGGAGAATTTATGATGTCTGGTTATGGGACATTGGGAGTTGGAGACTCTATAGTTCTTCTAGGTATCTTCTGAAGGTATTGATTTGACCAGTGCACTTCTAGAGACAGAATAAGAACAAACCATTTAACCTCTTATTGGTGAAGTACTAAGTTATGAAGATGTCATGAGTAACTTTGTGAAGATCTCATAGATATGGAATTCATGTACAAGATTGCTGAAATGCAAAATACATCACATCATGCTTTGTTTCTTGGAATGTGAATAAATGAACTGGCTATTGTCCAAATTGAGTCTTGACTCTTTTGGATGAAACAATGTGTCTTGTTAGCTCCTCGTCAATACATTTTTCCTAACTTATTCACAAGCAACAAAGTAGTTGACGAAATAACGGCTAGAAGGGTAAAATAGTAATTTTGTAAATTCCGACTAGCTGATGATATTCATGAAGGGTAAACATAGATAATATTCAGTGGATCCACTCATACCAATTTAGTTGAATTTTTTAGTAGAAAATAAATTCATTTGAATCGAGAGATTCTCAGTCTCAACTCTTTAGTGGAGTTAGTTGAGATTAAGCTAAAGTTGTAAGAGATATGTGAATTTTTGAGTCCAAGTATTTTAGCTCAAGCTTTTTTCATTTGGATCCATGAGGTCACTATCACAAATCATATTGAGTAGGAATAGTTAAACTAGAAGCTAAGTCAAAACAAGAACGAGACAAGTTTTACGAAAATTATCAAAATGGTATTTTTGTCTTTTTGGACATAAGATGAAATGAATGTCAATAAATTTTTTGACAATGTCATATGATGACATATTGATACTCGGCCATGATAAGATCATTGGGCTTTGTGGATTAATTACATTTCATAGACTTTAACTTGAAAATTCTTAGTTGGCCTTTTTTATGTTGTCATGAACAAATGAAGAAGCATCTAGAAGCCCCTTCTGGATTGACTTGGCCGCCCAACATAGCTAGAAAAAGAGAGATTATTTTGTGCATTGATGTATGAAGATACTTGACAAAAGAAAAAGAGGAAACAAATTTCCTCCATAAGGAAAGAGGGAATTCGGCCAACAAGCAAGATGGAAGCAAAAGAAGCCTTCTAGAAGCTCTCTTGGCCGCCTAAATGAGAAAGAGAAAGAGGAAATATTCGCTCATGAATATGTGATATTCTATAGAAGAGGAAACTACCATATTTAAGGTAAAACTCCTCCTATAAATAGAGCCATCATTCTTCTCATTTCATTCATTCAAAAGTTTTAGAGATTGAGAGCTTCTCTCTCTAGACTTGGCCACCCATCTATCTTCCTCTCTCTAGTTTTCTTTCGTTTTTCTTTTGGCACCTAGGTCCCCATTTGACCTAGTATTTTAGCCCTTCGACTCTTAGACTTGTTCTTGAGTCGTCGTGTTTAAAAGTGCCCACACACTAATTCCTTTCTTTCTCGAGGATTATTCTGATGAAAATTTTCGTGGTTGCTTGAGTTCCCGAGGAAAGAAGAGAGACGTGCTGCGAGGGGAGACGAACGTTTCAACCTTCCTAAGGCTTCTCAACGTTCAAGTTTCTCAAAGATTAGTAAATATATGACGCTCATTTATAGTTGTAATTTATATGTACTTGCTCTTTGTCTAGGTTATGAAAAACATTTTACTTGTTTGAAAGAAAATTTTTAAATTCCGCCGCTTGCTCGGAGCGTTAAATCTTTTCTTAACCCTAGATCAATTCCAACAAATGGTATCAGAGCTATGGTCAAAGATATGCATGTACATGTAATTAAAATTATGAGCTTGAAAATTGTTTTTGAAAGTTTACTAATTTTGTGACAATTTAGAATTGTTTTCTTAGATTTTTTTAATTTATTGCTCATGCCTTTAAATTAAAAATCTTGTTGATTTTCTATGAGTTTGGGATGTTATTAAAACACATTAAAATCATTCTAATTGTTTTTTATTTTTTATAATGAAAAACGTGTTTTTAAAGTTTGAGAAATTTCGGTAAATTTTTGTGATTAGTTATCTTGTCTTACTAGTTTCTTTTATTTACTTGATTCGTTTTATGCTTGTTGCTATTTTTTTATACCATGTTAATAAAACACAAATAAAAGCTTTAACAACAACCTAAAACGTTCTGTTACACTCGATTCTTTTTTCGTACTCAAAGTTCGAACTTTAATTATTTCCAGTTTTCTTTGAGCTCGAGAAAACCCGATGTAAAAGTGGCATAACTCTCAGCTCAAAATTCAAAATTTAAAGATTCTTGAATCAAATTAAAGGTCATTTTGTCCTCTTTCCAATACAATTAGTTTTAGGTCAAAAAGACATCAGAGCCGCCTGTTATCGTGATTTTACTCCGAGGTGCGCGACTGTTTCGAAAGTCCAGTTTTTTTATAATTGCGGATTTTTAACCCCAGTACCATGAGTTATAGAACTCTAATGAGAAAATTTCCTTGAGAAAAAATGTTTTTTATAAGATAAATAAACATAATGTGAAAGATTAAAATATTTTGATTTTTGAAAGTTATATTGAAATAGAATTTTAAAAAAACTAGTTTGAATTTTGATAAACCGTTTTCGTTTTCAAACTTGAAAATATTTTGTCATCCAAATCAAATAAGTTTTCCAAATGTTTTCAAAACTATATCTATATCACATATGTTCAAAATCTATATGCTCTTGAAAATTTGAGTGGGAGGTGTCCTCGTAGACGAACCGAAAAATAAGAGATGCTTAATCTCAAACTTTCAAGTGTTCGAATGAGTTGAAGTTCACACTTCCCTCATGCACTTTCCCGATTAGAAAATAGGAAAATGTATGGGTATGTATCTTGTGCCTTTATGCACTAACACTGCTCTTCCTTGAACATAAAGATCTAGGATTCTTTTCTAGAAGTCCACCTATCGCTTTATAACTAGGAAAGTTGTTTCCGAACTTATAAAGACGATGTGCCAACTCCAAAAACTAAGTGGGAGGATTATACTTGCTGGTTGTAACCGACGATTCCCAACACTAATGAAAGAAGCAATTAACGTGAGACTAAGAGTCACTCTTGTGGCCCTCACTTCAATGGGAGTACTCTATGACGTTTTTGCTTCGATCATTGCCCAATGAGCTATGTTCAAAAGTGAAAAGATGAAGACAAGGCCTCCTCTTGGGGGATTGTTTTTTCGAAGTTGACCTTTTGGAATAAGTGGTTGGTTTCACACTTAGGCTCAATCCTTAATAATCCTTATTTGAGGCTCTGCGAAAGGATATGAGTGATCAAACCAATTTAAAAGGTGGCTAGTCAAAATTGGTGTATTGACATCTTGGCTAAGCATTAATGATGTGTCATTTACTTATAAATGAAATTTTTTCGCGGCCCTCTCTTGAGGGAGTAATTTATCATTTGGTTTATAACACCTTTGGATTTTATCAAGTCTTAACCAAACTTAAACCCTAAACCAAAGACTAAATCATAAACTTGTTTCAACTTAATTAGGCAAAATGTCTCTCCACCTTCTCTCAACCATCCTTTCCTCAAACAAACTCGAAAACGAAAACTACATAGATTGAAAACATAACCTCGACAAAATACTTACCGTTAACAAGTACAAATGGGTACTCACCACCTCGTGTCATCCTCTGACGAATGATGATTCGACTCAAGAGGACAAAGATGCCTTAGGGGCTTGACTTCAATCCGATGAAATTGTGAGATGCTATATCTTAGCATCAATGAACAATGTGTTGCAACAACAACATCGTGACATTGAGACTGCCGCCGACATGCTATACAATCTCCATGAGAGGTTTGGAGGGCAAAGGCATCAAGCAAGGCAACAAGCAGTCCGACAGTTTATGAACTTTCGCATGAAGGCTGAGACTTCTGTTATAGACCTTATGATACTGATCATTAGTTATCTGAATGAATTGGAAATCCTAGGATTTGAGATTAATGGGAAGAATATCATAGATATGATCTTAGAAACTCTCCCCGAGTCTGTTGATACCTTCAAGCTGAACTACTCCATAAATAAGGTAGAATACACTGTTATCGAGCTAATAAAGGAGCTTCACACTGCTGAGGGTCTACTAAGAGAAAGAGGAATCAAGGAGAGGCACATACTACTGAGCACTAAGCCTCTGCCTCTGGATCTACGAAGAGACCTCACAAAGCCGATAAGAAGAACTTTCCTGCCTATCTCAAAGCAAAGGAATATAGTATTGTACTAATTTTCGAAGCATCCTTAGTAACTGATAATGTATCAACGTGGATTCTTGACTCCGCTGCTACTAACCATATTTGTTGTTCCTTGACTAATTTCAAGAAAACCAAAAGCTTAGAGAAAGGCGACTTCTGTTTCGAATAGGGTGATGAGAGCCTGGTGTCTACAAAGGCTGTGGGATCCATGACTCTATCTTTTTAAGACCGCACTTTAAACTTGAATAATGTTTATTTTGTTCCAACCTTTGGGAAGAACTTAATATATGTTGCTCGTCTTCTTGATCAAGATTATTGTTTAAAGTTCATTAAGAATGGAATTCGTATTTTGTTCCTTATAATTCTTTTGTCACTGATGCATGTATGAAGAATGCTCTTTTTTAATTTTATCCCACTCAACCTTCTCTATTAGACACCAAAATAGATAATGATCTAGTTAGAGAGCCAAAGAGGATCAAACCATCAGAATCCTCCGATCTAATAAAGTCAACATATCTCTGGCACTTAAAACTTGGTCATATCAGTCTAGACAAGAATAAGAGACTTGTGAGGGACGGTCCACTCCAAGCCTCTGCAATAGGTTCACTACCTACTTATGAATCTTGCATAGAAGAAAAAATGACTAAGCGACCTTTCTCAGCCAAGGGTCGAAGAACCACTGAGTTGCTGGAACTAGTACATTCTGATGTATGTGGTCCACTCAGTCAACAGGCACGTGGTGGATACGGATACTTTGTCATATTCACTGATGATTACTCAAGATACGCTTTTCTCTATTTACTCAAATACAAATCCGAGACTTTTAACGTATTTAAGGTCTTTAGGGCTTTAGTGGAAAAGCAAATTGGCAAAGTGATCAAAACCCTTCGATCCGATCGAGGTGGTGAGTATATGTCTGGAGAGTTCGATGACTTTCTTAAAGAAGAATGTATCGCTTCTCAACTTACCGCACATGGCACACCTCGACAAAACGGAGTGTCAGAGAGAAGAAACCGAACTCTTATGGAGATGGTTAGATCAGTGATGAGTTACTCATCATTCCCTCTTTCCTTTTGGGGATATGCCCTCGAAACAGTCGCTTATATTCTGAACCAAGTTTTGTCTAAAACGGTTCTTGGTACTCCTTATGAACAATGGACTTGCCATACAGTAAATCTAGGCCGCATCAAAATTTGGGGTTGCCCTGCACACGTATTGAGGCAAAATACTAGCAAGTTGGCTAGTAAGTCATAATTGTGTCTGTTCGTTGGATATCCAAAGAAAATAAAAGGTTTCACATTCTATAGTCCTGAGGACGATAAGACTTTTGTTAGCACGAATGCTCGTTTCCTTGAGGAGGACTTTATGAAAGATGTAAAACTTAGAAGCAAAATTGTGCATGAAGAAAAGTTGGGTGAGGAAGCTTCTACCTAATCTATAAGAACTGTTCTTACCCCAACTGAAACACAACCTAATTCATCAGAATCTCGTCAAGTAGTACTTCGACGTTGTGGGAGAGCTACTCAAAAGCCTGACAGGTACATGTCCTATGGAGACACTCTCGTAGCCATCTCTAACATGGATGACACTGTTTCCTATAGCCAAGCCTGTCTTGTTCTGAATCAAACCTTTGGCTTGACGCCATGAAAGTTGAAATGCACTCAATGTATTTCAACAAAGTCTGGAAACTTGTAGACCTTCCTGAAAGGATCAAACCCATAGGGTGTAAGTGGATATACAAGAAGAGAAGGGGTCCGGATAGGAACGTCGAGATGTTTAAAGCACGACTTGTGACCAAGGGTTATACCCAACAAGAAGGGATTGACTATGAAGAAACCTTCTCGCCAGTCACGATGCTTAAATCCATCCGCCCTTCTATCCATATTTGCAGCTCTCGACAATGAGATCTGGAAAATGGATGTCAAGACTTCCTTCCTAAATGGAAATTTTGACGAGCACATTTATATGGCTCAACCAGGCAGTTTCGCGGAAGAAGGTCAAAAGACCAAGGTTTGTGAGTTTCTTGTCTATTTATGGATTAAAGCAAGCATCTAGGTCATGGAATATTAGATTCGATGAAACTATGAAGAGCTTCGGTTTTGAGTAGTCAATATATGTCGATGATATATTACTCATAGGTAATGATGTGGGTAAATTATCTTAGGTTAAGGTCTGGATGGCAAAGAAATTCGATATGAAGTATTAGGAGAAGCCACGTACATTCTGGAGATCTAAATCTTTCGAGATAGGAAGAACCGGACTCTGTCGCTCTCTCAGGCCTCTTATATTGATAAGGTGATGGATCACTTCTCGATGCAAGACTCCAAGAAGGGCCAAACACCTTTTAGGCATGGAGTCTCACTCTGACGGACCAGTCTCCCAAGACTGCACAAGAGATTGAGGACATGAGAAAAATTCCTTACGCCTCAGCCGTAAAAAGTCTCATGTATGCTATGCTTTGCACTAAAACTGATATTTGCTTTGCAGTGGGCGTAGTTAGCCATTTTCAATCCAACCCTGGATCCGAGCACTGGATTACTGTTAAGCATATTCTCAAGTATCTTCAAAGTTGTTCCAAAGAGGCTGTATAGCTTAAAAAATTCCTTAAGTATTTGGAAGTTGTTCCAAACGTCGATGAGCCCATGACCTTTTATTGTGATAATAGTGGGGCTGTCGCTAACTCCAAGGAACCTCAAAGCCATAAACGCTCTAAACATATTGAGAGAAAATACCATTTGATTCAAGAGATCATGCAGCGCGGAGACGTGAAAGTGAAGAAGATTTCAACGGTGGACAACCTGGCAGATCCATTCACCAAGGCCCTAGCGAACAAGGTCTTCGACCAACATCGAGATGGATCAGGCATGAAAGACTACACACATCTTCTTTGAGTCAAGTGGGAGTTTGTTGTCAATGGTGCCCACAAGAAGAGTTGTAGTCTTTACTTTTGTACATTTGATGTAATAAAGTCTCACGAAGACTCTTGCTTGTAATTGCTTATTCATTAATAAAAGTTGAAACGTTCATTCATATTTCCTTGTCTGAAGATTTATGATAAAATCTTAGTCTATAGTCTATAAACAAACCTAACAACATATAAAGAGACACATGTAGATTTGCATGAACAAACTCTTCATGTTTTGTTTAAAATAATATATTCGCAATCTAAGGATCAAAGGACTATTGATCCCAATACGATTGTTAGGAGAATCTATGATGTCTGGTTATGGGACATTGAGAGTTGGAGTCTCCATAGTTCTTCTAGGTATCTTCCGAAGGTACTGAATTGACTAGTGCACTTCTAGAGACAAGAAAAGAATAAACCATTTAACCTCTTATGTCTCGAAGTCACTACGTATGAATTGCATCATGCTTACCTCAATCCTGAAATGAGACATAGCATTTCTTAGCTTACGTACTCTCATTTGAGAAACTCAGAGTTCGGATTCACTATGTGATTCTTAACATGATCTATTGGTGAAGTACTAAGTTATGAAGATGTCATGAGTGTGAAGATCTCATAGATATGAAATTCATGTACAAGATTGCTGAAATGCAATGTATATCACCTCATGCTTTGTTCCTTGGAATGTGAATAAATGAACTGGCCAGTGTCCAAATTGTGTCTTTACTCTTTTGGATGAAACGATGTGATTTTTTAGCTCATCATCAATACATTATTTCTAACTCACAAGCGACAAAGGAGTTGAGGAAATAATAGCTAGAAGGGTAAAATGGTAATTTCTCAGTGGATCCACTCATCACAATTTAGTTGAATTCTCGAGTAGAAAATAAATTCATTTGAACCGAGAGATCCTCAGTGTAAACTCTTTAGTGGAGTCAGTTGACATTAAGCAAAACTTGGAAAAGGTTTGTGAACTTTTGAGTCCATGTATTTTAGCTCAACTTTGTTCATTTAGATCCATGAGGTCACTATCACAAATCATAACGAGTATGAATAGTTAAACTAGAAGCTAAGTCAAAACAAGAACGAGACAAGTTTTATGAAAATTGTCAAAAAGGTATTTTTGTCTTTTTGGACATAAGATGAAATGAATGTCAATAAATTTTTTGACAATGTCATATGATGGCATATTGATACTCGGCCATGATAAGTTCATTGGGCCTTGTGGATTAATTCCATTTCATAGAATTTTACTTGAAAATTCTTAATGGGACTTTCTTATGTTGTCATGAACAAATGAAGAAGTATCTAGAAGCCCCTTTTAGTTGTCATGAACAAATGAGAGATTATTTTGTGCATTGATGTATGAAGATACTTGCCAAAAGAAAAAGAGGAAACAAATTTCCTCCATAAGGAAAGAAGGAATTCGGCCAACAAGCAAGAGGGAAGTAAAAGAGGAAACAAATCCAAGCCTTCTGGAAGCTCTCTTGGCCGCCCAAATGAGAAAGAGAAAGAGGAAATATTTGCTCATGAATATGTGACATTCTATAGAAGAGGAAACTACCTTATTGAAGGTAAAACCTCTCCTATAATCAGAGCCCTCATTCTTCTCATTCCATTCATTCAAAAGTTTTAGAGAATGAAAGTTTCTCTCTCTAGACTTGGCCACCCCTCTCTCTGCCTCTCTCTAGTTTTCTTTCGTTTTTGTTTTGGCACCTAGGTCCACATTTGACCTAGTGTTTTAGCTCTTCGACTCTTAGACTTGTTCTTGAGTAGTCGTGTTTAAAAGTGCCCACACACTAATTCCTTTCCTTCTCGTTTGATTATTGTGATAGAAACTTTCGTGGTTGCTCGAGTTCCCGTGGAAAGAAGAGAGACGTGCTGCGAGGGGAGACAAACGTTTCAACCTTCCTAAGGCTTCTCAACGTTCAAGCTTCTCAAAGTTTAGTAAATATATAATGCTTATTTATAGTTTTAATTTATATGTACTTGCTCTTTATCTAGGTTAGTAATAATGTTTTACTTGTTTGAAAGAAAATTTTTAAATTCCGCCGTTTGCTCGAAGCGTTAAATCTTTTCTTCACCCTAGATCAATTCCAACACTCCATTCCACTGCCAGAAAAAAAGTTAGTATTTTTAAACTTCACTCTGCTTCTTCATCAACTACCACTCATGACTAGATTTACTCACAGTTCTAGTATAACGGCGTGAAAAGTTCTCAGCCATAGGTGGCGGGTATGGCCCGTATCAACCTCCAAAGATGTACTGGTTCAAGAAAGGGTGGCTTGTGAACGATAGTGATACACCTGTGGTACCGAGACCGGGAGTGGAAACAGGGAGGAAGAATAAGAATAAGAAGAAGAAGAAGAAGAAGAAGAAGAAGAAGAAGAAGAAGAAGAAGAAGAAAAAGAAGAATAAGAAGAAGAAGACATTGTCGAGTCGAGAAGTGATGATTCTCGTTCCTGCCCAAGGCCAAGATGTTAGACCATCCAGCAAAGACAGATCCTGAGTGAAAGTAGAGCCCAGAATAAGAGTTACAGTAATAATAAGAGACTCGGGTTTTAGTTATTTTACCAATCATTGTCTTGAGAGCCGTATTTGCTTTTTCGTGGGCAGAGAAACAGACAAAGCCGAATCCCTTACTGTCCCTGTTTCTGCGTCTGTTGAATCTTACAGAGACGATCTCTCCATAGCCTTTGAAATGATGCTTAGTCGCTTGTGATTCACGGAAGCGTCGATGTTCCTCACATACAGATTCGTGGTCTTGAAATTTTTGAGGTTCTGTCGAGCCCTCTCCATAAACAACGACTTTGAGCCTGAATCTCAGTCTTCGTTAGATTAATCAGTTTCAAGAACGGGTTTCGTGAGTTAATTAGGATATGTATATACTGATCTGAGAAGCCTTCAAGAGAGCGATGGCATTATTGGCCGATTCCGGCGTCTCGAAGTTGAGACATGTCGTACCTAAAGTCGCACCTATTTGTTAATAGAAAATCTCAAAAATGGAGGGAAGACAAGTATTAGGTTCGACATGTCGTACCTAATACACTTCCCGCTAGAGCATATCGCACCTAATACACTTCCTGCCAACGTATTGGGTGCGACATGTCACACTCAATATTCAAATTCCCGATATTTTAATTTCCCGCCAACTTATTAGGTGTGACATGTCGCACCTAATACTTTATTTTAATTAAAATAAATAAATTTACAAATTTCTAGATTAGAAATCATACTTAGAATTCTTATATAACTAATTAAAAAAGAAAATTTAAGATACAAAATTATAAATTAGAAATAAGATTCTCATATTAGAATTCTTATATAAATAGAAATATAAAATCAAGTTTAATATTATAAATACATATATAAATGTACAAATCCTTTTTTTTTGCCTATACAACTTATCGATTGTTGAGTTTTCTCTTCCAAATAAGTCGTCACTGTGAAACCCCGAAACTTAACAATAAATATGTTAGAAATTTGTGACGTTTGATCTTAGTTTGTTAATTATTTGGTGCATGCTCGTTCTTTTTATTATAAGGATGGTCATGATATTTTTTTTTCTTCTAAATTAATTATTAGCAAATATGTTTATAAAATAAAATCTTATATAGATTTTTTTTTTGTATATAGTAAGGTTGGTAATTAGAGAACTGCCTACGTATAGAGAAGAGAAGGTTACGCTTTTAAGCCATATATATAGCTAAGAAAGAAAAAAAAAAGGCTAATATATATAGCCTTATATTCTTGTGGGTATGCTGATGTGAAAATCTTTGTATGTGTATGAATAAAGAAGTGAATAAATAGAATTGGTAAGAAGTGATTAAATACATGAATATATATATATATATATATATATATATATATATATATATATATATATATATATTATGCAGGAAGTTCTAAAAGAAAGAAATAAGTGTTGTATATATGAATATATATATATATATATATATAAATATTTTAGGTAAGTGTATCGATATACGTTTACGTATCAATAACTGACTTTGACTTTTTTTTTTATTTAATAACAAATCTTTGGTAGAGTCGTACGTTTTGAGCGTACTTTCAATCGCGCTCTTATTCTTTCTAACCAAGGAAAAAAATAGATCGTAAAACTTTATTGTTTACAATTAATTAAATTAAAGAGCATCCTTTTGCTCAGCAATATTAGCCTTTCTAGTCAAAATAATTCCTCTCTCAACTTCTTCTTTTCCTGATCGTCTCTCCCCTTATTCCATATACATCTCCATGTTCTTTTTCTTTTCACAAAACAAAAGAAACCTCAACCTCTTAAGAATTATTCCTGTCACACGTTGGATCCTTTTTAAGCATCAATTAACGAGCTTTTCTTTCCTACTCTTTCAGAGGTATTTTTCCTAATTAATATTTTTTTTCATTAGATTATGATGACCTTGATTGTTAAGTTTTTCTTATGAACAATAATCGTTAAAATACTTTCTGTTTGCGACAGCTCTTGATAAGTAACGTAAAACTTTTATCTTTTTTAAATAGCTACAATTATATTTTTAATCTGGTATTTTCATAAAAAGAATATATAAGATGTGCTTACTACGTGTTTTAAATTTCATTTTTTTATAAACTATTTTTATTCTAAAAATCTTTTACCGTCGGTACTAGAACTTTCTTTTTAATGATCAAAACATCGTGTTTTGATTTTAATAAAAAAAGCTACAAAACGAATTTGCATTTGAATTTTTTATATTAAAATATTCAAGATGTTTATTAAACATATTTTAAATTTCAAAAGTTTTGGACGACTTTTGTCTTTTTTTTTTTCCTAAAAATCAATTATGATCAGTACGCAGACTTTTTATTTCTGTTTCAAACAACATGTTTTGTAATTTGTTTAAAATACTTGCAAAAATTTTTTTGGCATGAAATTTTTATACGACACACATATATTTTTTATTGTTATATCTAAAAACAATTAAGAGTTTTCTGTTATCGGAAGTATTTTGTTAGTATTTATTTTAACAAGTGCGCAAATTTGTACCGTTTTCTCTAAAACTAAATTTTTAGACAATATACGTTTAAATTATATTTCTTCATGTTAGAATCTGATTTTGGCATTGCCATTGAAAAAGAAAATGTTTAAAATTTTATTTCCTTATTCTCTGAAATTTTTACAGAATTTTTCTCGGAAATTATTTTTCTTGCCGAAATCTTCGAGTGAAGGGTTTTTTTGTCTTTTTATTATTGAGTATTGTTTTTGTTTTTCCAGAAACCTTGCTATGTTCAGAATTGATTATTGGAACTTGATTTTCATTCTTTCGTTTAGGTCTCGAGCCAAATAATTTTTTCGAACGTTCGATAGTTTAAAGTTGGCCGAAACAAGATGAGAATAATCTCACTGCAACACGAACTAGTTTAAAATTAATTACGATGAGTGTGTATTCTGAATTGGTTAATATGTGTTATATGGTTGATTATGTGATATTTCTTATATGCGAATATGTTTTATTAGGTGAATTGTGATTATTATGTTATGTCTTGTTATGATGAGCTTATGTATGAGTTTATACAACTTTGGCATGACATGTTCTAATTATTAGCATGTTTTATTTATGTTTAGGTCATATGTCATCTTTATATGTGACGCAAATAATCAAATGATAAGATAAGTAAGAGAGTCGTACCGTCTCGAGCTACGGAGGTATTAAGAGAATTTTCTCGAGCCGACGTACGGGCTCATAAAGAGAGTTTTCTCATACGATATGTTTATTACATGATGCGAACTATGGGAGGTCGCAGCCACGTAGTTTGTTTTCAAAGTGTACACTGAAATTGGTACGATTCTCTAGGGGCATCCCGAATAAAATATGATAAGATTTATGATATGAAAGACCTTGACACCGTTAGAACTAAAACAATAATTAATCGGTCATGCAATTGCATTACTCATCTTTTTGTGAGTCATAGTTATTCTCGCTGAGCGTTAGCTCATATGATGTGTTTTTGTCTGTGTTGTAGGTAAGCAATAAATGAACAAGTGAGGAGGGTGGATCAGCGACGTTCGATGGCTAAGGGGTTGGGTAGTGGTTTCGCTCGTTTATTTAAAAGACTTCCATATGCAATTTTTAACACTCGGTTTGAGATTTTTATGTTGAAGATATTTTCCAAGTGTAATTAGTTTTGTAAAACTGAAGTTGAATTTTTATGACCTTATTTCCGTTGAATCCCTGCTTCTTCTTAGGTTCCCCAGAATCCAGTCCTCCTGAAGGATCTTGGTATCCTCCTGAAAGATCCTAGCGTCCACCCGCTCCTCAAGTAGTCGTCATCCTACAAAATGTAAAATATTAGTATTACTCATTGAATGTCAATATTACTCATTCATCGTCATCAATTATGATATCAGTATTCAACCTTGGTAACATGGTATTACTCATTCCTCGTCATTGCTCGATATAATGTTAGTACCCCCTTCTATATCAACATCAACATCTTCTCCCTAAAAAACAACGCATGCCTCATTTTCTTCATCGACTTCTTCATCATCCTCAACCATAGTAACTAGCTCGGCCGCATCAGTTTCGTGTCGATGATTAAGACGCTCGATGTTTGAAAATTCTATTGTCAATGGGACTAAGGGTGATGTGGTCGGTCAACTTCGGGAATGTCCCATATCACTCGATGATTGCATTCCTGAAAGATTTCTCAATCGCCACCATTAACGAGATCTTGGATGTAAAAGAATTGCTTCGCTTGAGTCGCGAGTATGTACGACTCATCTTTTTAAACACTCTTTAGCAGTATAAGAACTCGTCGCTTTGGTGGTCTTATCAACGTGCACTATGCGTCTTGTATTATACTTATCACCATACCATTTGCATTTGAATAGTACGACACGACAGTTATGTCTATAGTTCCGCACGATGACGTCTTCCATTTGACGGTGAAATTATACTCATTCACGGGCACATAAACACCGCTGTTTTGAGTGATTCGATGATTATCAAAACGAGGATTGATGAAATTCATGCCATTAACAAAGCAGCTCGGATACTAATTAGCGATTTGCAAGGAATCGTGTTAGAAACACTAGTCAACTAATCGAGTATGTCTTGCAGAGTCAACTTGACAGATTTACGACATTTCTCATGGGCGATTTGTGTAGTGATCAGAGCTTTTCCTCGTGAGGCGTAGGCAAAAATTGATGATGATCGTAGTAGATGATCATGTTTCCGACTTTCACAGATGGCGTCTCGAGGTTGCACGTGGGACACGCAAGATACCATTGGCCACTCCATCTAGATAAATACGATCGAGCCAAAAAGTGATTTATCGTCCATAGAAGCGCGGCACGTAACAAGAAACACTTCATCGTTGGCCTCATCTCGAACTTGGAACCCAATATTCCACAATTCTTTCAGCTCTTCAACAACCGGCTGCAAGAACACATCCATGTCTTTTCAAGGTGAGCTCGGCCCGGGTATCAGAAGTGTTAGCATCAGGTACTCTTTTTTCACGCACAACTAAGGCGGAAAGTTGTAAGCAGTTAGTACCACGGGCCATATGTTGTACGCTAGACTAATTTCCCCAAACAGGTTGAACCCATCGGAAGCTAGTCCAAGCCGTACGTTCCGAGGCTCTTCTGCAAAATCTGGGTATCTCTTGTCCAGATTCTTCCACGTCGTACCATCTGCAGGATGTCACAAAACGCATTCTTCCTTGTTGCGATCTCTTTCTGCCACTACATCTGAAGTGACGTGTGTCGAGAAACGTACAATCGCTTCAATCAATCTTTTAGGGGGAAAATATCGCAATATCTTTTGCGATATCTTCTTCCTTTTTGGCTTTCATGTGCTCTCATTGCAAATTGGGCACACTTCAGCTTTCTCGAGATCTTTTCAAAATAGGACACAATCATTGGTGCATGCTTCGATCATCTCGTACCCCATGTCCAAACGCTTCAGCTTTGCCTTTACCTCGTTGTGCTTTTCCGGAATCTGATTACCAATTGGATGAGACTTCCTTAAGAGCTGCAAGAGTTCTGTGAATGACTTGTTTTTCCAATGCTTCGTGACTTTGATGTTCATCAACGAAACCAAGAACGACAAAGACAAAAACTCTTTGTATCCAGGGTATAATTCTGCTTCCAACTCAGTGAATCGGTCTTCCACTTGCTCCTATGTACGCACCTCGCTCGAGGTTGGATCCGCATAGTCGTCGAAATCCTCGTGATCCATGATATCATGCTAAGCATCATCCAATCATCCGACTCCTATTTGATCAGTTACATCTTCATCACGAGTAACAATGAGATGATTGACGTGATGATACCATTCAGTGTAGCTTGGGGTAAACCCCTTGTTCTGGAGGTGATTCTTTAGAACCCCGATGTCGTGCCATCTCACGTTGTTGCAAGACTTGCAAGGAAAACGATATTGGTCATTTTCGTTCAGTCGTGTGCTTGCGAGGCGGATAAACTCGTTAACCCCTGTTTTATACTACAAGCTCAATCGATTGTTCTCGGTATATCCAATCTCTACTTGGATTTGACATTCCACTGAACGAGAGGGTCAAAGATGGTTATTGTTAAGGGACAAAGAACGAATTTTTTAGAATGACAGAGAAATTATGAAACTAATTAATTCGAAACTCTACCGAAATTTCGGCATAATTTCCCCTATAATATTGACTAACCAAAAAACTGCAAACACGTTTAAAAAGATATACAAACCGTCCAGAACTATCATATTAATAAACTAAACTCTAAGGCAATAACATTTTAACTTAATATTGCAAATTCATTTTTAAATTTCAATTATAATTTCATTTTAAGTAATTACAATACACTAATTTAAACTTGTCACGAAATTTATAATTTTAACTTGTCATAAAATTACTTATTATTAATTTGTTGAGGTTTAATGAAGCTATAGTTGATTCTCTGTTTAGATTTTCTTTAATTTAAACCCGAAAAAAATGAAGTTAACAAAAAATAATCGATTTACTTTTAAATAGAAAAAAAATTACACATTTGAATGTAAATAAATTGTTACCAAGTAGATGTAGTTGTTGAGAGAGATTGAGAGAGAAACTGAGAGTGTCCTCACGTTGTTCTCGGCTCGGTTCGGTGGCTAGGCTGAGAGGGCATCGAGAGTGAAAGAGAGAGGCAGTGGCGTTTCATCGATCGTCGAGACTCGTAGACTCGGGCTGTCGGGCACGGGCGTTGGGCTTGGGCTGAGACATAGCATGAGATAGACAGATCAGAGAGAAAAATAGAGTGAGATAGAGAGAGAGAGACAGAGAGAGTAAGCTTACCGTGAAGGACGGGGCTCCGACTGTGATGGTACGAGGGCTGAGACCGGCTATGATGAGGCGTGGGCTGAGGCCGGCGATGGTGAGACAAGCAAGGGCGACCTCTAGCGAGGGGTACCTCTTAAGATTCTCTCGAAGGCGGCTTCGCAGGTGCTCATTCCGACTTCGAAGGATGGAACTACATCGAAGGATGAGCTCGTCGGGGTGCTGAGAGGGCGAGGGCGAGCTCCGGCAAAGAAGTCGTAGACGAGGTAGATGTGGTCGCCCGAGACGGAGGTGTCGATGAGATTGACAACGAGGCACTGGCGGAGGTTGGAGTTGTCAATCTTCCAACGGAGTCGGCGCTGGCGGAGGTCGACAGATGACGGTGAGGCACTGGCGGAGGGCGCGAGGGCGGAGAAGGCGGAGGTCGGCAGATGGGAATGGCGGGGCGGAGATGAGGGCGGAGGGTGGAGAGTGCGGAGGTCGGTAGATGGGAATGGCAGGGCGGAGAGGAGGCCGGAGGTTGGAGAGCGAAGATCGGAGAGGAGGGCGACTACGCGAGCTCTGGCATGGAGGAAGGGCGGCAGGCAGAGAGACGAATGAGAGAGGCGAGCATGAAGAAGAAGAAGAAGAAGAAGGAAAGAAGGTCTTTATAATCTTAACCTAATACTATACGATGCAACATGTCGCACATGTTGCATGTATTTGGTGCGACATGTCGCACCAGCGATACCACTTAAAATGATCGAATTCTTTGGTTTTCTAGATTAGTATCTAGTGTTACATGTCGCACCGTTGCTCGTATTGAGTGCGACATGTCGCACCTAAATGAGCATTAGGTACGATATATCGCACCGGATACTAGAATAAAAATTAATTCAGGATAGTGAAAATAAGGGAGGGATTTTAAGCCCGCTTAAAATATTGAAAACTTTTAGGTGCGATATGTCGCATCGGATAGTAATTTTGCGACACGTCGCCTCAAAAAGTTGAATCTAACAGACCATTGGATGTGACATATCGCATTTGACAACATTATCGAGCTTTAAAAAAAGCAGTTATTGAACTATTCCAAACGTCTCCGGTGAAACAAAAAAACTATGCGATAATGCTATCACCGGATTATAAAAGAAAATAAACAACTTCATAGGGGATCGCTCAAAAAGACTTGCTTTCGGTGTGTTTCAAATGGGAAGCTAAGGCTTGTATATATAGGCCAAGCGACCTATGGTTACAATCATTGTCCATTAATGCTCTATTAAAATATGTCCTACAAGCGACTTGAAAAATTCACAATGTTGGAGAAACTAAAAGACAAGAGAGCTTGGAGGAGCTTTACGGAGCTCAAGATCTTAAGAATGAATCAGAGCGAAATAGACACGACGAGGCGCACAACGGCACATAAGCCTTGCATGTCCCCTGACCTGGCCGGACTTGCTACACCCGCCATGCACTCGGCCGATCCTCACGCCATGTTGGCCAAGTCACTTTGGTCGGCCATACCTTGCCCGGCTGGCCTTCTTGCCTTAATCAGCCCCTTACCACATTGGCCATGCCTCGCCCGGTTTGCCCCTTGCCACGCCGGCTATGCACCAGACTGAACATCACGCCATGCTAGCAAGGTGACTCTACCTGGCCATGCGTTGTCCGCCCGGTCCTCCTACCTTGGCCAGCCCATTGCCACGCCGTCCTTGCCTCGCCAGGCCGACCCTCTTGCCTTTATCGACCGCTTGCCACGCCGGCCATGCCTCGCTCGGCTGACCCTCTTGCCATGGCCGGCCCCTTATCATGCTGGCCATGCCTCGCCATGTCCCCGTACTCCTGCCTTGGCTAGCCAATCTGCCATGGCTGGCCTCTTTTCATGCCTCGCCGATTTCTTTGACGCTAGTTGGATGGAAGCTTCCTGGCTAGGCCATGCCTCCAACCCGGACACGGCTATCAGTCTCTTGACCCGATGATTGGTCCACAGACACAAGGGTGTCTCGGTCATGCTAGTCGATCTTTTGACCCAGTGACCGGCCCCTTAGCTCCCTCTGGCCATCTCTTAGACGCTACCAACCCGGCATGTGACAAGACTGGCCTACCACAACCTGGCCAACCTACTTACATGGCCGACAAGCCTCTACTTGGCTACCCTCCAAGTATGGGTGGCCTTCCCCTGGCTGGTCCTTTGACATATGGCCGGCTAGGCCATGTCCTTGCTGCCCAAGGCAAGAACAAGGAGTCTCTTTGACTCCCCCAACGAAAATAATACCCATCTCTGTGAGGGGTGAGAAAATGAATTTATACACACCCTAAGTTCTGCTAAAATTATCTCTCACTGAGTCAACTATTGAGGTTTCTTAAGCACCCAATGCAATCACACTAATGTCGAGCGTCGAAGAGTGCGCTAGAGGCACTGCCTCCGCGCCCCAATAGCTCACGTATTCTATGTTTCTCAGGATCACACTGTAGGGAAGTTACAAGTTGGTATCAAACACGTAAAATTGCTATGATACCAATTGTTGTTGAAGTCTAATTTGGTATCAACACACAAACAATCGCTTTGACACCAATGGTTGGAAAAAAGGTGGTGGATATCAGACACGAACGATTGCTCCGATACCCAATTCGATGGGTAATTCACTACTACAAATACAGTTTTTCGGTGCGGATGATTTTTGGGTGCGACTTTTCGCACCTAAAAGTCGCACCAAAAATTACTTTCGGGTGCGATTTTTCGCACCCAAATGTCACTGAAGAAACCAAAAAATTTCGCTGATTTTTTTTAAATTTGGGTGCGAAAAGTCGCACCCAAAAGCTCATCATACCTTTGGGTGCGACAAAGTCGCACCCAAAAGTCCAAAATATTTGGTCTAAAAATTTAGCGGGATTTTGTTCCCTCTTATTTCGCTTCTAAAATTTCGTTGCCTCTTTTGCCAAATTCTATGCGATTAGAAGAAGAAGGGAAAGGAAAGATAAGAAGAGAAAAGAAAAGAAGAAGAAGGGGGCTGAGCGGCCGAGAGAGAGAAAGAGAGATTGAGGGAGAGCGAGAGAGCGAGACTGAGAAGGAGAGCGACCGAGGGAGAGGACGCGCGACCACCAGCACCAGCCCGAGACCCCAGCTCCGTGCGCGCGCCATCCAGCCGACCACCGAGCCTCGCTACGCGCGCGACCGCCGTGAAGGTTGAGCCGCCGCGAGCTAGAGAGGACGCCGGAGGGTTCAATTCCTCCAGAAACAAGGTGAGATGTTTCTTCCCCAATTTTGAATCTGGAGGTTAGGGTTTCGTTTTGGAATTGGGGCTTTTGATTGTGAGTTAGGAATTTACCCTGCGTGTCTATAAACTATCCAATTTTTGTCGATATTATTTTCTTACAGTGTAAATATTGATAGATTTTTTGTTATATTTTATTTTATATGCACAGATGCAGCTTTTATCTACAGCCATTCGAAGGTTCAACAGTTCAGATCCTAACGCAAGGAAAGTTGAGCGCACCTCGTATATTGAGAATTCATAAAGTAAGTTTCCATTCATAGAGTTGACCGCACATAGAAAAGAGAAAATATTTTTAGTGTGTATAGCCTAGTATAGGTTTTAGTTAGTGCATGTGAGTATGCAAATTTCTCTATATAAAAATACTGGAGCAGATTTCTCTGAAATCTGAATGACTCTTAACTAAATTGGGTTGAAACTCTATAATTTCGTAAATATGCTGTTGGATTGGAAGGCATTCTTATTCATGGCTTTCCATCAGAAACTTGTTAAATTGCTTGGATGTTGAATAGTTAAGTTGAGCCTCTCTTTTGCATATCTACGATTATTTATTCGTCTTTCTTTTATCAGGTTTTGGGCCCGGACATGAGCTTAGCCACGGTGCGAGCTTACATATGGAAGAAATCTGATGATCTAGTTTTGAATTATAGACCCATTCAAGGAAGATGACTTTATGGGTCGTTGGACTGGTTAGTTATCTTCTTTGTAGCTTTTCATTGGAAGAGTAATTTTTTTTTTATCTTGAGATGTTGGTTGAAAGAACTTGAGTGACGTCAAAGTAAGTGTTCGTGAGTTGTTTAGCTAAAAATTTGCAGGAAGATGGCCATAGAGTTAGGTTGGCAACACATGCAAACTTCAAGGATTTTGTACTGACTGCTGGGCTGGAGTTTTACCCTTTGGGTGGAGATCCTAAAGTTCTTGCTGGCTGTAAGTAATTTATTGCATTCCAAAACTTTCTTTTTGGTATCTCGATTTGTTTTGACTACAAACATTAACCTCTTTGTGACAATTACATTGTTAAAGGAAATACTGTTAGAAACTCTAGTTCTTTATCAAGTATCGACATTTAGGGTTCAATCGCAATTGTTTCTACTTCTTATGAGTATCTAAACTGTTAACTTGTATATTCAAGTGGGCTGTAAAGAGACTAGTCGGTCTCATGAGCGACGAGATTTCTTTATGTGTGCTTTGTATGAGACAGTGGAGGACTAGTATTTATGTTGAATTCACAGCTTGTTTCGTGCAGATATGGTGAAGAACAAAGGGTTTTTGCCTTCTGGACCATCAGAAATACCCATTCAGCGAAGCCAAATCAAGGAAATCATAGGTTCTTTACTCCCTGCATGCACGAAAGATGACCCGGACACAAATATTCGATTTAATGCAGATGCAATAATCGCTAACCCACCAGCGTATGGTTAGATTCCCTCTCTATATTTCCTTCGATAAGTACAGTACCGATGAATGTTTTTTCAATACAAACTCTTATGCTAGTGATAGTTGGCTTTGAACTTGAAGGATCGTTGGATCATTACTTGTATATGTGTTGTCATTTTCATGTTGATGATTTAACTACTTGTTCTGGAGAATGTTTAGGCACGCTAGTAGTTAGCCCTTTGATAAATTTATTTTATTGATTTACTAACCAAAGTTTCTTCCGGAATGATTCCATTCAGGGCATATACGGCTATCCTATTGAAATCCAAGCTCTTTTCTGAGAGGAGATCGCCGGGAAACGAGGGAGAGAAGGCCGGAGAAGACGCCGCGAGCACGCCGAGGTTGAGTGAGCGCCGCCGCGAGCATGCCGAGGTTGTTTACTTTTCATTGAATCTGGGTTTTGAATATTGCGCTTGTCCGTGTGATTCTTGGCCGTGTGAATTGTTTGGCTTTGGTGAAGTTGTGTGATTCATTTTGAGTTTGATTTGGCTGTGAATATAAAACCCATAATCTGAGAATTGTTAGTTTTGAGTTGTGATGTTGAAATTATAGGTTTAGCTTTGTTCGGACTCGTTAATATGGTCGTTAAGCGTTGCATTGTTATGAGTTGTTGTCGAAGGTGAGGCTCGGTTTTAGGTGGGCTGAACAAGGCTCGGACCAGCAGCTTTTTATTTTTATAAATAAATTAAGAATCGAAGTCACTTTTAAATCAGGTGACAACTAAATCACAGTTAACAATTACATTTTTCAAAGATTTAAAGTCACTTTATAATAGAGCGACGTCTAAAGTACTATTTTTTTCCCCAAAACTGACTATCGGGTGCGACTTTTGACTATCGGGTGCGACAAAGTCGCACCCAATGCTCTTTTACCCGCCTTTTCAATGGATTTTTATGACATTTTAGGTGCGACTTTAGGTGCGAAAAGTCGCACCTAAATGCCGCACCAGAAAGTCATGACTTTTGGGTGCGACTTTTCGCACCCAAGGCCTTTAGGTGCGAACTTTCAGGTGCGGAGAAGTCGCACCCAAAGTCGCACCCAAAGGTATCTTTGGGTGCGGAAATTGACTTTTGGGTGCGAAAAAAGTCGCACCCAAAGGTCTTTTTTGTACTAGTGATTTACTTCCATAGGGTTAGTTATAAATCTCATGTATTGAACACGAACAATCATTTCAATACTTCTTATTGGGTAACCAATCTCTTAACCCTTACAATACATATACTAGTGCAGAATAAAAGAATACACGAACAATCAATAATCTTTAACGAAAGCAATAATTAACAGATTACTCAAAACCATTCAACAACAACAGATCTAATATTGGGCAAACATTATCAACACAATACCATAAGAGGATTTTAGATTGCATACCTTTCGGCTCAGCTATAGATCCTTCGTGGTCCTAGCTTTTGGATCTACTTGCTTCTTGCGTGAAGGCCCTAGGGATCTTCAGGTTTGGCTGCTCCATGCTCCTTTGATCTTTAGATCTCCAGGATCCCGGACTCCTCTCGGATCTTTGCTCATTTGATCTTCAGATCTTCAAGCTCCCGGATTCCTTAGCGATTCCTTTCTCTTGGGATCTTTGGATCTCAAAGCCTTTGATCCACGCCTTGAATTCCTCAGTCACTCGTCGGTTCATCGATACCAAAAAATTCAATGCATGTTTTCCCTAAAAGAACTCGTAGCTAAAACTCAGCAATAACATCGTCAACATTCTTTTACTTCATTTGATAGAGAAGGATAGCCAGATCGAATAAGGAGACTCAATAGGAAACTTAACATCATAGGATTCGACATGTTTCACGACGTGGTAGAAGATATACTCATCACAATAAAAAAAAAATAGCACAAGTACCAACCTAATAGAGAAAAGAAGTAAGACATGAAGTTACGCTAGAACCATGAGAAGAGGGTTCATAGCTAGTTACAACAATGTTACTCAATGACTTTCGTAATACTCGAATCAATAGTCACAAGGAGACCCTTCTTAGTCAGTCATCATGATCATTTATGTTCAATTCTTGCATGATAGTCTTCTATCCTTCAGCATGGACATCAAAAACTCCATAATAAGAAGTTGAGGCATCCTTTTTTTTTACAACAAGATCACTAGGAGAATTAGCATTTCCCTTTGAGAGATCAATAATAGGAGTGAACAAATTAAGAATGACATCAATCATATTCTCGTTAAGGGGATTATCACACTTTGAAAAAAAAAATCTACGAGATTAGGTGATCAGAATCTTTGGTCCCCCAACAACATTAGGCTTATTCTCTAGGTTCTTTACATTCTCAACATCAAAATTAGTAACCTCACGCGGTTTCCTTGACTCATTACATGCGGACCTTCGGTAGGAGAGATTGAGGCCTTGGTCTTAAGAATGAGGCATAAGAGGATCTTGAGTAGTCAAAGGAACATCACTTTTTCCTTCGGAGGAATATGACGATGGGGTTTTTTTTGGTGATGTTAGTGATGGAAAGAGCGGAAGATTTTTCTTCTAGTCGAAGAGGAACTACCAATAGAAGAAACACCTCTAGAACTTACCATCGGCACTTCTTTGAATAGCGATTCTCTTCATCCAAACTCCATGCACAATAGTTTCTCCTACCATAAATTTCTTCTAGACATCTTTCTTCTTAGCATGCTCATTTAGCATTCACATAATTTTTGGGTTCTCTTCTTATACCCTATCATTTTCATCAACAATCGCACATGAAAACAAAAAATCGACATTAGAGACTTTTTCCGGATTAGGGTGTGTAGCAAGCTTGATTGGTGTTGTAAGGCCTTAAGCGGTTGGGCCGTGGTCTTTTTGGGGCAAATTCCAAGCAGATTCAAACGGAGAGATTGGAGCTGTTAGATAGGGGACATGCACACATTCCATTTGCCAAGAGGAACGTGTGCTAGGTACACAATTAGACAATTTGCTCTTACTAGAAGAATATCATTGGCAGATACGTACACATGTGTATCTGCTCTAAATTGGCTATTTTGCGAATTCCTAATTTTAAATAGCCACTAATTTTAAATTGGCTATTTAGCTACATCGCCCTAAAAATAAAATAAAAAGTAAAAAAAAGCAATTAGTATAAGGAAATAAAGATGTTATATATTTAGTATATTATCAAGTTCTCCAGCCGAAAAACTTAGCTACCCAAGTACATCTATCGGAAAAGTTCAGTCCCTGCGAGTTGCGACTTTCTCATCGAGAAGGCCGTGCATGTTGACGCTGGATGTTTGAAAGGTACGCCGGACATGAATGGAAATCTTTTAAAATTTAGGAACTTTTTGTGCAAAAAAAAATGGATCAATCTACCATAATACGTAAAATTCAAAGGTTGCTTGCGTGTTAAAAAAGAACGTAACTAAATAAATTAGCTCTCTTGTTTAGTGTTCTCAATATTATTGACTTCTTCCAAAAAAAAAAAAAAAAAATCAACGATTGTGTGTAGCCCGATATAGCAGCCCCGGGAGTTAATATATTAGCTACGGTGTTGAATGGTAATTACGCCTTCGAATCGGGAACTTCAACGGCATGTCTGCATGTTTCAGGAATCGCTGCTCTCATAAAATCTGCTCACAAAGATTGGACACCTTCGTACATAAGATCAGCTCTTGTGACAACGGGCGAGTCCTAATTTCCTTAATTAGCATTAATTTTTCTGCCTCACAATGCAAAGATGTTCGGATGGGTGAAATATTTTTTTTAATTTGAATCGCAGCGTATCAAGTTGGAACGGATGGTTCAAAAATCTACGCAGAAGGCCCGAACCGTAAAGTGGCGGACCCGTTTGACATCGGAGGCGGACAGGTCAACCCGGACAAAGTATTGGATCCGGGCCTCATTTACGATGTCACAACACAAGACTACGTGGACTATCTTTGCGCGGAGGGTTTCGGCGACTCATCTCTTGCTATCTTGACCCACAAGAAAAGAAGCTGTGGGGGACGAATCAAGGCTCCGTTGGACTTGAACCTTCCTTCGATATCCGTTCCGGATCTGAGGAGTGGAATCAAAGTTGGTGTGACAAGGACCGTGACAAACGTGGGAGACATGGATTCGGTGTATAAGGCGATAATAGAGGCTCCTCCGGGAATAAACGTATCGGTCGAGCCAAAAACAGAGATTCAATGCTGGCATTAAGAGCTTGTCTTACAAACTCAACTTCTTCTCTGATGAGAAGCTAAATGGGTATTACAAATTTGGTAGCATCACTTCGGAAGACGGAAAGCATTCCGTTCGTAGCCCGATTGTTGCTCGGGTTATCGCACTTGAATCTTATTCAGATGCTTAAATTAATAAGATCTCCAAGCTCATTCCAAGAATCTATTTGGGCTAAGTTTGGAAGTGTTTTTAGTTTTATTACTTGTGTTTTGTTCGTATGTGTGTGTTTTTATTTGTTATAATTAGTAAATCAGTGAAAGCAACATTGTAGCTTTAAAAAGTCTCTCTGTAATGCTTTCTTCGATCAATTGTGTAACCATATCTTTTTTAAAACATATATTGAATGTTGAGGAATGCATTCATATTACCAGTGGATTTGCCGTTCAAATTTCTCAGATAATCAGCAATGAACCTCAGTTCCCCAACAAAACAATGATCTAACTCCTGATCATGGCACCAGGCTAATTTCAACTAATGTGACCAGCCTCCTTATTTACATGAATATATATATATATATATATATATATATATATATATATATATATACAGAGCCGGCCCTGGGCTAAGGCGGGCTAGGCCCAGGCCTAGGGCCCCATATGTGGATGGGCCCCAAATATTTATATTTTTTGCCTATTTTTAAAAAAATTTATATTTTTTACCCTAAAAATTTATACTTTTGGTCAATTTTTTAAAAAATTTACATTTTTTACCCTGAAAATTTAAATTTTTATTAGTATTTTAGGGCCCCAAAATATTGAATCGCCTAGGGCCCACGGTGAGTTTGGGCCGGCCCTGTATATATATATATATTGTGGAAATATAACTTTATACTTGTACAATGTTCATATGATGCGAGTAACCTTGGCGTATATTGAGACTCAGTCGTTGATATGCAGTGTCATTTAGCTCCTCACAGTCGTTTTTATTTGCTTAAAATCTTCACAGTCATTTGGTTTTGGGTTTTCAGCTTTGTTCCGTTTTTAATCTACGTGTAATTAGTTGTACACATGTTTTATTTTTATTTGCTATTTTTATATTTAATTAATGTTAACGGCAAATTGCACGATGCACCTTACAAACAGAATATCCTGCAGTCCAACGTTCATATTAATAGGACATCAAAATTTGTTTTTAGCTCTTTTTAAAATATATTGTTATATGCTCACGGACTTATATTAGAACAAATACACCATCAGATAAGATATTTTTTAATAACTACGTCTATAAAATAATATAATATTTTACATTATTAACCTGAAAAATTAGTACAACAATAATAATATAATATTTTACTTTATTAACCTGAAAAATTAGTACAACAATATCTCACTAGGTACCGAGAACGCAGTCTCGAAGATTCCAATTGTTTAGGCAAGATTTTCCCAATTTACAAACTAATCTCGTAAAAAAAAGACAGTAATCACTACTACAAATACAGTTTTTCGGTACGGATGACTTTTGGGTGCGACTTTTCGTACATGAAAGTTGCACCAAAAATTACTTTCGGGTGCGGCTTTTCGCACCCAAATGTCACTTAAGTAACCAACAAATTTCACTGATTTTTTTTAAATTTGGGTGCAAAAAGTCGCACCCAAAAGCTTATCATACCTTTGGGTGCGACAAAGTCGCACCCAAAAGTCAAAAACAATTGGAAAATTTAGCGGGATTTTGTTCCCTCTTATTTCACTTCTAAAATTTCGTTCCCTGTTTTTACTTACTCTGCCAAATTCTATCTCATTAGAAGAAGAAGAAAAAGGAAAGAGAAGAAGAGAAAAGAAAAGAAGAAGAAGAGGCTGAGCGGCCGAGAGAGAGACACTAGTACAAAAAACAGCATTGGGTGCGACTTTTTTCGCACCTAAAGGTCGAAAGTCGCACCCATTGATACCTTTAGGTGCGACTTTAGGTGCGACAAAGTCGCACCCGAAAGTTCGCACCTAAAGGTCATGGGTGCGACTAGTCGCACCCGATGGTCATGACTTTTAGGTGCGACTTTTAGGCGCGGATTTTCGCACCTATATTCGCACCCATAAGTCAGAAAAGATGTGGGAAAAAGTCCGCGGGAAGGCCATTAGGTGCGACTAGTCGCACCCAATGGCCTTCGCGCCAAGTCTTTGGGTGCGACCGGTCGCACCCAATGGCCTTCGCGCCAAGTCATTGGGTGCGACTAGTCGCACCCAATGGCCTTCGCGCCAAGTTTTTGGGTGCGACTAGTCGCACCCAATGGCCTTCGCGCCAAATTTATGGGTGCGACTAGTCGCACCCGATGGTTTTTTTAAGATTTTTATTTTTATTTTTTATTCATATGAATTCTATAATTGTAATCAAATAACTAAATAGTTTATTAATTAGAAAATTCATTAATTAATATTTATAATAATAATAAAAACTAACCATTTGTTGTTCGATTACAATAATTATTATAATGTACGACAAATAATTAAAATAAATGTTCATTCTTTTCCCTTTCCTTTTCCTCGGTTTGTAAACCAATCCTTGAACATTTTACTCCCTCTTCCGCCAAATCTTCCTCCAGAACTGCTGCTACGTCCTCGTCCACTGCCGCTCGTACGCTCTCGCTGGTAATCTGCTGAAGCTGGCGGCGTCGTCTGAGCATCTGCCATTGAAACTGATGGCGGCGTTGTCTGATGCATAGGGTACATCTGAGGCGACGGCGTCGTCTGAGGCATCTGTGGCATCATGCCGGGCGACATCTGAGGCATCTGTGGCATCGTGCCGGGCGACATCCGAGGCAAGGGCGAAAACTGTTGCCTGAACGCGAACAGTTGTCGCTGCACCTCCTCCATCCATTGTTGGTTGGCTCGCCTCATCTCATCCATAGCGAGTTGTTGTGCCGCCACCTGAGCTTGGAGCTCGCCAACCACTGGATCTGGAACGCGGCGCCGCGACGAGCCTGAGCCTGACGACGAGCTTTCGTCCTGAGCCTGAGCAATAGCCCAAGATGTTCTCGGGACCGTTGAACCTATTCCAACGTACCAATCTTGACGGTTCCCGAGAATTTCTAGCATCGCGTGCTCCTCTGCGGCGTCCTGGTTAAAGACTACGCCTTGCTCTTCTGCTTGTCGCTGAAAATCCGCCAGTAGAGTAACTATCCGCGCCTTTACACATAAAAATATTATTAAAAATTAATTATTATGTAAGTAACATACACTTAATTATCACATATGACTTACATGTGCTCGTCTCGCCCAATCTGTCGTCCATTCACCTTTTCTATTATGGTGTTTTTGCTCCCACGTCGTTAACGCGGAGCCCAAAGTCCCATCATCCTTACTCTGCAATTATTATGAAAATATAAGTACTGAATTTATTTCAAATTAAGTATTTCAAAATTAGAATAACTTACGTTCAAATGACGATGTGCCAAGAAAGAAAGAGATCCTTGAGTCGACCTCGTCTTCTTCTTCTTCGAATTATCCTTGTTGCGATTAGATTTTTTCTGCAAATAATTAATTTTGTCATTATTCAATCTGTTAAAGATATTGTGATTTATTACAATCATACATTACGTACCTTCCAATCGTCAGTTGTGAACTCGTCTACCACCGCCTCCCAATCCTCTTTCTTATATCCCGGTGGTGTTTCCGCCTTAGCGTTTTCTGTGCTCCCACAAAACTCCAACCTGAAGATCTTGGCATTCCGAATGATAGTCTGATCAATCGTATTCTGATAGCAATCCGCAGGCAGATCTTCGCCGGTGTCAGGATCCGTGTACACAAATCTGAACTCGGAATGAAGTGCGCTCAAAATAGTAGCCAACATCTGGGGCGTCACTTCACTCCAATCACGAGTCGTAGGCGGGATATGTGCTTTCACCAAAGCACCGAGGCGGTTGTTAAATAGTCGAACCTTTTTATTTTCTTTCCTTATCTCTTGATAGAATGTTTGGTTTATTGGATCCCACTTGACCACCTTCGCGCCCGGTACACCCTGTGTTGCTCGCGCCGACGTCGAGCCGGTTGTTGGTCCCCTTGATTTCTTAGGACCTTGGGAATCAGGTTCCTGTGGCGGACCTTGAGAATCCGGTCTCTGTGGCGAATCTCCACCAGAACCTGAAGCGGTCGACATCCTATAAAATGAAAACAACATTTGCAAACCAATCTTTGAATCCCTTTCTATGCTCCGCTTCAATATCGCGAACTCCAGATTCGTTCAGGAAATCCAAATGCTCACTGTTGCATGTTTAAAACATTGCTTAAAGAAAATACAACAATGAAATAAGTTAGAGAAGCAAGTGGATCGATTACTTACACCAAATACGGATCCACTTCAGGACAGTTGGTATAGATGTACCACTCCGCTTTTTCTCTTTGCTCACCGTCTAATACTATCGCGTTCATCATCCCATAAGGCACACACATCTCGGATCGAAAAACGGAGAGCTCTCGCACTTGAACTTCTTCAACTACTTTCTTATCTTCAATATACCTTGCAATGAACGTTAGAGCTTCTTCTACAACATAAGCTTCTGTAATAGAGCCTTCTGGTCTAGCTCTATTTTTGACAAAATGTTTTAACGTCCCAAGGTATCTCTCAAAAGGGTACATCCACCGCATATGCACCGGGCCGCCGTGCAACGCTTCCTCTGGTAGATGGATCGCCATGTGAACCATGATCGTGAAAAAAGCAGGTGGAAATATCATCTCAAGCTTACATAAGATCTCGACGATAGACTCTTGCGCTCTTTCAAGATCTTCGGCTCTTAATGTTCTCGAACTTATCAACTTGAAAAAGTTGCAAAGCTCAGTGCTCGTATCATGTATTGGTTGTGGCACAAAAGGACGAATACCAACAGCCAACAATCTTTGCAAGATCACGTGGCAATCATGCGACTTCAAACCTGTGAGCTTCCCATCAGTTGTCACATTTTTTTTTTAAATTCCCAACGAGACCATCGGGAAATTTGACAGATTTTAAGTACTCTGTAAATCGCTGTCTCTGCTCAAGAGTCAAAACGTACGACGCTCGCGGTTTGTAATACCCACCCCCATTTGGTACCAAGTGCAAAGCGGTCTTGATGCCCAAGTCCATCAAGTCAAGCCTCGCCTTCTCGGTGTCATAGTTCTTCTTTTCCTAGCTGAGCATCGTCCCGAGAAAATTCTCACACATGTTCTTCTCTACGTGCATCACGTCCATGTTGTGTTTCAACTGCGACTCAGACCAGTACGGCAACTCGTAAAAGATGCTTTTCTTGGTCCAATTCAGTTCGCACTCAGCTCGCTTTCGTTTTTTGCCTACAGAGGCAGCGTGTTTGCCAGTAGTCGTGCAAGAAACACCAGCCAACTGAGTGAGTATGTCTTGCGAAGTCAACTTCTCGGGTTTATTTCGTTTCTCGTGCTTCTCTTTATAGTGATCGTTGCTTTTCCTCAATCGGTGACGCCTTTTTAAGAACCGACGATGGTCGTAGTAGACGATCCTGTTTTTGACTTTTAGGGACGGCGTGTCAAAGTTGCACGTAGGGCAAGCGAGATACCCCTGGCCGCTCCATCCCGATAAATACGATCTAGCCGGAAAATCGTTTATCGTCCAAAGTAACGCGGAACGCAACCGAAACACTTCATCTCTGGCTCCATCACGAACGCGGACTCCTTTCTCCCACAGTTTTTTCAGCTCTTCAACCACAGGCTGCAAAAAAACGTCCATATCTTTTCCTGGTGAATGGGGCCCCGGGATCAGAAGCGTGAGCATCAGGTACTCTTTCTTCATGCACAACCAAGGCGGCAAGTTGTACGCCGTAAATACTACAGGCCACATGCTGTATGATAGGTTCATATCCCCAAATGGGTTGAATCCATCCGCAGCTAGCCCAAGCCGCACGTTCCGAGGTTCTGCAGCAAAACCTGGGTATCTCTCGTCCAAATTCTTCCACGATGTACCATCAGCAGGATGTCGTAGAACGCCAGCTTCCCTGACGCGATCTCTTTCGTGCCACTGCATATGAAGCGTTGTGTGTCGAGATGCGTACAGTCGCTTCAATCGATCTTTCAAGGGAAAATATCGCAATATCTTCTGCGGTATCTTCTTACCAGTTGGCTTCCATCTACTCTCGTTACATATCAGGCACACGTCGACGTTCGCGAGATGTTTTCGGAATAGGACACAGTCATTAATGCACGCGTCGATCATCTCGTATCCCATGCCAAAACGCTTCAGCTTCGCTTTTGCCTCGTAATGCTTCTCCGGTATTCGATTACCGACTGGATGAGACTTCCTCAAAAGCTGCAGCAGTTCTGTGAACGACTTGTTCGTCCAATGGTTCGTGACTTTAAGGTGCATCAACTGAACCAAGAATGACAACGACGAAAACTCCTTGCATCTAGGGTACAATTCCGCTTCCAACTCGGCGAACAAGTCTTCCACTTGCTCCTCCGCACGCACATCGCTCGGAGCCGGCTCCGTAACACCATCGAAATCCTCGTGATCTCTTATATCATCCACAGCAGCATGTATTCCTCCTACTCCTCTCTGGGCTGTTTCTCCGATGGGGACTTCTTCAAGATGACCGACGGAACGCACGACCTCGCCGTGATGATACCATTCTGTGTAGCCCGGGGTAAACCCTTTGTTTAGCAGATGATGCCTTACAACTCCAATGTCGTGCCATCTCACGTTGTTGCAAGGCTTGCATGGACATCGATATTCGTAATTATCGTTCGGAAATCTTCTTGCAGCGCGGATAAATTCATTAACTCCGATTTTATACTGCAAGGACAACCGATTGTTCTCGGTGATCCAATCTCTACTTGGATTGGACATTGATTTCGCTAAACGAAAGGGAAAAAGAACAATTATTAAGAGTTGTTCCTAAGTGACGAAGACGAATGAAGTCGATTACTTATTGCTACGGGACGAAGATCAATGAATGAAGATCAGATTATGAATTTTATGTTATTTGAGAATAATAGGCTAGACACTCAATCTAAAATTCGGCAGAGTTTCATCTATAATACTAACAAACCAAAAACCTGCAAACTCATTTAAAAGCATATACAAATCATCTAAAACTATCCTAATAATCAACTAAACCCTAAACAGAACCTGTATGGCTCGTTTATAACAAAAATACAATATTCTCAACTCATTTATACAATAACTTAACTAATTTTAATTTCATGATTAACAATTTAACACATATTATTAATTAAACTAATTACAATTTCAATTTGACAATTTCAATTAACCTAAACTAATCAAAACTAAACAACTTAAACATATTATTAAATTAATTACAATTTCAATTTGATAATTTTAATTAACCTAAACAAATTAAAATTAAACAACTTAAACATATTATTAAACTAATTACAATTTCAATTTGACAATTTCTATCAATTAACCTAAACTAATCAAAACTAAACAACCTAAACATATTATTAAACTAATTACAATTTCAATTTAACAACTTCAATTAACCTAAACAAATTTAAACTAAACAACTTAAACATATTATTAAACTAATTACAATTTCAATTTGACAATTTCAATTAACCTAAACTAATCAAAACTAAACAAACTAAACATGTAAGTATTAAACTAAAAAACCTACAACTAATTAGAACAAATTTCATTTCATAAATTAATTGCAAACTAATTAACTAATTCATTACAAATCAATTACAAACTAACTAACTAATTATAAACTAAACTACTAATCAAACTAAACTAGTAATCAAAATACTAATCAAATTATGAAAAATACCTAATGAAGCGGAGGAGCTGGTCGGAGGCTCGGGACAAGTCGGAGGAGCTGGTCGGAGAGGCAGCAGCGGAGGGGCTCGTCGGAATCAATCAACACGCAGAAATCAAAAGCCCCAAAATTCGAAACTTCAAACCCTAGTTCATCAAATTTCGGCCAAATGACTAACAAACCAAGGAAATCCGAACTCAATCCACAAATTCAAGCTATAACCATCACTAATCGAGTTCAATGAGCAACCAAAAACAATCAATTTCACAAAAATGATCTTTGAAATCCGAAACCCCAAATTTGAATTTCGGAGCTCAAAAATCCAAAATCAACTCGAGGTCAAGAATCCTCACCTTGTGGTAGTGGTGGCGGTCGGAGTGGTGGCTGCGACGGGGTGGCCGGAGAGAGAGAGGGTAGTGGCGGTGGTCCTCGTGACAGAGGCTGAGAGAGACAAAGGGTAGTGGCGCCGGTCGGAGGCTGAGAGAGAGTGGTAGTGGTGGCGGTCGGAGGCTGAGAGAGAGTGGTAGTGGTGGCGGTCGGAGTGGTGGCTGCGACGGGGTGGGAGAGAGAGAGGGTAGTGGCGGCGGTCCTCGTGACGGAGGCTGAGAGAGAGAGGGTCGTGGCGGCGGTCGGAGGAGCGTAGTGGTGGCGGTCGGAGGCTGAGAGAGAGTGGTAGTGGTGGCGGCGACGGGGTGGGAGAGCAAGAGAGACTCGGAGACAGAGAGAAATCGCAGAGGTTTTTTTTGGGTGTTTGAATGAAAACCCGATCAAGCTGCTGCTTTATATAAAGACTTTTGAATTTGGGTGCGACAAAGTCGCACCCACTGACTAGTGTCAGTGGTTTCGGGTGCGAGAATGTCGCACCCAATGACATTTTGTAAAAAAAGGGGGAAGTTTTGGCCGCCGAAAATTTTAGGTCATTTAGGTGCGACTTAGTCGCACCTATAACTTTGGAGAAAGTATTGGGTGCGACTTAGTAGTACCACACTTGTGGGTGCGACTAGTCGCACCCAAATTCAAAAAATTTCGCGAAAATTTTCTAGCGCTTAATTGATTTTTGGGTCCGACTATTCGCACCTGAAAGTCTTTTTGGTGCGACTTTTAGGTGCGAATAGTCGCACCCAAAAGTCATCCGCACCGGAAAACTGTATTTGTAGTAGTGAGAAAGAGAGATTGAGGGGGAGCGAGAAAGCGAGACTGAGAAGGAGAGCCACCGAGGGAGAGGACACGCGGCCGACAGCAGCCACCGAGACCAAGCATCACCTCGCGCGCGCGGCCGAGAAGGAGCGAGCGCCGCCGCGAGCACGCCGAGGACGCGGGAAAAGAGGGAGACGGCACCGAGGAGACTGGATTTCGGGAAGCAAGGTAAAGAAAATCTTCTTCCCCACTTCTTAATTCGGATTCTAGGGTTCGTTTTAGGAATTTGGGGGTTTTTTTATTTTAATTGAGTTTGATGGTTTGGTTATGTTTTGGAATGGATTTCGGTGATGATTCTTGTGGTTATGGATTTTTTCTTGGTTTTGGACGAGTTTGGTTGTGGTTATGGTTCCGGCCGTGTGATTGAGATTGGTGGTTTTGGGTTTCTTTGGACGAGTTATTGTTATTGTTCATGTGTGTTTGATGTATTGAAATATTGGCCGTGTGTTTGGTTGTGGTTTTGGTTCTTGGCCGTGTGTTTGGTTGTGGTTTTGGTTCTTGGCCGTGTGTTTGGTTGTGGTATTGAAATATTGAATCGTTGATGATTTGAGACTGATTTGTTGTGGATTTTGATTGATGAGTGGTTTGGTTTCGGTCGCGAGTTTTTTGTCGAGTTCTTAGTCTCGGTTTAGGTGGGCGTCATGAGTGGTTTGCGCGCTATTGTTTTCTCGTGCTTTAGCCGATTTAGGGATTTATTTGTGGGTGTTCAACTTATTTGGTGTTCAACTCAAAAGTACATATGTTTTATATTGCAGACTGATACAATATAAAATAGTTCAAAGTTGTATTGGTTTTTACACGGGAAGATTATGGTAGAAGAAAAGTGCGATCATTGTATTAGATTTGCAGGGAGAGGAAGAAATGCTCTTTTTGGGAGAGAGCGGGCATCTCGAGAAGTCCCGAAATTTTCTTTGTATTCCATTTATTATATTCGAGTATTTCCCACTCATAAAAAGATTTGAGTTTTTTTTACCGTTGCTGGAAACTTAATGTGCCTATATTTATTCCTGAATCAACATTAATAGCTTTCAGAATTGGCTCAACAATCTTTTATAGCTGCTTTATGTCAATCAAATTCTAACACTTTAATATGCGTTGCCTCTTTTGAGACTTTGCATGCCTGGAGTACGAACAAAAATGGGTTCAAGACACTTATCGCTGCGGAATACAATGGTGTTGAAGTCAAGTTGGTCCAGGACTTTGAGATGGGGGTTTCAAATAAAACTCTTGAATTTCTTAAGATGAATCCTATCGGAAAGGTGGGATCTTCTCTTTCTTTCTGTTATCCATTCCCTTGTTGTGTGTAAATTCCAAGCTTGTCTTCTCTTCTTGGATCGTCTTTGATCGACTACGTAAGCGATTTGTGTGCAATGTTAGCACTCTTTCGTTTTTTATTATTTAAGGTTCTCATTTAAGTTAAGCTCTATGTTGTGGAGCAGTTGATTGACTTTGCCTCGCTGGAAATTGATGCCAATTTTGTGTTTTGTTTCTATCTGGAATCGGGTTCTCTGTTTACCTTCCTCCGGTTTTTTTTTTCCTTGCACTTTTAAAAGTTAATAGGTTTCTTCATGATTGAGCTTTTCGCCTTATTATTCGACCTCTGAGGAAGCTACAATCTCTGCACTTCGAGCATGCCGAGGTTGAGTGAGCGCCGCCGCGAGCATGCCGAGGTTGTTTACTTTTCATTGAATCTGGGTTTTGAATATTGAGCTTGTCCGTGTGAATTCTTGGCCGTGTGAATTGTTTGGCTGTGAATATAAAACCAATAATCTGAGAATTGTTAGTTTTGAACAGCCTCTGTAAATTGACGTGGGCAGTTCAATACCTATTTAATTTGGATTTGTTGATATTTTTCCTGGAAATTACACGTTATGGGCTTTCTAAAATGACCAAGAACGTGTAAATCCGTTGAGATTTGAGTGAGTTATGAATTTTTTAAAACAGGGTTTTAAAGCTGGGAATTTTAAGCGCGTGTTTGAATTTTTGGCCGAAAATTGGAAAAAAATTAGGGTTGAGGAATTATGATTTGGGGCTTTTAATTTTTTAGATTAGTTTGATGATTCTGGAGTGTTTTGTGGCTCGGTTGGTGTTTGTGTGCATGTATTTAATTTCTTTTTATTTTTATAAATAAATTAAGAATCGAAGTCACTTTTAAATCAGGTGACAACTAAAGCATTGATAATAATTACGTTTTTCAAAGATTTAAAGTCACTTTATAATAGAGTGACGTCTAAAGCATCATTTCTTGGTGATTTTGGGTGCGACTTTAGGTGCGGAAAGTCGCACCTCAATGTCGCACCCGAAAGTCATGACTTTTGGGTGCGACTTTTCGCACCCAAAGACCTTTAGGTGCGGAAAAGTCGCACCTAAAGTCGCACCTAAAGGTGTCATTGGGTGTGACTTTTGACTTTTAGGTGCGAAAAAAAATCGCACCCAATGCTATTTTTTGTACTAGTAAATTGAGGGTTGCGAAAAATGGAAACTATGGCTTGTGTTCTTGAAAAAAGTGAAGTGTCCATTCTTTCGAGCTTTTCTTTTATTTACAGGCGTCTCGAGTTGAGTACGTGAGGTGATCCGTCTCATATTTTCGACGGTTATCATGTAACTGCTCCGAATTCGTGTGCGTAGTGGGTGGTTGCTCTTCGTGCTTTTCTTAGTACTAACCGTTAAGGTGAGCGTTTTATCTTTTATTCTGATTATGTACACGTGTTTGTTTTTTTTACTAGTCTTTGACCTATCAGCTTCTCTTCGCTTCGAAGTTCTGCTCGATAGGGGCCGCTCTTGACTTATGAACGAGTCATTCCTTATCTTTCATGAGTTCACGTGTCTATTTGAACCAAACTCGGTGTTGGATGTTCTCGGTTCTCACGACTCCGAGTAGTCTTCTTGGCCATTTCGGATTATGTGAGTAACAACAGCCTTCAGTTTCTAGTATTTAGCAAAAAATGGTAAGGAACTATATAATATAATCTTTCCAGGGCTTATACTTGATGGGAATTTTCTTAACTAAAGAAAAATTCTACACAACGCAAGCGAACGTGTCGTCAAGTAATAGAGTGCAAAAGCACGGATATCGATCCCACAAGGACTCTAGACTATTTTCGAAGCGAACTCACTAGCTTTCTTCACTAGTACAAAAAATAGCATTGGGTGCGATTTTTTTCGCACCTAAAAGTCAAAAGTCGCACCCAATGACACCTTTAGGTGCGACTTTAGGTGCGACTTTTCCGCACCCAAAAGTCCGCACCTAAAGGTCTTTGGGTGCGGAAAAGTCGCACCCAAAAGTCATGACTTTCGGGTGCGACATTTAGGTGCGACTTTCCGCACCCAAAAGTCACCAAGAAATGATGCTTTAGACGTCACTCTATTACAAAGTGACTTTAAATCTTTGAAAAACGTAATTATTATCAATGCTTTAGTTGTCACCTGATTTAAAAGTGACTTCGATTCTTAATTTATTTATAAAAATAAAAAGAAATTAAATACATGCACACAAACACCAACCGAGCCACAAAACACTCCAGAATCATCAAACTAATCTCAAAAATTAAAAGCCCCAAATCATATTCCTCAACCCTAATTTTTTTCCAATTTACGGCCAAAAATTCAAACACACGCTTAAAATTCCTAGCTTTAAAACCTTGTTTTCAAAAATTCATAACTCAATCAAATCCATTCGATAAACTCAACTTCGTTCGTGTTTTCTGACTGCTCTGCATTCTCCTTCACCTTTTCCAGCGCCACAGCTTCGATAAGAATATCCTGGTTTGACCTCAAGCCCAGGCTCTCTGCAATTGTCACCAGGATTTCTGAGCCAACTCCACCATCGTCCACTTGATCTTGTGCAGCATCTCTAAAGAGAGTAGACATTTGCTCATATCCCAGATGCCTAATTTTCTGCACACAGTGCTGCAACCAAACAAGCAAAGTTAGGCAGCGTAAATTACCATCCTATCGGTGGTTCTAATACAACTTAATGCTTGTGAACTATCCAGAAATTTGTTTAACAATCAAATAGATGTCTTGAGTTTTAAGACGTGCCTAGGATAAGCAAGCATAAGCCTAAAAGTAAGCCATGAACTAACCTAACACAAAACTATTTAGAATTAATAACAGACCGTAAACTCTAGGGAGTAAATTATATAGGACAACATAACATAAAAGAAAATCATATTCATGAGGAGAACGAGGTTCTAAGTATAGGCATCATTAACCTCGGAAGATAAATTCGAACTAGTCATGATCAATTCGAAGTAGAGTGAATGATGCATCAACAAAAAGAGTGAACACGGTCACAATAGATGAGAAGTCTGAATCCTGAAACCTTTAGATTTCGGGTCATTGTTTCATAGGAGTAGCCCATGGTCATGGATATCAAACTTACTGATGATATTATTATATAATTGCTGATATCCTATTTCATAAGCTACTACTATGAAACTAGCTATGTGTAATCGAGGATACCTTTCATTAAGAAGAAATATTCTACATTTTTTTAGTCCACATATTGCAGAACCTCAAGTTATAAGATGCTTTTTCTCTTATTGTAACATTATGAAATACTAGAGGTAAATACCAATAACCAATGGATATAACGATAATGATAACAAAGTTCTTGTTTGGTACCTCAAGAGACGTAGAATCTAATCCATCAGGAAGACCTTGATCAGAAGACTTAAGAAGCAGCAAGATATCCAAGGCTGCCGTCTGAATCTTAGATACAAGTACTTCACTTTGCAGTACCTGAAAAAACATTCAAAGAAATGAGCTTATAAGCCTTATACAGTTGCTTGAATTGAAGATTTATCACCCTCATATATGTATATATATATATATATATATATATATATATATATATATATATTGATACAATAATAACAAAATGTTCTACAACTACTAAATTAGTAAAGCCACGAGTGGATAGGATTCCATTATTCAGTACATGCACCTTGTTTAACAATTTTTTTAGCTGAACTAGACCCCAACAAGACCCAAAACTATTAGTTGCCATAAGCAATCTTAAGCATTTCCCACTGATTTTTTTTAATTATTTCCATTTCTTGTGACCCTGGAAATCTGGAAATCGGCAGAATCGATTATAAAAATCTATTCTAAACAACAAACAATCACAAGAATACTCACAGATCAAGGTCATTAAACAAAAGAAAATTGCTTCACAATTTTTTTTTTAAAGAAAAAACGGGTAAAGAAAATTGCTTCACATGAAACCTTGTTACTTACAAAATAAACTTTACTTGACAATTGCTGCAAGTTTTCAAACTGTTCCTTAAGATCATCAATAAAGCAACCTAGATCCTCAAACGTGTTTTTGAGATCTTCGCCGGAAGCTACTTCCGAGTCAATAATTGTATCAAGTACTGGTTTCAATAACTTCAATATCTCTTCTGCCCCGTGGTAATACTTCAGAACTGGTTCTGAGTTTATATTATCACATGAAGCTAAACAGAAAAAAGAGGAGATGTTACTGAGAAGTGCCTTTAAGATCGATATCTCCATTGCACCTGTGCAAATCAATCAAAGACATTAAATTGGTCCCATTAACATAATTGATGGTAGCCAAGAAAGAAAACAAGTGTTTATGGATTCAAGAAATGTGAATAGCAGGAAAGAAAGGATCAACCTTAATGTATTCAATATGTTAATTAAAAATGAAATAAAATCAAAGAGGTTGACTGAATTAGTATTGAACCAAAGAGTAACTTGTGCTAAGATACAATATAAATTATATAATGTCCGATTCCTCCCTAACACTCTACTGAAAATAAATATCATAAAAGCAAAGTACGATTTCCTAGCATATATTTTTCCTGGTAAAGAACTCCATAACCATGCCACGGGGTTATAAGACAAAGTACGAGACAATACCTTCTTCCGCAAAAACCAATAACTTCAAAAATCAAGGCAATCTTCACAACATTTCTTATGCTTGAGAACACGAAGTTATCCGATAAAATACTGGACCCTAACTAAGAATCAACACAAGCTCGAAATAAGCAGGTAGAGCTATCAGTTTTCACCTCAGAAGTCCTGCACAAACAGGTCCAACATATCAATCATTAAGTTGCAAAACCTATAATTTCCAAAATATACATCACATATCTTCTTAGAAATATACAGGCCAACGTATTCAATACAAAGCTGAGAAAAAACTAAAGCTATTTAATTTATTACCAAAAACGACAGTGAAAGATGAGTAAATTTCGTTCCAGAACTCATATTATCATGGCGGCTACAAGATTGTTAATTACTATCGATAATACACATATACTATACACACAGTTTTTATATAATCCAAGAAAATTTAGATTAAGGCACGCCAAGATTGGCAAAGACGATCTAAAACCATGATAACAAACTTAAGCTTGAAGAAAACATTTTTTTGACGCACAACGAAATGAATACGAAAGACAAAAAGCTACTAAGAAAAAAAATGGAAATCAATCAAATCCATAACCATAAGAATCATCACCGAAATCCATTCCAAAACATAACCAAACCATCAAACTCAATTAAAATAAAAAAAACCCCCAAATTCCTAAAACGAACCCTAGAATCCGAATTAAGAAGTGGGGAAGAAGATTTTCTTTACCTTGCTTCCCGAATTCCAGTCTCCTCGGTGCAGTCTCCTTCTCGGCCGCGCGCGCGAGGTGATGCTCGGTCTCGGTGGCTGCTGTCGGCCGCGCGTCCTCTCCCTCGGTGGCTCTCCTTCTCAGTCTCGCTTTCTCGCTCCCCCTCAATCTCTATTTCTCTCTCTCGGCCGCTCAGCCTCTTCTTCTTCTTTTCTTTTCTCTTCTTCTCTTTCCTTTCTCTTCTTCTTCTAATGAGATAGAATTTGGCAGAGTAAGTAAAAACAGGGAACAAAATTTTAGAAGTGAAATAAGAGGGAACAAAATCCCGCTTAATTTTCCAAATGTTTTGGACTTTTCGCACTCAAATTTAAAAAAAATTAGCGAAATTTTTTGGTTACTTCAGTGACTTTTTGTTTGTTTTGTGAACAAGATGAAATGTAAATAAAAGTGAAAACACTATTTAAACACAAGTTAAAAGGAAGGGGCGCGATTTCGTTATTTCATTGAGTCGGTCGGTCTTGGTACGATGAAAAAGCTCGGGTTTAGAGTTGTAAAATTTAGTCTCAATCCCTCTTAAAACATTCACTAATCTCTCTCGAGTCTTTAGGAATCTAGCTACGTGTCGAACTTACACCTCTCGGTTTGGGTCCTACTAAAACACAAAACCGCATTTAGCCCGGGATTTCAATCAACTACATCTACCCCCTAGTCTTTCTATAGCTCTAGGAAGGTTAATGATGGGACGGGTAGAGCTCACTCGTTTATTACCTCTCGGTTTCTAAACTCGTCTAAGGTTCACTAATTAGTTAGCTACTCTAATTAGCGTTAACACACAACCCATACCCATAATATTTCACTCTCAACCCAACCATGAAGCACAAAATCTAATCTAAAGGTTTGACCAACCAACTCAATTACTTAACTACATCGCACCTCTAAATCTATTTAGCTACTCATAATTAAGAATAAACAAAGTAAAATTGAAATAAGTAAAAGAAACAAAACAATAAAGAAACAAGACATTGAATGCTAATCTCAACAACCAAACAAAGCTTTCATTAACTCAAGCACTACTTCAATATTCCACTAAGATAAAACAATAAAGTAATCACAATACTCAATGCTCAATAGATAAAAGTAATGAACAAAAACTCAAATAGAATACTTGAAAGCTTAAAATATGTTCAACAAAGCATTAAATGGAGTAAATAACTAAAGAACAATAAATAAAAGAGATAGAGTTAAGAGTGAACAAATGGAGGTGATGAGGATGATGGAGGTTGTCACTTCTCCCTCTTCTTCTTCACTCCCAAGCTCAAGAGCAAAATGGGTGTCAACCCTAGCTTTCTCTCTCTCACTTTCTCTCTCAAGGTTTCAAAACAAAAACAAAAGTGTTCTATTCTCAAGCTTCCCCTTTTCCCACTTGAACAAGTGTATATGAGGGTTCAAGAAATGTTTTCGGAGCAAATATGGACCCTTGGATGAGATCCAAGGGCCAAAAATGATTTAAAAGACGAGCTCCAAAAATGCTGAAAAGGTCACTGGCGCGGCGCGCCATTCGTGAAATTCTGAAGGCGCGGCGCTCCACATAAACGGTGCGGCGTGCCACTCGTGAAATTCTGAAGGCGCGCCGCGCTTCTCTTGCGCGTCGTCTGCTCGAGCTCTCGGTGTAAATTTTGGCACCAGGGTGCGGCGCGCCATGTTTTAGGCGCGGCGCGCCTCTCGAGAAACGTTGACTCCATTGACCGTCGTTGACTTTTGTTGACTTTTGTTGACTTGACTTCAAATGACCATAACTTGCTCGATTTAGCTCCGATTCAGCTCGTTTTCGCACCACAACCTTCTCATACTCTCTCAAACCTGAAAATGCAATAAAAACTACAAAATAATATCAAAAACATTAAGAACAAGCTTCGATTCTCTCACATATCAAACCCCCAAACTTAAACCGTTGCTTGTCCTCAAGCAACACAAAAGACTAGACAATAAAATAAACACACCAAAGAAGTTACACTAAAAACGAATGGTGATCACAAAGTTTAGCAACAATGTCAAGTGTTAGTTACATGCCTCAACCTACAAAAATTTCCGAATCCAAGTCAATCATCATATGAAACCAAAAAATAATTAGATTGACTAAATGGCCTTTTGCAACACATTCCCGATCAAAATCCCCCGTGTGTGAAATATGTCCCGAAAGAGAGAGAAGTCAACTCAATATGTTCGTTCACGTCTTCTAATGTCAAATGCTCAAATAATAATGAGATGAATGTGAATCGAACACCATAATGCTTTTCGCCGCTCACTCTCCACTAATGCAAGACACTTATCAAGGAAATCAATAGGGCTTTGTCGGCTTGTAATGTTAGGCTAGGGTCAACGGTAGGATATGGTCAAAATGAGGCTAAAACGTCAACCTAGCGACTCAATCTCACCAACTCACCAACTTTCACATGTTATTACTTATTCACCCATTCCCACGTTCATGGTATAACATTTCACCTTTTCGCGAACGTTTTCTTTCATAAGCCTTTACTTCCCAATGTTTTTCCCCCAAACTTTGACTATGCAACGTCTAGTCTCTAAAACTAATTTCACAGGATACCACGCCAAAAACTAATACAAATAAATAATAAAACGCATTTATTAAACACACTTTTTTTGTTGTTGTTTTTTTTTTCTTTTTTTTCTTCTTTTTTTTTTCAAACAAAACAATAAAAATAAACACGAACAATCACCGGCGTGGTGTCTAATGAACTATAAAACACGTAGAGACTAGTCGAAAAACTTGTCACAAAATCGAAAGAATTCACTCAAGAGTCGCTAAGTTAACGGGGTTCTTTGTGGGATTTGAAATATTATTGGCTCGGCTTTTTCTGACTAAGTATCGAGAAAGGATTAATCGTTCGGCTTTTTCTGAAAGGGTGCTCAAGGAAGTATTACGGGTTGGCTTTTTGGCTCTGATCGGTCCAAATGAGGGCCTATGTCATTTTTCCTAGGTTCGTGTCATGTCATTTCGCCTCGATAAGGGCTAGAGCGGTTCTTAGTGTTCGTGAGCTAAAAGACATTTAACGATGTGATCGAACCTCTAAGGACTACTCAAACCCCGGGACGACGTGTGTGCATAAGTGGGAAAAATCAACCGAAATTGTGTTACTCAAACCACTAGTCAATCACAATGAAGCACACGAAATTTTAAAATTGACTCAAACTCGGATTTCTTCGAAAATACATGGTATCCTTGGCAAGTAACGAGAGAAAACACTTTAATACTATCACTTATAAGAAATCACCAAACAAAATTAAGAAAATAAAAATTAAATAAAGACAACCTAATCTAACAGAAATCCCCCACAAAGTAGTTCACCCCCCCAAACTCAATCTCTACATTGTCCTCAATGTAGATCCATAAAAACACGGGAGACAGAGAACTTACCTCGCGGGGGTGGTAGAACTCCCCTACTCGTCGCCGCCGCGCTCGAGCGGCGGCGGATGTTCTTCCACGCGCTATTTCTTCATCCATACCTCTTTGAACGGTTTTGGGCAATGTCCTCGCCGTGGCTTGAAAGGAGACTTCGGGTTTCCACCTTTGATCACCTTTTTTGTTGATTCTTCTTTAGGAGCCCGTGACGGAGGTGTGGGTGGTGGAGTGGCGACTTCGTACATCTCGAGGACGTAGACATCTTCTTTTTCCTTCTTGCGCTTTCGGGTTTTACAGATCCCGAATGTCTCATCCTCGTTCTTCATGCGCATCATCAGCTCACCTCTTTGCACGTCTATGCGAACACCGCAAGTGGATAAGAAAGCCCTTCCAAAGAGAATGGGGATATCGCGATCCTCGTCCATGTCGATGACGTAGAAATCGGCCGGAAAAGTGAATTTTTTGACTTTTATGAGGAGGTCTTCCACGAAGCCGCGCGGGTGCCTTACGGTCCGATCTGCCAGTTGGAGAATGGTGCGCGTGGGCTTTAGTTCACCCACCCCGAGTTTGTTGAAGACGGCCGACGGCATGAGGTTGATGCCCGAACCTAGATCGCACAAGGCGTTCTCGATAAAGATGTCTCCAATAGTGCACGGCAATGTGAACTTGCCCGGGTCTTCTAACTTTGACGAGAGCTCTTGTTTTAGAAGTGCGCTACACTCGGTGGAAAGTGCCACCGTGAGCCGTTGCGGGAACGGGAGTGGCATCTCATAGATGCGGACCGACGAGTGCGGCTTAGGGGGTTTGGTGACCGGGGCAACCTCTTCTTCTTCTTTCTTCTAGCTCTCGGTGGCTGCAACGTGTTGATGAGAAATGGCATTGCAGTGCTCCCTTGGATTCACTTCGGAGGTGCTTGGAAGGGACCCTTGCGGTCTCTCGCTCATGGCTTTAGCGAAGTGACCCATTTGAACTTCAAGAGTTCTTATTTGGGCCGAGTTGCTTTTGATGGCTGCTTCTTGGCGTTCGAGTGCGGCCGTGGTGTTCGCCATGAACTTGGTGTTTTCAATTGCCATTTGGGCAATTAAATCTTCAAGATTCGGTCTCTTGTCTTGAGGAGGAGGATTATTCCGGTATTGAGAGCTCCCATGGTGTTGTTGAGGCGGTGGGTGTTGATGATGTTGATGTTGTTGATGATGCGTGGAAGGTATGGTTGTTGGTGTTGAGGTGGAGCCGGTTGCATTGCCACTTGGTCTTGAGGATTTCTCCACGAGAAGTTTGGATAATTGTTCCTCGCTCCCGTGTAATAATTCCCCGAGTTTTGGTAAGTGGGACGATTGTTGTGGTTTCCCACAAACTTAGACTCATCTATCTCGCCACATTCGTCCGTCGGGTGAGGACCCGCACACAAACCACACTTGTGGTGAGATGTCCCCACCGCCTTCGCCGCTTCTTTTCCGTGGACGGTCTTCGCGAGTTTGGCTACCTCAATTGTCAACGATTTGAGGAGCTCCATCTCCGGAGTTATCGGCTCTCTCGTGGCAATTCTCCTCTCGACCGGGCATTGATCGTTCACTTGGGCCATCTTCTCGAGTAGTGCAAACGCGTCGGTGGTGGTGTTGTCGAGAAGTGAGCCTCCCGATGCGGTGTTGACTCAGTCTTGAGTCGAGGCCAAAAGCCCGCTATAGAAAAGTCGCACCCAAAAGTCATCCGCACCGAAAAACTGTATTTGTAGTAGTGCTTTTTCGAGTTATGGAAAATGAAAAAATGGGGGTTTTTGTTTGTTTTGTGAACAAGATGAAATGTAAATAAAAGTGAAAACACTATTTAAACACAAGTTAAAAGGAAGGGGCGCGATTTCGTTATTTCATTGAGTCGGTCGGTCTTGGTACGATGAAAAAGCTCGGGTTTAGAGTTGTAAAATTTAGTCTCAATCCCTCTTAAAACATTCACTAATCTCTCTCGAGTCTTTAGGAATCTAGCTACGTGTCGAACTTACACCTCTCGGTTTGGGTCCTACTAAAACACAAAACCGCATTTAGCCCGGGATTTCAATCAACTACATCTACCCCCTAGTCTTTCTATAGCTCTAGGAAGGTTAATGATGGGACGGGTAGAGCTCACTCGTTTATTACCTCTCGGTTTCTAAACTCGTCTAAGGTTCACTAATTAGTTAGCTACTCTAATTAGCGTTAACACACAACCCATACCCATAATATTTCACTCTCAACCCAACCATGAAGCACAAAATCTAATCTAAAGGTTTGACCAACCAACTCAATTACTTAACTACATCGCACCTCTAAATCTATTTAGCTACACATAATTAAGAATAAACAAAATAAAATTGAAATAAGTAAAAGAAACAAAACAATAAAGAAACAAGACATTGAATGCTAATCTCAACAACCAAACAAAGCTTTCATTAACTCAAGCACTACTTCAATATTCCACTAAGATAAAACAATAAAGTAATCACAATACTCAATGCTCAATAGATAAAAGTAATGAACAAAAACTCAAATAGAATACTTGAAAGCTTAAAATATGTTCAACAAAGCATTAAATGGAGTAAATAACTAAAGAACAATAAATAAAAGAGATAGAGTTAAGAGTGAACAAATGGAGGTGATGAGGATGATGGAGGTTGTCACTTCTCCCTCTTCTTCTTCACTCCCAAGCTCAAGAGCAAAATGGGTGTCAACCCTAGCTTTCTCTCTCTCACTTTCTCTCTCAAGGTTTCAAAACAAAAACAAAAGTGTTCTATTCTCAAGCTTCCCCTTTTCCCACTTGAACAAGTGTATATGAGGATTCAAGAAATGTTTTCGGAGCAAATATGGACCCTTGGATGAGATCCAAGGGCCAAAAATGATTTAAAAGACGAGCTCCAAAAATGCTGAAAAGGTCACTGGCGCGGCGCGCCAAATAAACGGCGCGGCGCGCCATTCGTGAAATTCTGAAGGCGCGGCGCTCCACATAAACGGCGCGGCGCGCCACTCGTGAAATTCTGAAGGCGCGCCGCGCTTCTCTTGCGCGTCGTCTGCTCGAGCTCTCGGTGTAAATTTTGGCACCAGGGTGCGGCGCGCCATGTTTTAGGCGCGGCGCGCCTCTCGAGAAACGTTGACTCCATTGACCGTCGTTGACTTTTGTTGACTTTTGTTGACTTGACTTCAAATGACCATAACTTGCTCGATTTAGCTCCGATTCAGCCCGTTTTCGCACCACAACCTTCTCATACTCTCTCAAACCTGAAAATGCAATAAAAACTACAAAATAATATCAAAAACATTAAGAACAAGCTTCGATTCTTATCTAGGAGCTATATATAAGTGTGAGTGAATCTCACTTATCAATACTGTGATAACGGCGTCGTTTTCTGTTCATTTTGCTTGAAACAAAACGACCGTTCGTGTCTGCCATCAGATTTATGAAGCATCCTTTGTACACTGCGTCTAAGCCGTTTGTTACCAAAGCATCCTTTGGGTTTTACTTCTATAAATATTATTTGCAAAAAAGTAAAATTTGTGCAAATACTCACAAAATCAAATTTGGTTGAATCTGCCAAATAGATTTAAGTGTTTTCGAGATGGAACATGACGATGTAGGATGTTATAGAATAACTAATTTTTCCAAACTACAAATTTAACTAATCAACTTAAAACTATATTAATAATTCTTTCATCTCCTTAAAAATATGCCACATGGTAGTAATTGTCATTGCACTTTGCAAGTGTATAAATGTAATGATTGGACTTCCCATTATCAAAAGAAGCACTTTCTTCTTCTTTCTTTTTTCCTTTATTTCTTTTTCAAAGTTCTCATCATAGATGGTCCATAATCCTATTATTCCAAACAAATTCACGTTTGTTTTTGTTTTGTTTTTGTTTTGGTTTTGTTTTACCCTGTTACCTTGTATTTTCTGGGCTCCACCACGAAGGAGAAAAAGTAATTAAATGACAAAGTAAGAAAAGAAAATGTCTGCCATTCCTATGATTCCTATCCATGACAATATTTTCATGGCCTATAAGAACTTATAGTGAGAACCAATGTGGTTGAAGATAAGCCACAACTAATATATCGAAAAATCATGAGGAGCCAAAAAAGATGCAAATGTTCAAGGAATCATAAAATTAGGTTTGAAACATTTTTATAAAGTGAAGACTCGCTTAAGAATGTCAAGAGTAATTTGAATATTTATTTAGGAGAATATCTCATGCCTATGAAAAAAGACTTCAATGTATTGAGTTGGTGAAAAGCATACAAAGTAAATTTTTTGATACTACCTCAAGTAGCTAAAGATATATTTGATATTCCTATGTCCAATGTTGTCTTCGAATCTACTTTCTCGACGAGTGGAAGAGTCGTAAATCCGCACTGAAGGGGCCAACAACCTTAGAAGCATTAATGTACTCAAAATTGGTTGTTGAGTGAAATTTAAAGTAAACTTATTGTTGTGTTTACAATTGCATTTCAATTTCAAAGTAAATTATTTTCATACTTATTTTCTTTATTATCTCTTTGTTTATTAATAAGAAGTCTTCCAATCATATTTACATGTATTATTGAGATGATAGAAGATACTAGTGACCGAGAGGTACTTTAAAAAAAAAATTGTGTGTTTTAGGATTTTAGAGAAAATCTTTTTTTTTTTTTGGTTTAGAAAATGTCTTCATCAAGCGTCACGAGGGCCTTTAGACTAAATATATGAATCATGATCACTTAAATATTGTTTAATGGTATTTTTCTTGTGTTGTAACTAGGACTAGTTGTAACCTCTTAAAGCATGAATCATGATGGCTTAGACATTGTTGAATGCTTTTTTGTAGTTCTTTTTGTAACATTCAAGTGTCTGATTTAGTCTAATACTTCAAACTCTAAACTGTAGTACATTGTCAATTTGAATACACGGTTAGATTTTAAATGGGTAATGGGTGGACAATTTCAACACCCGTTATACACTCCGTTAGATAAAAGGGTTAACCTGTGCGACTTAACGAGTATTTTCAAAGCGGGTACAGGTACCAGTATTAGTATACTCTTAAAAATCAGTACTCATTTTTAGTGGAGATGAGATATGTGCTCGGTGGCGCCGAATACAAGACTAACCCTCCGTTTTTATGGTACGACCCTTTAACCAGTAGATACATTATTTTTATATTCATTTGGGCTATACCTCACTCTTAAAAAGGTAGGTGTTGGGACGAGTATAATTAAAATAAAATGGTTGTTAAAGAGATGAAAAAGTTTATTTTGATAATGTTGCATGGTAATCATGTTTTCTTTATATGACTCTCAGGTGTTGGTCTATATCATTAATATTGTACAAATAATATACGAGGGATATAAACAAATTACGAAAATAATTAATTTCATAAAACTAATACAATAATAGCTTTTAAAAAAAAAAAAAAAAAGCAGTGATTGCACTATTACAAAAGTAAGATTTGCGCAAAATACTCGCATAATCGAATTTGGTTTAATCTGGAAAACAGATTAACATGTGTTTTCAAGATGCTAAGAATATGACGACATAAGATGTTATAGAATAATTAATTTTTCCAAACTACAAATTTAACCAATCAACTTAACAACGATGTTCATAATTCTTTCATCTCCTTAATAATATGCCACTTGGTAGTAATTGCCATTGCAATTTGCAAGTGTAAAAATGTAATTATTGGACTTCCAACGATATAAAAAAAAAGGGTGATGTAGTTAAATAGTCAATTTAAAGTTATGAATTTGCAAAATAGCCAAAGTTTGTCTAAATTTAGTAAAATAGTCAAAATATGCAGTAATTTGGTTAAAAAAAATTTACCCTAAGATAAATTTTTTTGAAAGAGATAAATTATTTATAATAATCGTCAAAAATTTTAATCTTGCCTGTCAAAAAAATTTTGAAAACGTAAATTTGGCTACTTGGCTGAAAAGTTAAAACTTTGACTATTTTGCTAATCAATAGGTTCAAATGACTATTTTGTACCATTTTTCCTTAAATAAAATTAGTTTCATTTTCTTTATTTCTTTTTCAAAGGTCTCATCGTTAGAGAAATTTCATTAATTGGGCTTAATAAGCCATTAAATATCAAGATTAGACCCTAATGTTTAAAAATATCTAAATATGGACTTTTGACCCAAAATCGGACAAAAACACCCCTGATTCAAAAAACCCATATTTTTCTCTCATTTTCAAATGATTTTCATCACAAATCTTTTGGTCTTCGAATTGGTTGCGCTAGGATTAGAATTTTCGGTGGTCGAGCTCACCGCTGAGCTCGTGGGGTTCGGGGTTTAGGGTTTAGGGTTCGAGCTCACCGATTTTTTTTTTTTTTATGAATTTGGGTATGTGTTCAGTTTCGATTTTGAGGGTTTCACATTGAATCTCATCGTACGGCATCGTACGATATCGTACGACATCGTACAGCATCGTATCTATTCAGTTTCGATTTTCAAGGTTTCACATTGAATCTCATCGTACGGCATCGTATCGCATCATACGACATCGTACAGCATCGTACGACATCGTACAGCATCGTATGTGTTCAGTTTCGATTTTGAGGGTTTTCACATTGTTTCTCATCGTACGGCATCGTATCGCATCGTACAGCATCGTACGACATCGTACAGCATCGTACGGCATCATACATTATAATGTGTATGAATTTTATCGATTTTGAGGGTTTCACATTGTATCTCATCGTACGATGCCGTACGATGCTGTACGATGTCGTACGATGAAATTCAATGTGAAACCCTCAAAATCAAAACTGAACACATACCCAAATTCCTAAAAAAAAAAAATCGGGGCGTTGCCCCGAACCCCACGAGCTCAGCGGTGAGCTCGACCACCGAAAATTCTAATCCTAGCGCAACCAATTCGAAGATGAAAAAGAATTGTGATGAAAATCATTTGAAAATGAGATAAAAATATGGGTTTTTTGAATCATGGGTGTTTTTGTCCGATTTTGGGCCAAAAGTCCATATTCAGATATTTTTAAATATTAGGGTCTAATCTTGATATTTAATGGCTTATTAAGCCCAATTAATGAAATTTCTCCATCGTTAAGTGGTCCATAATGCAATTATTCCAAACATGAACCGTTTGTTCTTTTTTTTCTTTTTCTTTTTTTTTTATGCTCATGTTATGTGCTCCACCATTGAAGGAGAAAAAGTAATCAAATGACAAAGTAAGAAAAGAAAATGTCACAATATATTCCTTTTCTATCCATGACAACCTTTTCATGGCCTATAAAAAAGTAAGAACCAGTGCGGCCGAAGATAAGCCACAACTAGAAAATCGGAAAATCATGAGCCAAAAAATATGGAAATGTTCAAGGAATCACAAAAGCTCTCTTGTTGTAGTTCTTGCTCTCTTTCTTCTTCAGAACTATCTCGCTACGCTGCTTGTCGAGGCTTCTGTAAGCCATGAGTAACTGATAGTCACAATGTTGTACTACGGTTGCTTCTATATCTTGAAGTACGTAGACATCTCAGAGTTATGTTCTTCTTTACAGGTTCACATCGTTTACTTAGGAGAGAAGAAACAGGAGGATCCTACGGAAACTAAAAAGTCACATTATAGGTTGTTATCTGACTTCTTGGGAAGGTAATGTTGACAAATTTTGGATTTTTTTTTTTTTTTTGTAAATATATACCAATGATTTTTGTTGAAAATAAAATGATATTTTAATGTCTACCCAAGTTTAAAAGATATTTGTGTTGATACAAAAACATATTTTCAAGAGATAAGAGGAGCTATTTTAGTTGGTAAGCCAACAAATTTTATGAATTTGCTAAATAGTCACATTTTTATAAAAATTTTAAGTAAATAGTAATCATGATGATGTCGCATTGGATGTATTTAACATTACTTTATGCTGTTAGATTCTGAAAATTTATTTACAATTATTAACGATTATTTACAATTATCAACGCCATTTTGGTTTTGTTAATAAAATTTTGAAATTATTTACTTAAAATTTATCAAATAGTAGATATATAACAATTGGTTTTGTTAATAAAATTGTGTAACTACTTGAAATTTACCAAATAGCAATTGGTTTTGTTAATAAAATTTTGTAACTATAAAGTTGAGTTTTCATATATATGTGTGTGTATATATATATATATATATATATATATATATATGTAGAGAGAGAGAGAGAGAGAGAACTCGTAAGAAATGAGTTTGCACTTTCCAATAAAATCAGTAATAGAATATTTTATTATAACTTAATCATCGTGTGTATAAATTAACAGTAAACAAAATCAAAGTTATATATGGTATAAATGAAAATAACAACCATGTGTTTCCATTTGTTTTGTCAAAATATACTTTTCATGTGCTTATTTTAATTGGTACCGGCCTGTGAATTTTTAGAAATTCTCTAGATATACTTTTCATTATAGCTTTATTTCCCAGGGCTCACCTCCCTGAACCTATTTTGGTATTTTAACCTGTCTAAATTTTTTTGTTCATTTTCAGTGAAATTTTGTATAATCCAAGCTTATAGTTATTAATGTTTATTTGATTAAAATCACTGATTATATCATGAAAGATCCCATTTGAAACTATATTAAGACACTTTATTTAGATCTAATGTAATAGATGAAAACCAAAGAATTTTATAACACATGATCACCACCAATTTTTAAGCTGATGGTCCTAAAATTGCGGTCCATATTCATATACTAAAACTGCAGTTTAGATCGATTGTTACAACTCATACATTGTAAAATTGCTTTTTGGGGATTTAAACATCTGTATCTGAAGCAAGGAAGCTGCGAAGAAGTCTATTATATACAGTTACAGACATGGCTTTTCTGGATTCGCAGCAAGATTATCAAATGATGAAGCAAGGGCTATTGCAAGTAAATTATAATTTCTGTTACTTATAGTAGCTTTTCGTAAGACCCTTAAAAATACTGCACGTTAAATTTTGTCATCCGTTAATAATTTTGGCTCAATATCGTCGCAGAACTTCCAGAAGTCGTCAGAGTCATTCGAGACCACATTGTGAAGCAACATACGACTAGGAGTTGGGACTTCTTAGGAATTCATCATAAAAGCCCACAAAACCTTTTGACAAGGAATATGGGAAAAGGAACTATAATTGGCATTATCGATAGTGGTAAGATCATCTCCGACCAACTCCATAATAGAATGGGATGTGACAAAATGGGATTGAATATTCTGTAATTTAACCTCATTTCTCACTCCCTTACGGAGTGAGTGAATAGGAAAACTCCAAATATGAAATTTTACTATTCATTTTACTCTATTTTAGAGTGTGTTATAATAATATTTTAATAATTTAACTATTTGCGGAACGACAACAAAACTTATTATATTTTAATATATATTATGTGATTATTAATTTATCACAAAATCATTTTATGTTATTCTAATTTGATATGAACATCAATCAAAAATAGTCATTAATTAACTACATGACATATATACAAATTAGAACCTCTAACAAATTAACGGCTAAACATTTTACATTACAAAATCAAGTGCAAACAATATGATAAAAAGAATACATTACAAAATTAAGTGCAAACATATTGATAGATCATGTGTGGGAAAAGTATATTAATGAACAAGACTAAATAATAAATTGTTTATATTTTTTATTTTTATTATCTATAGCTTATGTTTTTTTTATATATGTAAAGTTCTCTAATTAGTATTTTAGTATGATGCACTTTACTTTATAATTATTTGCCAAGTACTAAAATGTTAAATGTAATGTGTGTTTATATTATAAAAAAAAATATTACTTTGTCTTTATTGGAAGAGTCACGTAATCATTCTAAATTTATATAATATGTCAAACAAATTATACAGTATGGTTGGATACAAAAGATACAAAAATATATATGGATTATAGTGTAATAATTAGGAAGTTAAAATTATTAAAATATTAGAGAAAATATGGAATATGCTTTTTTGGTATTAAAAAAATGGAGAATTGAGTTGGAAATGAAATATTGTTTGAAGTGACATAGATTGCATTTTGAAGTGTAAAAAACAACATTTATGGAGCTTGGGCTGGAAATACTCCAATAACATCTAGATCTATATATATATATATATATATATATATATATATATATATATATATATATATATATATATAATACTGGTAAAATATAAAAAAAAAAGTTGTGTAGGAATACTATTTATAAGATTTCGAGAAAAAAGTACTTCAAAAATCTTTATGTTTTTTCTTATATATTTAGTTACATTAAAGTTTGATCGGGTAAATATTCTACCACTAACAATTTATTTAAAGAAATTGACAGCAATAATATCATTGCTTGACAATTACCGAAACTCATATATTGACACATCAGGTACCAAATCAGTCACGAACTGATTGATTCCATGATACATTTGATACTAAATGTATCAATGCTTAAGTTTTTGTTGATTTTTAGTAAGTACAAAGAATTAATATTATTGCTGCAAATTTCTCATTTATTTATTTTGAAACAAGCACTATGTTCTTGAACACAACCCGATATAATTATCAAATACGAATCACTACGACTTTGTTTGAAACCCAAAACACGTAAGAGAAAATGAAAATTTGAAAGAAAATGAAAATGATACAGTGAGAATGTTTGGAAAAAATTTTAAAAAATTGTTATATTTAGAATTGTTGAAAAATAAATTTCTCTCTTATATTCTCAATTCAAATAAAACAAGAAAAACACAACAATTCTCATTTTCTTTTCCCTCACATTTTTTGGGTTCCAAACAGAGCCGAATATTATTGATAAAACTGTGATCAATATCAAACGGTTCCAAACGGCCAATAATTAAAAGTACTAAAATATATAGAAAATTAACTACATATTACCTTGATTGCCTCAAAAATAGTCCAAAGGCAATGACAAACCAAAATAGGGGAATGAAAAACATAGTATGAAACAAATCCAAGAATATACCAAAAAGCAAAAAAAAGTACAACCAAAAGTCACAAATATCAAACATAAAAACTAAAAACAGCGAAGCGCAAATCACATAGAACGTTCTTCTTCATCAGATCTGGACACGATCGAGTGATAGGCCTGAACACAACAGAAGAAGACCTAGATGAGGGAGCAGTTGCAGCATCAAAAGTATCATCAACAGTAGCAGCTTGATCAGCCCATCACAAATAGCTTTCTTGTAGGTTGCGGTGGTGATGATTTCTGCAAAGCTCAAACTTCATGAATTTGAGAATGTAACATCTCATAGGGCCGGAGAGAGAGGGGTAACATCAAGAGCTCACAATCAGCACACAAGTCAACGTCAGTGTTAGGGCTAGAAGATGGCTCAACAAATTCAATGACATGTTTTCCCTGAAAGAGCTCGTAGCTAAAACTCAGCAATAACATCATCAACATTCTTTTACTTCTTTTGAGAGAGAAGGATACCACAGATCAAAGAAGGAGACTCAATAGACAACTTATAACATCATAGGATTCGACATGTTTCAAGACATGGTAGAAGATGTACTCACCACAATATAAAAAAATAGCACAACCTAATAGAGTAAAGAAGTAAGACATGAAGTTACGCTAGAGCCATGAGAAGAGGGTTCATAGCTAGTAACAACAATCTTATGAAAAATGACTTTCTTGACACTCGGAACAATAGGCACAAGGAGACCCTTCTTAGTCAATCATCATGAACATTTATGTTCAATTCTTGCAAGATAGTCTTCTATCCTTCAGCGTGGACATCAAAAACTCTTGGATAAGAAGAAGTGGAGGCATCCTTTTTTTTACAACAAGATCACTTGGAGAATTACAATTTCCCTCTGAGAGATCAATAATAGGAGTGAACAAATTAAGAATGACATCAATCACATTCTCGTTAAGGGGATTATCACACTCTAAGAAAAAAAAATCTACAAGAGATTAGGTGATCCGAATCTTTGGTCCCCCAACAACATTAGGCTTATTCTCTAGGTTCTCCACATTCTCAACATCAAAATTAGTAACCTCACACAGTTACCTTGAATCATTACAGGCGGACCTTCGGTAGGAGAGATGATGGCCTAGTCTTAAGAATGAGGCACAAGAGGATCTTGAGTAGTTAAAGGAACATATCGGTTTTCTTCATAGGACTCTGACGAGGAGGTTTTTTTTGGTGATGTTAGTGATGGAAAGAGGGACTTTCTGCTCCGCCTTTTTCACAGCTTTGCGAGCGGAAGATTTTTTTCTGGTCAAACAGGGGTTACCAATAGAAGAAACACCTCTGGACATACCATCGGCACTTCTTTGAATAGTGATTCTCTTCATCCAAACTCCATGCACAATAATTTATCCTACCATAAATTTCTTCGAGACATCTTTCTTCTTTGCATGCTCATTAGCATGCACAGATTTTTTTGGGTTCCCTTCTTATATTTATCTCTTCTTAAACTGAACCGGACTGTTCAAATCGGGCCGGTATGGTCTGGTTTTTACAATTTTTTGGTTCGATCCAGTTTTTACAATTTTTTGGTCCGGTCCGGTACGGTTTTTACAATTTTTTGGTCCGGTCCGGTTTTGATTTTCTTGGACCATTTGAGCGGTCTAGTCTAGCTTTTTGGCTTGTTTTGAACCGGATCGTACCGTGCACAGCTCTATTGAGAATATTCTAATATCATTTAGGAAAATTACATAACTAGTATTTATAAAGTGCAACATTTATTTTGTGGTTGTTTTAAATCCGTTAAAACAGTATTTCAAACTATAAATAGTTATGGGAAAACTAGCAACGTTGCCTTTTTGAAACGTGATATTTAAGATCTAGTCCACGTTTGGTAAATTTTGTAGTCTAACCATTTACTGAAATTCACGGCAATGAAATATCGAATATACCCTTGTGTGGTTTAAATGAGTGAAAATAAAACAGCAGCCAACGTTTGAGTCCTACTAATAAGAAAGTCAATAACATCATCAGGCTTAGTACTTGCTTGGATTCAAATTTGAATATTTAAAAGGAAAATCATTAATGAATATAATATAAGAAACAAATTAAATATTTATTGAAATAAGTAACTTGTAAATCGTCAATAAATTTTCGTTAGTTTTTATTTATGCGTGTAGTAAATAAACGAAAATAAACCAAAATAAATAGGTGAGATATTCAGCCGACTTTTAAACAAATGATACATGTAAATTGTTAAATGACTAATAAAAATCACGTCATCAATTGTGGTTATGTTTGAAACTTAACTGAAACGTTGGCTAGATTGCAATTTCCACGTTTCAAGTCGCTTAGTCCATATAATTTTTCAATAGTTATTTGAGATCACGTTTCTTATAAATGAAAATTTAAACAGTAAAAAAGTTAAATATAGCCCAACACCAATAAACAAATTTTATTGCTTACAACTTGAAAACTACTAATTTCGTGATAAATACTATAGACACGTTGTTTTTGCTGTTGGATTCATAAAATCAATATTATATGCAATTTATATTTTCATGTACATAAAATACAATTCTTGGATCTATTTTTGGACATGTGCAGGTATTTGGCCAGAATCCAAAAGCTTTAAAGACGACGGAATGCCTGAAATCCCATCTCGTTGGAAAGGTGTGTGCCAAAAAGGAGCTCAATTCAATCACACAAATTGTAACAAGAAAATCATCGGCGCTCGCTGGTTTGTGAGAGGATATGCTGAACTATTCAACGTCAACCTCTCTAGCTTTGATGAATACCTATCGCCGCGGGATTTCAACTCGCACGGAACGCACACTGCATCGACAGCCGGCGGGAATTTCGTAGAGAACGCAAACGTGGACGGGCTCGCCAGCGGAGTGGCCAGAGGAGGAGCTCCTCGGGCCCATCTGGCGATTTACAAGACCATGTGGGGAGAAGCCGGGCAAGGCACAGGTTCCGATTGTCTAAAGGCATTCGATAAAGCCATCCACGATGGTGTTGACGTTCTATCCGCCTCTATCGGTGGCTCGGTGCCGTTTGAGCTATACAATGATGAATCGGATTTGGTTGCTGTGGGTTCTTTCCATGCAACGGTTCACCGAATAACAGTCGTTGCATCAGCAGGAAATGATGGCCCCGTTTCACAAACAGTCGGGAACGCCGCTCCTTGGATTGTTAGTGTTGCGGCCACCACTGTTGATAGAGCCTTCCCAACAAGAATTTCTCTTGGAAACAACAAGACTGTTTGGGTAATGACCCTTTAAACTTGATTCCGATTGAGTATTAGGGTATGTTTGAACTAAATAAATAAATGAGAAGGAAAATTAAGAGGGGAATCAGTCTTATGTGTTGTTTGGATTCATGAAAATTAGGAGGGAAAGAAAATGAGAAGGAAAATAGGAGGAAAATTGCATGATTAAAAGATGAAATTCTATATATTTTCCTAGAAAACAGGTGAAAAATGAAATTCATCGAAATAGGGTCCACTTTCATGTCCCTTTTTCACCATCTTTCTTCATTTTCTCTCATATATTTCGGCTTCTAAAGAGACCCTTAGTGTCATGTACCATAGAGTTCCAGCCGATGTGCGAACCTTAACTTGCCAGTGACTCTTTTGAGCTCAACCTCAAGATATTTTAGTATCATAATTAATATATAAGAGAACACACCTGTAAATCACCACTTCTTTGTTCTTGAATTGATCGCAATTATCCAAATTCAATTAATGAATTTTTAATATGTTTTAATGTCTACCCTTATGCTTGTAGGGCCAATCTATTTCTTTTGGAGGGACACGTGGTGTTTTCGGTGCCCTTGCATTCTCCGGCCAAGTAGCCTCGGAAGAAGCAACCTCGTAACGTCTCTTTTTAATTCTCTGTAAATTTCTGGTCGCGAGTTATTCATTTTCATCACTAATTAACGAATCATGCTATATGATGTTCATTTTTAAGCTTCGAGTGCCTTCCGGGATACTTGAATTCAACATTGACAAAGGGGAAAATAGTGCTGTGTATCTCAGCTTTAGCGCAGATAGGCGTAAGTTTAGCAGCAGAAGTAGTAAAAAAAGCCGGAGGAATCGGAGTCATATTCGCTCAGCAACGCTCCGACGTATTTTCCTCATGTAGTATTCCATGTGTTGTTCTTGATTACTCAGTCGCTACAAAAGTATACTACTACGTAACCTCTGAAACGTATGCATTTTTTTCTTTCATTTTTCAATCATTGATCATATATATTAAAAAATTAAAATATAAAGCAAGTAGTGTAAGGAAATAAAGGTGTTTAATGTTCAATATTTTATTTAGATCTCCAACCGCAAAACTTAGCTACCCGAGTACATCTATTGGAAAAGTTCCGTCCCCGCGAGTTGCTACTTTCTCATCGAGAGGACCGTGCACGTTGACGCCGGATGTTTTAAAGGTACGCCCAACATGAATGGCAATCTTTTAAAATTTAGGGACTTTTTGTGCCAAAAAAAAAGGATCAAGCTACCATAATACGTAAAATTCAAAGGTTGCTTGCTTGTTCAAAAAAGCCGTAACTTAATAAATTAGCTCTCTTGTTTAGTGTTCTCAATATTATTGACTTCTTACAAAAAATAATAATAATTTCAACGACTGTGTGTAGCCCGATATAGCAGCCCCCGGAGTAAATATATTAGCTGCGGTGTTGAACGGTAATTACGCCTTCGAATCGGGAACTTCAATGGCATGTCCGCATGTTTCTGGAATCGCTGCTCTCATAAAATCCGCTCACAAAGATTGGACACCTGCGTACATAAGATCAGCTCTTGTGACAACGGGCAAGTCCAAATTTCCTTATTTAGCATTAATTTTACTACCTCACAATGCAATGATGTTCAGATGGATGAAATATTTTTTTAATTTGAATCGCAGCGTATCAAGTCGGAACGGATGGTTCAAAAATCTACGCAGAAGGCCCGAACCGTAAAGTGGCGGACCCGTTTGACATCGGAGGCGGACAGGTCAACCCGGACAAAGTATTGGATCCGGGCCTCATTTACGATGTCACAACACAAGACTACGTGGACTATCTTTGCGCGGAGGGTTTCGGCGACTCATCTCTTGCTATCTTGACCCACAAGAAAAGAAGCTGTGGGGGACGAATCAAGGCTCCGTTGGACTTGAACCTTCCTTCGATATCCGTTCCGGAGCTGAGGAGTGGAATCAAAGTTGGTGTGACGAGGACCGTGACGAACGTGGGAGCCGTGGATTCGGTGTATAAGGCCACAATAGAGGCTCCTCCGGGAATAAACGTATCGGTCGAGCCAAAAACACTGAGATTCAGTGCTGGCATTAAGAGCTTGTCTTACAAACTCAACTTCTTCTCTGATGAGAAGCTAAATGGGTATTACAAGTTTGGTAGCATCACTTGGGAAGACGGAAAGCATTCCGTTCGTAGCCCGATTGTTGCTCGGGTTATCGCACTTGAATCTTATTCAGATGCTTAAATCAAGAATATCCCCAAGTTCATTTCAAGAATCTATTTGGGCTAAGTTTGGAAATGTTTTTAATTTTATTACTTGTATTTTGTTCGTGTGTGTATGTTTTTATTTTCATAATTAGTAAATCAGTGAAAGCAACACTGTAGCTCTGAAAAGTCTCTCTGTAATGCTTTCTTCGATTTATTCTGTAACCACGTCTTTTTTAAAACATATATTGAATGTTGGGGAATGCACTCATATTACCAGTGGATTTGCAGTTCAAATTTATCAGATAATCAGCAATGAACCTCAGTTACCCAACAAAACAATGATCGAACTCCTTCTCATGGTATCGGATTAATTTCAACTAATTTGACCAGCCTCCTTACTTACATGAAAAAAATTTTGTTGAAACAAAACTTTATACTTGTACAATGTTCATAAGATGCGAGTAACCTTAGCATATATCGAGACCCAATAGTTGATACGCTGTGTCGTTTAGCTCTTCACAGTCGTTTTTATTTATTTGGACTCTTCACAGTCGTTTGGTTTTGGGTTTTCAGCTTTCTTCTGTTTTAATCTACGTGTAATTTTTACACATGTTTTATTTTTATTTGCTATTTTTATATTTAACTAATGTTAACGGCAAACTGCACGGAACATAATATCTTTACAAGCACGATGCATCTTTATATAATATCCAGCCATCCAAAGTTCATAATAGGATATTTTTGAGTAGTTGTTTCTTTATTTGATTGTGTGATTGATTGTAGTAGTTGGATTTATGTTTGGTAAACTATTCGGTGTTAAGTTAAAGTAGATTTGAGAATGTACCTGTTTTATATTTTTTTTAGTCATGTATTGTATGAGCATATTGTTTGAAAGTTTTTATGTACATATCATATCAGTATGTAACGTAATTTTAAAAGTGAAAAGATAAAGATAAACAAGGGAGTCGTATCGCCTCGAGAGGTATTAAGGTGAAGTTTCCCGGGCCGAGGATCAAATGGGGAAATTTCTCGGGCCGAGGCCCTAATAAGTTCGAAAGATAGAGCGAAATGTGGGACTTTATAACCCTCATGTCTTCCTATCTAAAGTGTACACTGAAATTGGTACGACTACCCTAGGGGCACCCCGAACTAAAAGTTGATAGAATCAAGAAAAGAAAAATCAATCTAGCAATTAGTTTCAAAATACCAATAACCGGTTCATGCATTGCATTACTCTTTTAATTTTGTGAGCTTTATATTATTTTCGTTGAGCGTAAGCTCATTTCTTCAGAAAAAAAAATATATACGTCTGTGTTGTAGGTAAACAACTTGCAAGGAACTGAGCAGGGTGGACTAGCGGCGTCGATAGCGAGAGGGTTAAGTCATGGTTTCCATTTACGAAATAGGTCTTCCGCTACAAGTCATTAAAAGATAAATTTTAAAGTTTTCATTTTTCAACAATTTCGAAGTTATGAAGTTTCAAAGAGTTTTTTTTTTTTTTTTTCTAATTTGGTTGAGCTTTTATTATTTTGCTGTTATGGTTGGTTTAAAATTGGTATTTCATATTTTCAGTTTTGGTTAAGTACTTCTCAAGATATTTTTGAAATGCAATCTATATGTTTCTTTAATACTTTTGTTTCTTTTTAAAATCTTTAAAATTTTCGTACGTCTTTGTAAGATTGTGTAAAAAAAAAAAACCCTCCCGTTACTCTAAAGAATTTTCTAAAGTTTAAAAAAGAAGATAAGAAAGACGGTCCGAAAAGTCGGATCGTCATAGAAAGTCTGTCTCACTTTCGGATGCGACATGTCGCATCCGATACTCAATATGCCAACTAAAATGAGCGAGATTTTTTTGTCTTTTGGTGACTCAATCCGGAAGTCATCCTCAACTAAAAGCCATATTTGTCCTAGTGAACGACCGTTGTAGTAACAATATAATTAGAAGATACTATTATATATTTACGTAAAAAAATATAAATATATAGGGACAATTAGGTCAGTAGTCCAATAGCCCACCCTCTTTTTAAATAAATAGGCTAAGCTTCATTTTATTAATAAAATAGCCAACCAGACGATAATAAATTAAATTAACTAAAGAGTTAATTTAATTATTTTTTAGTTAATTTAATTTATCGCAGGCTAGTGAGCTATTTTTTAATTAAATAAAATTTGGACTAAATTCATGAAAGGACTAATTGCAACAAATTCCTGAAATACATAAACACAACTATTTTATTTACTAAAGATCGTTAACAAACAATTTTTTTTAATAATAGTCAATATAGTGTGCTCGTAGGCCAGCTAGTATAACCAACTAATTAACAAGCAAAGACATATTAGAACAAACATAAAATTAACACTTATTTATCCGTAAAATCGAATACGGATGCCGTAAGGTACTGGTAACTCGATCATGATCGCTTAGAACCACGATGTATGCTATATTGCTTCATTGTTTGAGTAAATCTCTTATTTATTGCTTTTTCTTTAAAAAAAAAATTTGGAGCTACTGTTGTTTTATGATGTCATTGACAATATAGGTGATAAGATAAATTATACCAATTAGATACAAAAGTAAAAGGGGCTATTTTGCTCAATAGCCTAATTGACCCACCAAAATTAAGGGAGTAGACCAAGTTTCAATTTATTAAGTAAATAGCCCAATATTTAAACACTTCCTAAACTACCCCTAACTAAAACTCGTTCAATTCGCTAAAAAAAAAAAACTTTGTTCTTCACCTTCGTTCTTTCTCTCCCGGTGAACCTCGGGTCTCTACGTGGTAATCGTGATCCTCTCTCTCTCCCAATCGGAGCCCTAGCCCTAGTATTTCTCCTCTGCGCTCATTCCCGGAGCCGGAAAACCAGGGTGAAGCACAACTCCGGATCGCCGGAATAGCCGCCTCCGTCTCCGACGAGATCGTCGGAATCGCCGCCTCCATCTCCAATGAGATCGCCAGAATCGCCGCCTCCGTCTCCGACGACGCGAAGTCAGGCGCCGGTGCGACGGCGATGATCGAGGAGAGGAATATCGCAGTCCTCCAGGGTGAAGCATAGCAACGGATCAATCCCTCTCATCTCCAACGAGATCGCCGGAATTGCCGCCTCCATCTCTGACGAAGCGAAGCCAGGCCCCGGAGCAACGGCGACAATCGAGGAGAGGAAAATCGCAGTCCTCCACGGCCGCGAGGTCAAAGTCGAGTTTCCGGCGGGGAAGAGAGGATTCCGGCGAGGGATTTGATGATTATTTGGGATTCGCGATAAGTTAATTTAATTAACTCATGGAATTGAGTTAGGTTAATTAAATTAACTTATTGGTTGAAAAAATTAGATTAGGTTCTGAATTTTTTTGTGAGTAAATTTAATTTACTAAATGATTGAATTAGGAATTAGGTTAATTAATTGAATGCTTTGAATATCAATTGACTTAAGTTATGATTTTTGTAAATTTTTTTAGAATTTCAAATGGATCAGTTAATTAATTAACCTAACTCACTCCAGTAGGTTAATTCAATTAACTTATCGCGAATTTACCAAGGGCATTATGGTCTGAGCCGAAAATATGGGCTATTTGCTTAATAAAATGAAACATTGGCTATTCTCCCAATAAAAATGGCAAACTTGGCTAGTTACAACAAATTTCACAAAGTAAAAGTATGGAAGTAAATAACAAACAAAATTGTTAATTTAATTTCACCAATGATTACCTACATCTGGATTAATAATATTATAGAATAGTACACAACGACCTTAGCTGAATGATCAACCATTCATTGCCGTTTTTCTAAGATTACTCGTAAATTTCAACTTATGCTATCCTAGAATTTGATATACTCTCACTTTTAGTTAAACCACTCACCAAGTGTTTGATCAACATTATAACAATACGCGATCTACAATATTACAAACACAAACCCTGCATCTGTCACTCGCAAATAAGCTGTGAAGAACTTAGACATAAATAATTTCACTCACATAGAGAACAAGTTTTCGCTCAAGGGCATCGCAGAAATAGAAAATCTGTAAACTAGACTCCTATACGAAAAATATCTCTTTTATAGAAGTTAAACCCTGGCCGGAATGTCTTCTTTGGGTTTTACTTTTATAAATATTGTTTGCATAAAAGTAAAATTTGCGCAAAATACTCAAAAAATCAGATTTGGTTGAATCTGCCTAATAGATTAAAGTGTTTTCAAGATGGAACATGACAATGTAGGATGTTATAGAAACATTAATTTTTCCAAACTACAAATTTAACTAATCAACTTAGAACCATATTAATAATTCTTTCATCTCCTTAAAAATATGCCACATGGTAGTAATTGTCATTGCAATTTACAAGTGTATAAATATAACGATTAGACTTCCCATTATAAAAAGAAGCACTTTCTTCTTCTTTCTTATTTCCTTTCTTTCTATTTCAAAGTTCTCAACATAGATGGTCCATAACCATATTATTTCAAACAAGTTCACGTTTTTTTTTCCTGTTACCTTGTATTTTATGGGCTCCACCATTGAAGGAGAAAAAGTAATTAAATGACAAAAAAAGAAAAGAAAATGTCACCATTCCTATGATTCCTATCCATGAAAATCTTCATGGCCTATAAGAACTTATAGTAAGAACCAATGTGGCTGAAGATAAGCCACATCTAAAATACCGAAAAATCATGACGAGCCAAAAAAGATGCAAATGTTCAAGGAATCATAAAATTAGGTTTGAAACATTTTTATAAAGTGAAGACTCGCTTGAGAATGTCAAGAGTAATTTGAATTTTTATTTAGGAGAATATCTCATGCCTGTGAAAGAAGACTTCAATGTGTTGAGTTGGTGAAAAGCATACAAAGTAAATTTTTTTTATACTATCTCAAGTAGCTAAAGATATATTTGATATTCCTATGTCCAATGTCGCTTTCGAGTCTACTTTCTCGATGAGTGGAAGAGTCGTAAATCCGCACTGTAGTAGACTTTTGCCAACAACCTTAGAAGCATTAATGTACTCAAAATTGGTTGTTGAGTGAAATTTAAAGTAAACTTGTTGTGTTTACAATTGCATTTCAATTTCAAAGTAAATTATTTTCATACTTATTTTCATTATTATCTCTTTGTTTATTAATAAGAAGTCTTCCAACCATGTTGACATGTAATTGGGATGATAGAAGATACTAGTGACCGAGAGGTACTTTTTTTTTTAATATTTGTGTGTTTTAGGATTTTAGAGAAAATCTTTTATTGTTTAGGAAATGTCTTCATCAAGCATCACGGGGGCCTTTAGACTAAATGGATGAATCATGATCACTTAAATATTGTTTAATGGTATTTTTCTTGTGTTGTAACTAGGACTAGTTGTAACCTCTTAAAGCATGAATCATGATGGCTTAGACGTTGTTGAATGCTTTTTTGTTGTTGTTTTTGTAACATTCAAGTGTCTGATTTAGTCTAGTACTTCAAACTCTAAATTGCAGTACCATTGTCATTTTAAATAGACAGTCTAAGATAGATTTTAAATGGATAATGGGTGGACAGTTTCGACACCCGTTATACACTCTGTTAGATAAAAGGGTTAACTTGTGCGAGTTAACGAGTATTTTCAAAGCGGGTACAGGTATCAGTATTAGTATACTCGTAAAAATCAGTACTCATTCTTAGTGGATCAGAGATGAGATATGTGCTCGGCGACGCCGAATACAAGACTAACCCTCCGTTTTTTACGGTACGACCCTTTAACCGGTAGATACGTTATTGTTATATTCATTTGGGCTATACCTCACTCTTAAAAAGGTTTTTAGGTATTGGGACGAGTGGGAGTTAAAATAAAATGGCTGTTAAAGAGATGAAAAAGTTTATTTTGATAATGTTGCATGGTAATCATGTTTTCTTAATATGACTCTCAGGTGTTGGTCTATATATTCAATATTGTATAAATCAGATGTGAGGGATATAAACAAATTGCGAAAATAATTAATTTAAAAAAACTAATAGAATAATAAAAAAATAATATGAAGACACTACAAGAAATATGACATTTAGCTATGAAACTATTAGCGACGACTTAATCGTCGCTAATATATCGTCGCTAATCATGCTTTTAGCGACGATATTATCGTCGCTAATTATTTCGTGCGAAAACTTTTAAAGTTTGGCGGCAAAGATAATTAGCGACGATAATATTGTAGCTAATTATTTTTTGTCGTCGCTAAGTTCGCGGGAATATATTTAGCGACGATATTATCGTCGCTAAAGTGTTTTGAATTCATTTATCGACGATATTATCGTCGCTAATAATTTCGAATTAATTTAGAATTTTAACGAATTTTAAAGAGGGAAAAATCTCTCCAATTTAATTAAAACAAAATGATTTAGCGACGATAATATCGTCGCTAAATAATTTTAAATTTTGACGAATTTTGAAGAGGGAAAAATCCCTCCAATTTAATTAAAACGAAATGATTTAGCGACGATTAAATCGTCGCTAAATATGTAGGAAAACTATTAGCGACGATTTAATCGTCGCCAAATGCCTGGTTATGAACTGAAAAGGTAAGTTCATTTAGCTACGAAAGTTAATCATTTAGCGACGATTTTATCGTCGGTAAATGTCTTTAAATACCAGGTCGCGTATCAGTTTCCCCCATTTTCATTTTCACGGCCTAATCGGCCGAAATCTCGCCCATTTCAACCTCTCCCGCCGTCCGCCAAATTCTCGCCCATTTCCTCCTCTCCCGCCGTCCGCCGTGTGCCGTCCTCCGCCGTGTGCCGCCGACGCCGTCCTCGTCCTCCCCGGTTAGTCTCTCTCTCCTCACTTCTCTCTCCTCACATCTCTCTCTCCTCACTTTTCTATCTCTCCTGCCTGCAGCGTCTCCGCCGTTCCTCCGCCGCTCCGCCGCCGACACCGTCCTCGTCCTCGTCCTCCCCGGTCCGGCTCTTCCTCCCTCACGGTTAGTTTTATATAAATATATATATATATATATATATATATATATATATGTGTGTGTATATTAGTTATAAATATAAATGAATTAGTTATATTTACATAATTTAGTATAAATATTTATATTTACATAATTAGTTATATATTAGTTATAAATATTTATATATTAGGTATAAATATTTAAATTAGTTTTGTTTACATAAATATTTAAATTAGTTATAAATTTTTAGCGAATTAGCGACGATAAAATCGTCCCTAAATATATTTCACAAAATTAAAAAAAAAACTCTTCGTTTAAACATTTAGGGACGACATTATCGTCGCTAATCTCGTCGGTAAATATTTAGCGACGACTATTTCGTCGGTAAATATATTTAGGCACAGACGACAAAAATCGTCGGTAATGGTTCTATTTGTTGTGGTGAGAAAAATAAGAAAAAATAAAATTGGATAAAACTTAACCGGTATAGAAAAACATTAAGAAAGAAGTCGTCGAGGATGGTTGGAATGTTTCTTTGAAGCTATTTATCGCTCTTTCACGGGTGCTGAAATTCGTGAGTGAGAACCTCCCAAGATACAACGACGACCACTAAAAAAGAGCTTTTTAGATGCATATAGCTTTTAGATGCGACACGTGGCATCCAAAAGTCGAATCTAACAGACCATTGGATGTGACATATCGCATCTGACGACATCACCAAGATTTTTTTTTGTAAAAAAAGGAGTGATTGCACTATTACAAACGTCTCCGGCGAAACTAAAAAACTATGCGATAATATTACCACCGGATTACAAAAGAAAATAAACAATTTCATAGGGGATTGCTCAGAAAGACTTGCTTTCGGTGTGTTTCAAATGAGAAGGTAAGACTTGTTTATATAGGCCAAGCGACCTATGGTTACAACCATTGTCTGTTAATGCTCTATTAAAATATGTCCCCGTTATGCCCTCACTCTTGGTTCCGATAAAACAAGACACACGTCCTATAAGCGACGCAAAAGGTTCAAAATGTTGGAGAAACTAAGAGACAAGAGAGGTCGGAGGAGATTTACGAAGCTCAAGATCTTAAGAATGAATCGGAGCGAAATAGACGCGACAAGACGTTACACGGCACGTAAGCCCTGCCGGTCCCCTGACCCGGCCGGCCTTGCCACCCCAGCCATGCACCTGGCCGGTCCTCATGCCATGTCATCCAGGTCACTCTGGCCGGCCATACCTTTCCCGGGCGGCCTTCCTGTCTTAGCTGGCCCCTTACCACGTCGGCCATGCCTCACTCGGCTGGCCCCTTGCCACACCGGCCATGCACCAGGCCGAACATCATGCCACGCCGTCTAAGTGACTCTGGCAGGCCATGCCTCGCCCGACCGGCCCTCCTACCTTGGTCGGCCCTTTGCCACGCCGTCCATGCCCTGCTCGACCGGCCCTTCTGCCTTTGTCCACCCCTTGCCACGCCGGCCATGCCTCGCTCGGCCGGCCCTCCTGCCTTGGCCGACCATGCCTTGCCATGTCACCGTCCTCCAGCCCTGGCCAGCAAATCTGCCATGGTCGGCCTCTTGTCATGCCTCGTCGGTTTCTTTGACGGCAATTGGATGGGAGCTTCATGACTAGGCCATGCCTAAAACTCGGACACGCCTACTAGTCTCTTGACCCGGTGATCGGTCCATGGACACAAACGCGTTTTGGTCATGCAGGTCAGTCCTTTGACCCGGTGACCGGCCCCTTGGCTCCCTCTAACCATCTCCTAGACGCTACCGACCCATCTTCTGACAAGACCGGCCTACCACCACCTGGTCGACCCTTCTTACACGATCAGCCAGCCTCTACATGGCCGGCCTCCTAGTATGACTGGTTTTCCTCTGGCTGGCCCTATGACACATGGCCGTCCAGGCGATGTCCTTGCCACCCAAGGCAAGGACAAGGAGTCTCCTTGACTCCCTCGACACCAATATATACCCCTCTTTGTGAGGGGTGAGCAAACAAATTTCTACACACCGTAAGCTCTGCTAAAATTTTCTTTCACTGAGTCAACTATTGAGGTTTCTTAAGCACCCAACGCAATCACACTAATGTTAAGCGTCGGAGAGTGCGCCAGAGGCACTGCCTCTGCGCCCCAATAGCTCAAGTGTTCTATGTTTCTTAGGAACACACTGTTGGGAAGTTACAAGTTGGTATCAAACACATCGCTGTGATACCAATTTTTGGGAAGTCACAATTCGGTATCAAACATGAACAATCGCTTTGATACCTATTGTTGGGAAAAAAAGGTGGTGGATATCGAACACGAACGATCGCTCCGATACTCAATTCGATGGGTAAATTACTTCCTTATGGTTAATTACAAATCTCATGTATTGAACACGAACAATCGTTTCAATACTTCTTATTGGGTAACCAATCTCTTAACCCTTACAATATATTTACTAGTGCAGAATAGAAGAATACACGAGCAATCACTAACCTTTAACATAAGAAAAAACTACTAGAATACTCAAAACCATTCCACGACAACAGATCTAATATTGGGCAAACATTATCAACACAATAGCATAAGAGGATTTTGGATTGAATACATTTCGGCTCAACTACAAATCATTCGTGCTCCTAGCTTTTGGAACTCCTTGCTTTTTGCGTGAAGGCTCTAGGGATGTTCAGATCTTGACTGATACTTGCTCTTTTGATCTTTGGATCTCCAAGCTCTCGGACTCCTCTCGGCTCTTTACTCTTTTGATCTTCAGATCTTCAAGCTCTCGGATTCCTTAGCGACTCTTTTCTCTTGGGATCTTTGGATCTCCAAGCCTTGGATTCCGCGGTTGCTCGTCGGTTCATCTTTTTCCAATATTCTAAGATGTAATCTCCGGAAGGATAGAGATCAAGGTGTGGGCAAACTCTTTTCACACTAATTATTCCAACAAGGCGTTGAAATACTCTTAAAAAGGTTTTTAGGTATTGGGACGAGTGGAGTTAAAATAAAATGGCTGTTAAAGAGATGAAAAAGTTTATTTTGATAATGTTGCATGGTAATCATGTTTTCTTAATATGGCTCTCAGGTGTTGGTCTATATCTTCAATATTGTATAAATCATATGCGAGCGATATAAACAAATTGCGAAAATAATTAATTTAAAAAAAAAACTAAAAGAATAATAAAAAAATTAATATGAAGAAAAATAAGACAAAATAAAATTGGATAAAACTTAACCGGTATAGAAAAGCATACAGAAAGAAGTCGTCGAGGATGATTGGAATGTTTCTTTGAAGCTATTTATCGCCCTTTCACAGGTGCTGAAATTCGTGAGTGAGAACCTCCCAAGATACAACGAAGACCACTAAAAAAGAGCTTTTTAGATGCAGATAGCTTTTAGATGCGACACGTCGCATCCAAAAGTCAAATCTAACAGACCATTGGATGTGACATATCGCATCCGACGACATCACCAAGCTTTGTTTTTTTTAAAAGCAGTGATTGCACTATTACAAACGTCTCTGGCGAAACTAAAAAACTATGCGATAATACTACCACCGGATTACAAAAAAAAACAAACAATTTCATAGGGGATTGCTCAGAAAGACTTGCTTTCGGTGTGTTTCAAATGGGAAGGTAAGACTTGTTTATATAGGCCAAGCGACCTATGGTTACAACCATTGTCTATTAATGCTCTATTAAAATATGTCCCTGTTATGCCCTCACTCTTGGTTCCTATAAAACAAGACACATGTCCTATAAGCGACACAAAAGGTTCAAAATGTTGGAGAAACTAAGAGACAAGAGACGTCGGAGGAGCTTTACGAAGCTCAAGATCTTAAGAATGAATCGGAGCGAAATAGACGCGACAAGACGTACCACGGCACGTAAGCCCTGCCGGTCCCCTGACCCGACCGGCCTTGCCACCCCAGCCATGCACCCGGCCGGTCCTCATGCCATGTCGTCCAGGTCACTCTGGCCGGCCATACCTTTCTCGGCCAGCCTTCCTGTCTTAGCTGGCCCCTTACCACGTCGGCCATGCCTCACTCGGCTGGGCCCTTGCCACACCAGGCCGAACATCATGCCACGCCATCTAGGTGACTCTAATAAGCCATGCCTCGCCCGGCCGGCCCTCCTACCTTGGTCGGCCCTTTGCCACGCCGTCCATGCCTTGCTCGGCCGACCCTCCTGCCTTTGTCCGCCCCTTGCCACGTCGGCCATGCCTCGCTCGGCCGGCCCACCTGCCTTGGCCGGCCATGCCTCGCCATGTCACCGTCCTCCAGCCCTAGACAGCCAATCTGCCATGGTCGGCCTCTTGTCATGCCTCGTCGGTTTCTTTGACGCCAATTGGATGGGAGCTTCCTGACTAGGCCATGCCTCCAACTCGGACACGCCTGCTAGTCTCTTGACCCGGTGATCGATCCACGGACACAAGCGCGTTTTGGTCATGCAGGTAAGTCCTTTGACCCGGTGACCGGCCCCTTGGCTCCCTCTAACCATCTCCTAGACGCTACCGACCCATCTTCTGACAAGACTGGCCTACCACCACCTGGTCGACCTTCTTACACGACCAGCCAGCCTCTACTTGGCCGGCCTCCTAGTATGACTGGCCTTCCTCTGGCTGGCCCTATGACACATGGCCGTCCAGGCGATGTCCTTGCCACCCAAGGCAAGGACAAGGAGTCTCCTTGACTCCCTCGACGCCAATATATACCCCTCTTTGTGAGGGGTGACCAAACAAATTTCTACACACCCTATGCTTTGCTAAAATTTTCTTTCACTGAGTCAACTATTGAGGTTTCTTAAGCACCCAACGTAATCACACTAATGTTAAGCGTCGGAGAGTGCGCCAGAGGCACTGCCTCCGTGCCCCAATAACTCAAGTGTTCTATGTTTATTAGGAACACCCTGTTGGGAACTTACAAGTTGGTATCAAACACAATCGCTATGGTACCAATTTTTGGGAAGTCACAATTCGGTATCAAACACGAACAATCGTTTTGATACCTATTGTTGGGTAAAAAAGGTGGTGGATATCGAACACGAACGATCGCTTCGATACTCAATTCGATGGGTAAATTACTTCCCTATGGTTAATTACAAATCTCATGTATTGAACACGAACAATCGTTTCAATACTTCTTATTGGGTAACCAATCTCTTAACCCTTACAATATATTTACTAGTGCAGAATAGAAGAATACACGAGCAATCACTAATATTTAACGTAAGCAAAAACTACCAGAATACTCAAAACCATTCCACGACAACAGATCTAAGATTGGGAAAACATTATCAAACACAATAGCATAAGAGGATTTTGGATTGAATACATTTCGGCTTAACTACAAATCATTCGCGCTCCTAGCTTTTGGAACTCCTTGCTTCTTGCGTGAAGGCTCTAAGGATGTTCAGATCTTGACTGATCCTTGCTCTTTTGATCTTTGGATCTCCAAGCTCTCGGACTCCTCTCGGCTCTTTGCTCTTTTGATCTTCATATCATCAAGCTCTCGGATTCCTTAGCGACTCCTTTCTCTTGGGATCTTTGGATCTCCAAGCCTTGGATTCCGCGGTCGCTCGTCGGTTCATCGATACCACAATCTTCCAAGATGTAATCTCCGGAAGGATAGAGATCAAGGTGTGGGCCAACTCTTTTCACACTAATTATTCAAACAATGCGTTGAAATAATTCTTTCTTTCTATGGGAAGTGGTATAAATGAATATTCCAACTCCGGGAGACAAAATAAAACGTCCACAACACTAGGGGAGGTGCTTTGAAATTGAAGTGTGGAATAAGACTAAGTCGGGGGAAAGTTGCTTTGGCCTAAGTCCCCTATCTATAGCTTTTCTACCCCAAATAGAATATGCATTTTCCTGATTTCTTTTGATCTTATTCTAATTAATATGAGATACTTATTCTATAAATAGAACAAATCAAATATTTTCTAGATACTTTAACAAATAAATATACAGTTCATATATGATATTTATTTACTTCTCACTTTAGAATATATTAATCAGGTAGCTAATTAATATATAATATCATCGGGATACTCTTAATAAATAACATCATTAATATATTATTTATTTCTCACAATAAGAGATATTATTCTATAAATTGGATAATAGAGAATATCCCTATGATACTCTCAAATAAATAACATAATTAATATATTATTTGTTTCTCACAATAGGATATACTATTCCGTAAAAGGAATAGCAGAGAATATCTCCACGATACTCTCATAAATAATTACTACATGAAATACTCATAAAATCAGATCATATTTAATATATAATATTTATTTTCTATTTGAGAAAAGTCTCAATCCTATTGGGCTTTGATCAAACAAATCCAAGTCTCATGTACCATGATGTACACGTTTACCACAAGTCCTATTGGGCATTCTAGGCTGATTTAAATTGCTCTTTTACAAGTTCATTTAAATGTAAGTGATATTTTGAAGTTTCTTAAACAATTAATAAGTTATTCGTAAAATACTTTATTATGAATGCGAAAGATATTGAAAATAAGTTGCAGTAGTGAGTATGTAATTAGTTATCTAATCATTACGAGTACATCTATCCATCTTTATTAGAGCCAGCTTTGATATTATGGACCTAGTAACTGGCGCTCCTACGAATTCGAACAAACAGACGAAATCTCTACTTTCTCTTATTCATTCAATTCGTCAATCTCGGCGTAGTGAGCCGAGACTATACTCTTCTTGTTACTAGAATTATATTTTACTCAATGTTATAAGCGTCCATTGATATATTCTGTTCATGAGCTCAATCCTCCAGGTTCAACTCGTATAGAGAAAGGTCAATTATTCTGTTATACATTCCCTAGAGAAAGATTCTTTTGTACGTACTTACACGAAAGTACGTGCAATCAATCGGTTCCGGAATCAACTCTTAGGCGATTGAACATTGATTTCTTTCTGGAAGGCTGGATTCCGTATATGTGAATCACTTTTCGCTCAAATCATATCACGGATTCCTAAGACATAAGTATTTAGGCATCTTCAAGTAACCATTAACAACTGAGTCGAAGAATCCGGTAATACAACCTAGAAGTCTGTGACCACTTCAAGATTTAGATCAAGTCTCACTGTGACCATCATAGCGACTCCGGTTAGTATGTCGTAACGGTGCTTAAATGATACATCAACAACCAAAGTTTTTTTGGGTCGTACACATACCAAATGTGTAGAATACTCCCCCTAAGCGACTAACCTTTCACTTGTGTTCTACATATGTGATTTTAGATCCAGCTATCCAGGCATGGATCAATCACCGACCATGTTTTAGCTCACCGCCCGAACTAAGATGCCTAACATGTAATTCAGTTTAATACGAAGGCTATGGATGATAGTTGTTGTTGATTATAACTAGAAAATAACCCACTAATCAATATTACTAATAAAGTCAACTTTCTATTATATTCAGTAGCTATCTTTCGTAACACACACACAAGCGTCACATGAGCTACACCCATAGCTTTGAGGGAAGATAGCTTGGAGCAAAGACTAAACCCATAGCTTATAGCGAAGACTTGGGGACTAAACCTAAAACCTTGACACGGACTTGGAGTTGAATGGATTCGTACCAATTTGGACCTTAGTGTGGTCACAGGGTCCGGCCCTGGATCGGAGCAATTTGGCTTTTAGTTATGATCTATTTTCGAGTATTAACATTCTAGTACTAGAAGGAAGGGGATCTCGATTAACAATCACGAGATTCCCATAACATTATCTCTTTTCATATCAATCAATCTACAAACGTGTGGCGTCCTACATACAGCTTCTGGAATAGTCGAAGCATTGGAGCAGCAGCCATTAGCCAAAACCCTCGAGTGACGAGCTCGAGGTACAACCTACGCTTCCGCAAGCAAAGGGATACAAGTCCCCTCCCGCCAGGGAACACGAGCAAACCTCATGCCCATGGCTCACAAGACGACCACGAGGCTATGAAGGAGAAGGTAGACTGACATCTCAAGGGCCTCCTCAACAAACCCGGAGTGGACAGAGCACATATAGCTAACCTACTTGTCTAAGAACCCTAATTTTGTGAATGAATGCGTCAAAGACCACTAAGGACAGAGGCTTTTTTTATAGTGGTCATACATCTCTGGAAGTCGAAATAGGGCTTTCTTACCCGTTCACGCAGAGAAAATATATGAAGAAAGTCATCCTGTGACAATTTTGCGAAACAAGAAACTTAACGAAATTACGATTTTGCGCACATCATCCAATCTGTCTCGACGTATCCTGGAGCATGTTGCAAGACATCTTGCCGAACAACCTTGCAGTAAAAAAAAGCCAACAACACACGTAACAACATGATAAAGGATATTCCGGGTGAAAAGGAAATTCACTAGTCAATGATAGAATAATAAACGATCTTAGCTGAATGATTGTACATTCAGTGCCGTTTTTCTAAGACTACTCGTAAATTTCAACTCATGCTCTCTCACAATCTGAGATCCCCTCATTTTCACTTAAACCACTCACCAAGTGTTTGATCAACATTTATAACAATACACGATCTACAATACCACGAAACACAAACCCTGCATTTGTCACTCGCAAATAAGTTATGAAGAACTTATACAAAAATAATTGCATTCACATAGAGATCACGTTTTCGCTTAAAGTCATCACAAAAATATAGAATTTGTAAACCTGACTTCGATACGAAGAATATATCTTTTATAGAAGTTAAACCCTAGTCTAAATGAATTGTTAGGGTTTTATTTCTATAAATATAATTTGCACAAAAGTAAGATTTGCGCAAAATACTCACATCATCGAATTTGGTTGAATCTGGAAAACAGATTAATATGTTTTTTCAAGATGTTATAAGATCATGACGACATAAGATGTTATAGAATAATTAATTTTTCCAAGCTACAAATATAACTAATCAACTTAACAATGATGTTCATAATTCTTTCATCTCCTTAATAATAGGCCACTTGGTAGTAACATGCCATTGCAATTTGCAAGTGTATAAATGTAATGTAGCTAAATAGCAATTTAAAGTTATGAATTTGCAAAATAGTTAAAGTTTGTCTAAGTTTAGTGAAATAGCCAAAATGTGCAGTAATCTGAATTCAAAATTTTTTTACCCCGAGATTAATTTTTTTGAAAGTGATAAATTATTTATAATAATCGTCAAAAAAATTTAATCTTGCCTGTCAAAAAAATTTTGAAAATGTAAATTTGGCTACTTGGCTGAAAAGTAAAACTTTGGCTATTTTGTTAATCAATAGGTTTCAAATGGCTATTTTGTACCATTTTTCCTAAAAAAAAAAAATTAGTTTCTTTTTCTTTTCTTTTTTGTTTATTTCTTTTTCAAAGGTCTCATCGTTAAGCGGTCCATAATGCAATTATTCCAAACATGTTCACGTTTGTTCTTGTTTTTTTGTTTTTTAATTGGTATGTTCTGTGCTCCACCAGTGAAGGAGAAAAAGTAATCAAAAGACAAAGTAAGAAAAGAAAATGTCACCATTCCTTTTCTATGACAACCTTTTCATGGCCTATAAAATAGTAAGAACCAGTGCGGCCGAAGATAAGCTACAACTAGAACATCGGAAAATCATGAGGAGCCAAAAAATATGGAAATGTTCAAGGAATCACAAAAGCTCTCTTGTTGTAGTTCTTGCTCTCTTTCTTCTTCCGAACTATCTCGCTACGCTGCTTGTCGAGGCTTCTGTAAGCCATGTGTAACTAATAGTCACAATGTTGTCCTACGGTTGCTTTTATATCTTGAAGTACGTAGATATCTCAGAGTTATGTTCTTTACAGGTTCACATCGTTTACTTAGGAGAGAAGAAACATGAGGATCCTACGGAAACTAAAAAGTCACATTATAGGTTGTTATCTGACTTCTTGGGAAGGTAATGTTGACAAATTTTGGATTTTTTTTTTTTTCAAATATACCAATGATTTTGGTTGAAAATAAAATGATATTTTAATGTCTACCCAAGTTTAAAAGATATTTGTGCTGATACAAAACATATTTTCAAGAGATAAGAGGAGCTATTTTAGTTGGTAAGCCACCAAATTTTACGAATTTGCTAAATAGTAACATTTCTATAAATTTTAAGTAAATAGTAATCATGATGATGTCGCATTGGATGTATTTAACATTACTTTATGTTGTTGGATTCTGATAATTTATTTACAATTATTAACGATTATTTACAATTATCAACGCTTTTTTGGTTTTGTTAATAAAATTTTGAAACTATTTACTTAAAATTTACCAAATAGTAGATATATAACAATTGGTTTTGTTAATAAAATTTTGTAACTATTTACTTGAAATTTACAAAATAGTAGATATATAACAATTGGTTTCGTTAATAAAATTTTATAACTATTTACTTAAAATTTACCAAATAGTAGATATATAACAAAGTTGAGTTTTCATATAGATATATATATATATATATATATATATATATATATATATATATATATGTATATATATATAGAACTCATAAGAAATGAGTTTGCACTTTCCAATAAAATCAGTAATAGAATATTTTATTATAACTTAATCATCTTGTGTATAAATTAACAGTAAAACAAATCAAAGTTATATATGATATAAATGAAAATAACAACCATGTATTTCCATTTGTTTTGTCAAAATATACTTTTCATGTACTTATAATTTTAATTGGTACCTGTGAATTTTTCAAATTGCTTATTTCTTCTGAATTCTCTAGATATACTTTTCATTATAGCTTTATTTCCCAGGGTTCACCTCCCTGAACCTATTTTGGTATTTTAACCTGTCTAATTTTTTTTGTTCATTTTCAGTGAAATTTTCTATAATCCAAGCTTATAGTTATTAATATTTATTTGATTAAAATAACTAATTATATCATGAAAGATCCCATTGAAACTATATTAAGACACTTTATTTAGATCTAATGTAATAGATGAAAACCAAAGAATTTTATAACACATGACCACCAATTTTTAAGCTGATGGTCCTAAAATTGCGGTCCATATTCAAATACTAAAACCGCAGTTTAGATCGATTGTTACAACTCATACATTGTAAAATTGTTTTTGGGGATTTAAATATAAGAATTGGAATTAGCATACTAGTTAGTTGATAGAATATTTTTGTTAAAACATAAGATTGTCAAAGCTGGCCATATGGATAAAGAAAATGGGAACTCGTGATCCTATTCGGTTGCGTATATATACGAACCATTTTCCACGGAAAACATGAATTTTTCAGGACTATATATACGGTTGTGTATATAATATATATATATATATATATATATATATATACATATATGTATATATTATATCTATTTTAGTTTGCTTTTGATTACTTTCCTTTTAAAACAACTTACATACATAAAACCAACTACAACTTAAAATAATATTAAAACAGTACTAAATGAAACTAAACAGGAATTCCGGTTCTGATTTATATCCTGGATTGTACATGGACAAATATTTCTATAGCACTTTTTGTAGTATGATTTTTTCTCATTATTCGGATGGCACTAAAAATACGGGGTCCCACGGAATCTCACATGCCAAACAGATACTATATATGAAGTAGTAATTTAAAAAAAAAACTCAAAATTTTAGGAGATTTTGAATCCCAGGAGTATATAAGTAAAATAATCAGTACTAGATTACTTGTTCAAAAAACCTATTTTTAATTATTAGTAGTATAGTAGTATTTATTATTATTATTATTATTATTATATTTGTACAAATGATAACTAAATCATGATCTTTCGTTAAATATAAATAAGGTTTAAGATAATTATTGACATCACAACATCTTGTGGTTTACTTATGACTTTTACAAGAAAAAATGTATTCATTAGGACTTTATTCAAAAGTTAGTCCACAGGATGAACCAGGTTAATAGAGTTAGAGCTATAATTTTAATGTTAGACAAAACGGTAGCAAGTGAGTACTTCCATCCACAACTATTTCAAGTTATGACCGGGTTTGGGTTACGACTTAAAACAAAATATTCCTGCCAATAAAGTCTAATTAATTTATGAAATGTGTGTGCTTCTTTAATAATAATGATGACATTACGTTTCACATTTGTATCTGAAGCAAGGAAGCTGCGAAGAAGTCTATTATATACAGCTACAGACATGGCTTTTCTGGTTTCGCAGCAAGATTATCTAATGATGAAGCAAGGGCTATAGCAAGTAAATTATAATTTCTGTTACTTATAGTAGCTTTTCGTAAGACCCTTAAAAATACTGCACATTAAATTTTGTCATTCGTTAATAATTTTGGCTCAATATCGTCGCAGAACTTCCAGAAGTCGTCAGAGTGATTCGAGACCACATTGTGAAGCAACATACGACTAGGAGTTGGGACTTCTTAGGAATTCATCATAAAAGCCCACAAAACCTTTTGACAAGGAATATGGGAAAAGGAACTATAATTGGCATTATCGACAGTGGTAAGATCATCTCCAACCAACTCCATAATAGAGTGGGATGTGACAAAATGGGATCGAATATTCTGTAATTTAATATCATTTCTTACTCAATTACGGAGTGAGTGAATAGGAAAACTCCAAATATGAAGTTTTACCATTCGTTTTACTCCATTTTAGAGTGAGTTATAATAATATTTTAATAATAACTATTTGCGAAACGACAACAAAACTTATTATATTTTAATATTTATTATGTAATTATATTAATTTATCGCAAAATCATTTTATGTCATTCTAATTTGATATGAACATCGATAAAAAATAGTCATTAATTAACTACATGACATATATACAAATTAGAACCCTAACAAATTAACTGCTAAATATTTTACATTACAAAATCAAGTGCAAACAATATGATAAAAAGAATACATTACAAAATTAAGTGCAAACATATTGATAGATCATATGTGGGAAAAGTATATTAATGAACAAGAAAATATAATAAATTTTTTATATTTTTTATTTTTGTTATCTATAGCTTATGTTTTTTATATATATGTAAAGTTCTCTAATTAGTATTTTAGTCTTATGCACTATATTTTATAATTATTTGCTAAGTACTAAAATTTTAGATGTAATGTGTGTTTATATTATAAAAAAAATATTACTTTCTATTTATTGGAGAGTCACATAATCATTCTAAATTTATATAATATGTAAAAAAAATTATATAATATGGTTGGATACAAAAGATACAAAAATATATATGGACTATAGTGTAATAATTAGGAAGTTAAAATTTTTAAAATATTAGAGAAAATATGGAATATGCTTTTTTTTGTGTTAAAAAATGGACTATTGAGTTGGAGATGAAATACTGTTTGAAGTGACATAAATTGCATTTTGAAGTGCAGCAAACAACATTTATGGAGTTTTGGGTTGGAAATACTCCAATAACATCTAGATCTAATATATATATATATATATATATATATATATATATATATAAATACAGGTAAAATATAAAAAAGTTGTGTAGGAATATTTATTATAAACTTTTGAGAAAAAAGTACTTCAAAAATCTTTATGTTTTTTTTCTTATATTTAGTTACATTCAAGTTTGATCGGGTTAATATTTTACCAGTAACAATTTATTTATGGAAATTGACAGCAATAATATCATTTGCTTAACGATTACTGAAACTCAAATATTGACACATCAGGTACCAAATCAGTCACGAACTGATTGATTCCGTGACACATTTGATACTAGATATGTCAATACTTAAGTTTTTGTTTATTTTTGGTAAGTCTACAAGCAATTAATAGTATTGTTGTCAATTTCCCATTTATTTATTTTGAAACAGGCACTATGTTCTTGAACACAATCCGAGATAATTATCAAATACAAATCACTACGACTTTGTTTGGTACCCAAAAAACGTAAAAGAAAATGAAAATTTGAAAGAAAATGAAAATTATATAGTGAGAATGTATGGAAAAATAAAAAATAAAAATAAAATAAAAATTGTTGTATTTTGAAGTGTTGAAAAACATATTTCTCTCTTATTTTCTCAATTCAAATAAAACAAGAAAAACACAACGATTCTCATTTTCTTTTCCCTCACATTGTTTGGGTTCCAAACAGAGCCGAATATTATTGATAAAACTGTGAACAATATCAAACGGTTCCAAACGGCCAATATAATTAAAAAAAAATACTAAAATAAATAGAAAATTAACTACATATCACCTTGATTGGCTCAAAAATAGTCCAAATGGAATGATAAACCAAAATAGGGGAATGAAAAACATAATATGAAACAAATCCAAGAATACCAAAAGCAAAAAAAGTACAACCAAAAGTCACAAATATCAAACATTCAAACAAAAAACAGTGATGCGCAAATCACATAGAACGTTCTTCTTCATCAGATCTGGACACGATCGAGGGATAGGCCTGAACACAACAGAAGAAGATCTAGATGAGGGAGCAGTTGCAACATCAAAAGCATCATCAACAGTAGTAGCGGCTTGATCAGCGCATCACAAATAGCTTTCTTGTAGGTTGCGGTGGTGATGATTTCTTGCAAGGCTCAAACTTCATGAATTTGAGAATGTAACATCTCATAGGGCTGGAAAGGGGTAACATCAAGAGTCTCACCATCAGCACACAAGTCAACATCATTGTTAGGGCCAGAAGATGGCCAAGCAAATTCAATGACATGTTTTCCCTGAAAGAGCTCGTAGCTAAAACTCAGCAATAACATCATCAACATTCTTTTACTTCTTTTGAGAGAGAAGGATACCACAGATAAAAGAAGGAGACTCAATAGGCAACTTATAACATCATAGGATTCGAAATGTTTCAAGACGTGGTAGAATATGTACTCACCACAATAAAAAAAAAATTAGCACAAGTACACACCTAATAGAGCAAAGAAGTAGGACATGAAGTTACGCTAAATCCATGAGAAGAGGGTTCGTAGCTAGTAACAACAATCTTATGGAAAATGACTTTCTTATCACTCGGATCAATAGGCACAAGAAGACCCTTCTTAGTCAGTCATCATGAACATTTATGTTCAATTCTTGCACGATAGTCTTCTATCCTTCAGCATGGACATAAAAAACTCTCGGATAACAAGAAGTGGAGGCATCCTTTTTTTACAACAAGTTCACTAGGAGAATTAGAATTTCCCTCTGATAGATCAATAATAGGAATGAACAAATTAAGAATTACATCAATCACATTCTCGTTAAGGGGATTATCACACTATGGAAAAAAAATCTACAAGAGATTACGTGATCCGAATCTTTGGTCCCCCGACAACATTAGGCTTATTCTCTAGGTTTTCTACATTCTCAACATCAGAATTAGTAACCTCACACGGTTACCTTGAATCATCACATGCGGACCTTCGGTAGGAGAGATGGATGCCTGGTCTTAAGAATGAGGCACAAGAGGATCTTAAGTAGTCAAAGGAACATCACTTTTCTTCGGAGGACTCTGACAAGGAGGGTTTTTTTTTGTGATGTTAGTGATGGAAAGAGGGAATTTCTTATCCGCCTTCTTCATATAGCTTTGCGAGTGGAAGATTTTTTTTCTGGTCAAAGAGGGACTACCAATAGAAGAAACACCTCTGGACTTACCATCAACACTGCTTTGAATAGCGATTCTCTTCATCCAAACTCCATGCACAATAGTTTCTCCTACCATAAATTTCTTCGAGACATCTTTCTTCTTCGCATGCTCATTAGCATGCACAGAGTTTTTGGGCTCTCTTCTCATACCTATCATTTTCATCAACAATCGCACATGAAAAAAAATTGACGATGGGAGAGACTTTGTACGGATTAGGGTGTGTAGCAAGCTTGATTGGTGTTGTAAAGCCTAGCGGCTGGGCCATGGGTCCTTTTGGGGCAAATTCCAAGCGGATTCAGACCATAACAGAGAGATTGGAGCGGTTAGATAGGGGACATGTACACATTCCATCTGCCAGGAGGCACGTGTGCTAGGTACGCAATTAGACAATCTGCTCTTACTTGAAGAATATAATTGGCAGATACATACACATGTGTATTTTCTCTAAAAAGTTGACTGAAACACAAAGTATTTCAAGACGCGTGCTTCTCATAGGAATAATTGTAATGCTATCTACGGCATTAAAAAGAGTATGTCACTTTTGAGCACGAGGTCGAAGGTCTTCTTGAGAAAGAGACTCTGTGGAAATCTTGAATTCTAATGGTGTTTCTGATGAGCATTTTTGTACGGTCAGAGAAGGAGAGGTTCCTCGACTAAGTGATGGTTTAGGTACGGCAACACAGGAGTTGTTCGTAGATTTGGAGATTTCACGAGCCTTCTTTGTCCGACAAAGGAGCTGGGTTCGGAAGGGTTTCATGCTATTTTCTTTAAAGAAATTAGGAAGCTATCAAGTCGGAGATTTGTACGTAAGGAGTGCTTAGGGGTGTTGAATGGTGGCAAGGTGATGCAAAAGTGGAACTTGACGAACATTGCTCATTCCAAAGTTCAAGAGCCCACGACGGTGACACACGTTTGGCATATAATCCTTTGTAACGTGGTGCTTTCCCCTTGAGCCAATCTTTCTCTTCTATTGAGAATAGTCTAATATCATATAGGAAAATTACATAAATAGTGCTTATAAAGTGCAACATTTCTAAAATAGTGGTTGTTTTAAATCCGTTTAAATAGTATTTCAAACTATAAATAGTTATTTGAGATCATGTTTCTTATAAATGAAAATTTAAACAGTAAAAAAGTTAAATATAGCCCAACACCAATAAACAAATTTTATTGCATACAACTTGAAAACTACTAATTTCGTGATAAATACTATAGACACGTTGTTTTTGCTGTTGGATTCATAAAATCAATATTATATGCAATTTATATTTTCATGTACATAAAATACAATTCTTGGATCTATTTTTGGACATGTGCAGGTATTTGGCCAGAATCCAAAAGCTTTAAAGACGACGGAATGCCTGAAATCCCATCTCGCTGGAAAGGTGTGTGCCAAAAAGGAGCTCAATTTAATCACACAAATTGTAACAAGAAAATCATCGGCGCTCGCTGGTTTGTGAGAGGATATGCTGAACTATTCAACGTCAACCTCTCTAGCTTTGATGAATACCTATCGCCGCGGGATTTCAACTCGCACGGAACGCACACTGCATCGACAGCCGGCGGGAATTTCGTAGAGAATGCAAACGTGGACGGGCTCGCCAGCGGAGTGGCCAGAGGAGGAGCTCCTCGGGCCCATCTGGCGATTTACAAGACCATGTGGGGAGAAGCCGGGCAAGGCACGGGTTCCGATTGTCTAAAGGCATTCGATAAAGCCATCCACGATGGTGTTGACGTTCTATCCGCCTCTATCGGTGGCTCGGTGCCGTTTGATCAATACAATGATGAATCGGATTTGGTTGCTGTGGGTTCTTTCCATGCAACGGCTCACCGGATAACAGTCGTTGCAGCAGCAGGAAATGATGGCCCCGTTTCACAAACCGTCGGGAATGCCGCTCCTTGGATTGTTAGTGTTGCAGCCACCACTGTTGATAGAGCCTTCCCAACAAGAATTTCTCTTGGAAACAACAAGACTGTTTGGGTAATGACCCTTTAACCTTGATTCCGATCGAGTATTAGGGTATGTTTGAACTAAATAAATAAATGAGAAGGAAAATTAAGAGGGGAATCAGTCTTATGTGTTGTGTGGGTTGATGAAAATTAAGAGGGAAAGAAAATGAGAAGGAAAATAGGAGGAAAATTGCATAATTAAAAGATGAAATTCTATATATTTTCCTAGAAAACAGGTGAAAAATGAAATTCATCGAAATAGGGTCCACTTTCATGTCCCTTTTTCACCATTTTTCTTCATTTTCTCTCATATTTTTCATCATTTCCAAACGCACATCAAATTGTTTTTATTTCGGCCCTTAGTGTCATGTACCATAGAGTTCCAGCCGATGTGCGAACCTTAACTTGCCAGTGACTCTTTTGAGCTCAACCTCAAGATATTTTAGTATCATAATTAATATATAAGAGAATACACCTGTAAATCACCACTTCTTTGTTCTTGAATTGATCACAATTATCCAAATTCAATTAATGAATTTTTAAGATGTGTTAATGTCTACCATTATGCTTGTAGGGCCAATCTATTTCTTTTGGACGGACACGTGGTGTTTTCGGTGCCCTTGCATTCTCCGGCCAAGTAGCCTCGGAAGAAGTAACCTCGTAACGTCTCTTTTTAATTCTCTGTAAATTTCTGGTCGCGAGTTATTCATTTTCATCAATAATTAACGAATCATGCTATATGATGTTCATTTTTAAGCTTCGAGTGCCTTCCGGGATACTTGAATTCAACATTGACAAAGGGGAAAATAGTGCTGTGTATCTCAGCTTTAGCGCAGATAGGCGTAAGTCTTGCAGCAGAAGTGGTAAAAAAAGCCGGAGGAATCGGAGTCATATTCGCTCAGCAACGCTCCGACGTGTTTTCCTCATGTAGTATTCCATGTGTTGTTGTTGATTACTCAGTCGCTACAAAAGTATACTACTACGTAGCCTCAGAAACGTATGCATTTTTTTCTTTCATTTTACAATCATTGATCATATATATAAAAATAAAATAAAATAAATAAAAAAAGAAATTAGTATAAGGAAATAAAGATGTTGTATATTTAATATTTTATTTAGATCTCCAACCGCAAAACTTAGCTACCCAAGTACATCTATTGGAAAAGTTCCGTCCCCGCGAGTTGCGACTTTCTCATCGAGAGGACCGTGCACGTTGACGCCGGATGTTTTAAAGGTACGCCCAACATGAATGGCAATCTTTTAAAATTTAGGGACTTTTTGTGCCAAAAAAAAAAGGGATCAATCTACCATAATACATAAAATTCAAGCGTAACTAAATAAATTAGCTCTCTTGTTTAGTGTTCTCAATATTATTGACTTCTTACCAAAAAAAAAAAAAAATAATAATTCAACGACTGTGTGTAGCCCGATATAGCAGCCCCGGGAGTTAATATATTAGCTGCGGTGTTGAATGGTAATTACGCCTTCGAATCGGGAACTTCAATGGCATGTCCGCATGTTTCTGGAATCGCTGCTCTCATAAAATCCGCTCACAAAGATTGGACACCTGCGTACATAAGATCAGCTCTTGTGACAACGGGCAAGTCCAAATTTCCTTATTTAGCATTAATTTTACTACCTCAAAATCCAAAGATGTTCGGATGGGTGAAATATTTTTTTAATTTGAATCGCAGCGTATCAAGTCGGAACGGATGGTTCAAAAATCTACGCAGAAGGCCCGAACCGTAAAGTGGCGGACCCGTTTGACATCGGAGGCGGACAGGTCAACCCGGACAAAGTATTGGATCCAGGCCTCATTTACGACGTCTCAACACAAGACTACGTGGACTATCTTTGCGCGGAGGGTTTCGGCGACTCATCTCTTGCTATCTTGACCCACAAGAAAAGAAGCTGTGGGGGACGAATCAAGGCTCCGTTGGACTTGAACCTTCCTTCGATATCCGTTCCGGAGCTGAGGAGTGGAATCAAAGTTGGTGTGACGAGGACCGTGACGAACGTGGGAGCCGTGGATTCCGTGTATAAGGCGACAATAGAGGCTCCTCCGGGAATAAACGTATCGGTCGAGCCAAAAACACTGAGATTCAGTGCTGGCATTAAGAGCTTGTCTTACAAACTCAACTTCTTCTCTGATGAGAAGCTAAATGGGTATTACAAGTTTGGTAGCATCACTTGGGAAGACGGAAAGCATTCCGTTCGTAGCCCGATTGTTGCTCGGGTTATCGCACTTGAATCTTATTCAGATGCTTAAATCAAGAATATCCCCAAGTTCATTTCAAGAATCTATTTGGACTAAGTTTGGAAATGTTTTTAATTTTATTACTTGTATTTTGTTCGTGTGTGTATGTTTTTATTTTCATAATTAGTAAATCAGTGAAAGCAACATTGTAGCTCTGAAGAGTCTCTCTGTAATGCTTTCTTCGATCTATTATATCTGTTTTAAATCATATATTGAATGTTGGGGAATGCATTCATATTACCGGTGGATTTGCAGTTCAAATTTCTCAAAGAATCAGCAATGAACCTCAGTTACCCAACAAAACAATGATCGAACTGCTTATCATGGCATCGGATTAATTTCAACTAATTTGACCAGCCTCCTATTTAGATGAAAATATTTTTTGTGGAAACAAAACTTTATACTTGGACAATGTTCATAAGATGCGAGTAACCTTAGCGTATATCGAGACTCCATCGTTGATACGCAGTGTCATTTAGCTTTTCACAGTCGTTTTTATTTGCTTGGACTCTTCACAGTCGTTTGGTTTTGGGTTTTCAGCTTTGTTATGTAAATGGCATGAAGTAGCTAATTCAAAGTATGGCTTTTGCAAAATAGTTATAGTTTCATTAGGTTAGGCAAAATAGCCAATTCGAAAATCATTCCCCAAAAATCTCAAACTGAACACGGTCCTCACACAATTTCCCCAAACAGAACACGGTCCTCAAACAGAACACGTTCGAGATCGTGGCTGATGAAGAGGCGGCTCCGACGGAGCCCGATTCTACGGCGTCTACTCCGGCGGCGGCGGAAGAGGGTGCTCCGGCGACGGCCGAACAGGGCGGCGGGGCTGCTGTGGATGAGAGGTTACCGTCGAATCCAAGTCCCGAATCCTCGTTGATCTCCTCGCCTCCGCCGTCGTGACGGAGAGTCCGACAGGAGGTAAGATCTATGCGATTGCGATGACTGGAAGGAGGTCGGAGAAGAAGGAGGTCGGAGAAGGTCGATGATTAAATTTTAGGGCTGAATGAAATTCCTGGATTAAATTAATCATGTCTGGATTAAATTTAATCATGCTTTGATTAATCGCAGCTTGATTATTTTGCTTATACTTTATAAACTTTGGCTATTTTGCAAATCCTTAAGTTCTAGTGTTCATTTAGCCGCTAGACTACGTATAATTAGTTGTACGTATAATTAGTTGTACACATGTTTTATTTTTATATGCTATTTTTATATTTAACTAATGTTAACGGCAAATTGCACGAAACAAAATATCCTTACAAGCACGATGCACCTTTATATAATATCCTGCAATCCAAAGTTCATAATAGGATATCAAAATTTGTTTTTAGCTCTTTTTAAAACATATTGTTAAATGCTCACGGACTTATACTAGAACAAATCATGGTTTAAAAAGTCGACGATTTTCGCCGATTTCCGGCGAAAAAGTCGCTACCGGAGGGTGTCCGGCCAACGAAGACTGCTTTTTCGTTTCGTCGTCGCTTTTCGTCGTTTTTCGTTCTTTGTCGTTTTTTGTCGATTTTCGTCGTTGGTCGTTTTTGTTGTCGTTTTTTGCTGTCGTTTTTCATGGGTCTTTTTTTTTTGGTGTGTCGTTTTGGTTTTTTGGGGGTTTTTTTGTCATTTTGGTTTTTTTGTGTGTTTTTTTCTATAAATGTACATTACTATACACAATTATATATATATATATATATATATGTATATTATATGCATGACTATAAATATATATATATATATATATATATATATATAAAGGATAGTTAAGTATTTTTTAAACATTTCTCTTAAATACGTGTATATATACATATATATATAATGAGTAAATGAATATACACATTGTGTCAAAAAATAAATATATTAGACATACATATAATTAAACTCTTAAAAATATAATATATACATTGTCATAAACTTTTAAAATATATATCATAATATCATATATATATATATACATTAATATCTTAAGTACCATATATATTATGCCACATTATTTCCGTTCGATTTTCCGTCGGCACGTCAGTTTTCCATCGAAAACGGCATTTGAAAACGGAATTTCATTTACCATTTTCCACAATTTTTTCGTTCGGTTTTCCATCGGCATGACGATTTTCCATTAATCAGGAGGCTCGAAACGGCAACGAAAACGGCATTTTTTTCCTTGGTACAAATACACCATCAGATAAGATATTTTTTAATAACTACGTCTATAATTAATATAGTATTTTACATGATATCTTATCAACCTAAGTTTTAACAAATAACCTAAACGAGCAGCATAAAATTTTAGGGAAAATGATATATAATTGTTAATTTAAGGTTTAACAAATAACCTAACGTTTAACATTCAAGGGTTGAAAGTTAACTTTTTCTATTTCAGACAAAGAGACAACTAATGATATTAATTGTTATGAGGGATTTTATCTCATCCGAAAAACATGAAAGCTCAACCCAAAAACAAAGAAACACGACGAGCTCAGTCCGGCAAACAAAGTGGAAAGCTCGAAGACTTGATCGAAGGGCATGAAGCGACCCGTTTCCATCCCAAAAAGTGGGGCTCGCCCGAAGCCATCCGTTTCTATCTCAACACGCGGGGCTCGCCCGAAGCCATCCACTATCTCAAAAAGTGTGGGGCTCGCTTGAAGCCATGCACTTCTATCTCAACAAGTGGGGCTCTCCCGAAGCCATCCACTTCTATCTCAAAAAGTGGGGCTCGCCCGAAACCATCCACTTCTATCTCAACAAGTGGGGCTCGCCATAAGCCATTTGCTTCTATCTCAACAAATGGGGCTCGCTTGAAGCCATCCGCTTCTCTCTCAACAAGTGGGGCTCGCTCGAAGCCACTCGCTTCAATCTCAACAAGTGGAGCTCTCGAAGCCATTCACTTTTATCCCAAACAAGTGGAGCTCGCCCGAAACCACCCACTTCCATCTCAACAAGAGGCTCGCTTGAAGCAACCCCGCCTCCAACAGGGCAAGACCAACCTTAACCCCTGACCCAGAAGGAGAACTTGAGTAAATGACATATCTACTGTGGGGGTTAAAAATAAATTATTAAAAATATTTATTGGGCTTTATTCCGACCAAAGCCCAATACCCTTTTTGCAAATTGATTCTGGACCTAGTTCGATCTCGACATATCAGCCCAAGTTCAGCCACACTTTCCAGCTCTTCGAAGGACTCCAGTTCGACCACGTACACCTGGCCAAAAGAATCGGTCACAGTCAAAGAGGCGACTTCGCCGCGAAGATCGGATATGAGACGACTTCAGCGCTGACGAGGAGGATGGATCAATGAGCACGTGTCTTCAACGAAGAAGCTCCACCCCGTCTATAAATAGAAGATCATACGTCAATTTTCACACATGCAAGCTTGCAATTTATTTTCTTAACTATTATTCTTGTACTTACATTGCTTTCAGTGTCGAGTTCGCCTGCTAGAGCTCGGCACCTCGCCCATCTGTAATTTAATTTCGCAATCAATAAAATTCATTTTTCGTATATTATTATTACAACCTTTCCATTTATAAATTGTTTCTTATACGACGTTTTCCGAGATCTTCATTTAATAAAAATCAAATTTATACATATTATTATTATTTGTGATTGTTGATCGATCCAGAAATCGACATCAACAGTTTGGCGCCGTCTGTGGGAAACATCAGAAAGACCAACCTCGAAAGAAACAGTTCGTAAAAAATATATATCATGTCTTCCACTCCGACCCATTATGAATCTGGAGAGGAGATCCCTCCGGGGATCAGGGCAATCCTGGATATGCTGACCCAAAAAATTGATGCGCAGGCAGAGACCAACCAAGCTCTTAACAACCGGTTGAATACTTTCTCGACCCCTCAGAACACGCCGAACCCCGGGGCAGGGTGCGGAGATACGACCACCTCGAAATCTGCTCGTCACGCGGCCTCGGCTACGCAGACAAATCGGGTTCTTCCTCCCGGAGTCCGTCTGGACTTCTCTGGGATCCAGGTCACCCAAGGGACAGAGCGGTCTCCCAGCACAAGCTTCCATCTTGGGGGGGACTGCTAGCGAAGACGCTGCAAAAGTCACGATCGACCCGACTGGATTGTCTCTGCCTCCCCCGGGGGGAGCGCCGTCCGGGTCTTTCAAGACTAATGCGGGATCTCGCCCTCCGGCGACCTCCGGAATGTTCACCCCCTAGTATTTGGGCGGGCTGAATCAGACCCATCGTAACCTTACCGAGGTGACTACGGTCACGCCTATGCGTACGGGACTTCGCCTCGTTCATAGGGACGAACCCAACATGACCGAACTCGACCGATTTAATGAGTCAATAGCGGCCGAACTGAGAGCTGTTCGCTCAGAGTTTCACTCTGCGACCAGCTCGGCCCCTGAGATAGATCGCCTCGTCGAGGAGACGAGAAGGACTTTTTTTGCTAGAAATATCACTGAGGTACATTTTGGATATACCGGAAAGGTCCGTCTTCCACGGTATAATGGCACTACAAGTCTCAAAGCTTTTATCTTGTCCTTCAGAGTCGCAATGGGACGGGTTATGCTGGCAGAGAGAGAACTAGAGGCGGGTTACTGCCAACTATTCGCAGAAAGCTTATCTGGGTCCGCTTTGGAGTGATTCTCCAAACTCGAGCCGAACTCTATCAATAGTTTTGACAAACTATCGGCTGCATTCCTGAAACATTATTCAATGTTCGTGGAGGACGATCTGACGATAGCAGATTTATGGGGGATTCGACAGAAAGAGAACGAATCCTTGAAGGACTTCATGGTCCGTTACAAGGACGTGCTCTCTAAAATCTCTAACGTATGCCATGAATCTGCCATAACCTCTCTGAGGAACGGGTTAAGGCATGAATCAAAGCTGAAATTAGAGATGACTGTTAATCGTCCCCCTACATTGGAAGATGCAATTCAAAAAGCCGCGAATTACGCAAAAGCCGAAGAGGAATTCGCTTCCTATGAAAGGCAGCGTGCGGATGAGAAGAAACCACCCTCCAATACTTGGGTACGGCCTGTCAATGCTGGGGGCAACCCCCGCAGGGCCAATAACCACGATGCCACACCCCATATCAGAAAGCAACATGCACTTCCTAACTACACCTTCAACATTGGGGAAGACAATAAGGAGGGAGGTCCCCAGGCAAAGAAGTGGACACGGGACCCAAACACATATTGCAGTTTTCATAAGGCTAACGGTCATGACACGGTTAATTGTGAGACCATGCGCATGGCCTTAGCAGAAAAATATGCAAAGGAGGAACTAAAGGACATTGACCTAGGACCCCCACAAAAAAAGATGGTCTTTAACAACAACAACAGAGGAAGGGGCAACCCTTCCCCTAAGAGATCGAGACCTGCCGATGAAGAGGAACTGGATTCCCCGCCGACCGTCGCAAAACATAGAGTTGACTTTATAATGGGCGGTTCAAAATTTTGCAACGGCTCGGTTAACTCAATCAAGGCTCACCAACATCACTTGAGTAACCGGACCACCATAATCGGGCCAGAACAAGACATCCAAATCTCGTTCTCCAAAAAAGAAGCCTTGGAAGCAACAGACCCGCACGACGATGTACTCGTGATCACGATCGACGTGTCAAACTGCGAGGTCGCCGGAATCCTAATCAATGCAGGAAGCTCCGTAGATATTATCTTCAAAGATACCCTAGCTAGGATGGGAATCAACGAGGACGAGATCGAAAGAGAACAAATTCAATTGACAGGCTTCAATGGGTCGATTACTCCATCACTGGGAACGATCGAGTTGCCCGTAAAAATGAATGGAATTAACAAGCACTACTACAAATAAGGCTTTCTGGTGCGGAAGGGTATTAGGTGCGACTTGTCGCACCTAAAAGTCGCACCTAATTGGGCATCAGGTGCGACTTGTCGCACCCAAAGGGCTCCAAAAAAGAAAAAATTTCGCTGATTTCAAGTGGTATTGGGTGCGACTAGTCGCACCCAATAGTTTTGAAAACTTTCAAGTCGCACCTAGTCGCACCTGAAAGTCTAAAAAAATTAGGCGCTCAGCTTCTCCCCCTCATTTTTTCATTTGTCCGGAATTTTTTTTTATTTACTTTCAGTGCGAATCCTATCATAATAAACAAAACAAAAAAACTCTTTCTGAAAAAAAAAATAACCTAAACTCCACCGTCTCACTCTTTCTCTCTTTTTTCTCTCAAATTTGTCTCTTCCTCTCATATTCGCCGTCGCCGTGGTCCACTGTTCTCCTCCGCCGCCAGGAACCCAAACCAAGCGAACAACACACGAACGATTGAGAAGCCTCACGAACCAGGAACCCGAGAAGAGAGAGGATTCGGCCGGAGATCTTGTGAGACCGACGCCGCAAAATCCGAGGAGGAAGAAGGAGTGAGGGTCCGTGTTTGCTGATTCGCGTGGTCAGGTAAGGATCTGAGATGTTTTTCTCAATTTCTATTCCGAAAATTAGGGTTCCAATTCGGATTTGAGGCTTCTCTCTCTGTTTTAATTTTTTTTTTGTTGATTGTTTGGTTTTCATGTTGAGTTATGAGGGGTTTGGCCGAATCCAAGTTGGAAAAATTATGAATTTTTCTTGAGTTATGGTTACCAAGATTTGATTGTGTATGTGACTGTTTTGATTGTTAATGCATAGCTTTATAAGTTTCTCTTAATAATATAAGCTATTGATACCAGATTCCTCGTTGATCGTAATAATTACTTGATGATTCTCAGTCAATTTTTTTTCTCTATATTTTTCCTTTTATACAGCTTCATTCATTAATATAGATGGATATAGTGTGAAAGGGGCTGATTTAAAATTGTGTTGGTGATTGGGTTGTTGAGGCCACTACAAAGGAGCTCAAGTAAGTAAACTCATTTGTGTACCTGCTGTGAATATGGACAAAGATTTAACTTGGAGACTTTTAGGTGGGCGTTAATGTTAATCGAGTTTCGAATCATCCACAGAATCTTCAAATATGGGAAAATTGATAAAAAAAATCTAATCTTGCCCAACATTTTTATATGTGTAACGGAAGATGCTTTGGAATTTAGACGGTTACGAAGCTGGTGTGAATTTTATTTTTTATTTGCTGTATGGTTAGGACTTAGCTTGTAGTTATTTTAAAATCACTCGCATTACAGTGTGTGGTTCAAGTCTCGTAGGTCAGTCCAGTGTTAATAGGACTAGCTATCTTTATTTGTTAAAATCCTGGCTGTGAAATCTGTAGCTCAAAACTTGAACTGAGTGAGTGTGTGTGTGTGTGTTTGTATATATATTATAGAGTTAGACCACATTGTTAGATTCTTGATGGTAAATCTTGTACAAGATTTACCATCAAGTGCTGGTTTGTTAGAATTCAGATCTGTTAATGCTCTGGTTGGCCATTTGAACAGTCAGGGAGTGATTTTAGAATATATTAATATGATATTTGCCATTCATTTTTCAAGCGTCATAATCATATTGAAATCTTGTAATCTTAGTTTCTCGTTTATTTATTTTTCTCCCAACTGTCTGTCTATTTGCAGTCTGGAGTGTAAGAATTAATAGTCTCTAATCCGAACATATACGATTAGAAACATGAACCTAAAAGCGGAAGCGAAATGGATCAAGCGTTTACCTCCGGTCATTGTTATCGGAATATCGTCGGAGCTTTAACGGTGACTCGGAACGTCGGCGGCGGCGTCCCAATGAATACGAAAACGAAGTTTTGCTCTTCTAAACCGTGGTAATCTCGAAACTAGATGGTGTGTGTTTTATGAATGAGATTATCGGCTTAGGGACCAAAACTAACTCTCTCAATTTATAACCATTCTCTTTCCATCAAAGAGAAACGGAAATGAGAGCTATTATGGCATTGATTTGTGGCTGAAATAATGGGATTTAATAGGCCATAAATATGAGATTTGTCATAACATGTATTTGCTTGATATAATAGATCAAATATACGGTACTTAATATATTTGATATGCAAATAAATGTTATGAAATCCCACATTCTCCCACTTGGTCTATTAAAATCCAATATATGTCACAAGAAATTTAATATATGAATCATGGCGATAGGTCCTCTATAAATGAGTATTATCTTCCATGTATCACATATATTATTTTTCCAATAATACCCCATCACACATAATGAATAAACCATATGTTTATTCTAGGTCCGAACATAAGAAAATATTTCTCGAATCAATAAAAAAATGTATGTGCACAAACCATATGAGAAATATCGAACTGAATACGAGTTTCATAAAATATAAATGTAGCGTACAATGAAAAATTACATCATGGAACCAAGTCTCATGCTTTCCACATGATCCTTAAATTTCTTTGGTGGCATGCCTTTAGTCAAAGGATCGGCAATCATCAACTCGGTGCTAATGTGTTGGATGACCACTTTATCATCTTTAACACGTTCTCTTATGGCTAGATATTTGATGTCGATATGTTTACTTCGACTTCCACTTTTGTTATTCTTAGCCATAAAGACAGCAGCCGAGTTGTCAAAGTACATCTTAATAGGCCTAGAAATAGAGTCTACAACTCTAAGCCCAGATATGAAACTCTTCAACCAAACACCATGCGATGTAGCTTCAAAACACGATACGAACTCAGCCTCCATAGTGGAAGTAGCAGTCAATGTCTGCTTTGTGCTTCTCCAAGACACGGCTCCGCCAGCTAGCATAAAAACATATCCTGAAGTGGATTTTCTTGAATCAATGCAGCCAGCGTAGTCAGCGTCAGAGTAGCCAACCACTTCCAATTCATCGGTCCGTCTGAACATAAGCATGTAATCCTTTGTTCCTTGAAGGTATCTCATAACCTTCTTTGCAGCTTTCCAATGGTCAAGACCTGGGTTACTCTGATATCTACCCAATACTCCAACAACATATGCAATGTCAGGTCTGGTACAAACCTGAGCATACATAAAGCTTCCTACAGCGGAAGCGTATGGAATATTCTTCATTTGTTCCCTCTCAAGGTCATTTTTCGGACATTGGTCGAAACTGAATTTATCACCCTTCACAATGGGTGCTACACTTGGTGAACAATCTTTCATCCGAAATCTCTCAAGAACTTTGTTGATATAGGTCTCTTGAGACAAACCCAAAATGCCTCGTGATCTTTCTCTATGGATCTTAATTCCAATAACATAAGATGCCTCACCCATATCTTTCATATCAAAATTCTTTGAAAGAAACTGTTTCACCTCATATAGCATTCCATTATCATTAGTTGCAAGTAAAATACCATCCACATATAAAACAATGAAACATATCTTGCTCCCACTAACATTTTGGTATATACATTGATCCATGACATTCTCTTCAAAACCAAATGAAGTGATAACATTTTGGAACTTCAAATACCATTGGCGGGAGGCTTGTTTCAAACCGTAAATGGATTTATTAAGCTTGCAGACTAAATGCTCACGATCACTAGAAGAGAATCCTTCAGGTTGTTTCATGTAAACCTCTTCCTCTAGATCTCCGTTAAGGAAGGCTATTTTTCACATCCATTTGATGTAGCTCAAAATCAAAGTGAGCTACTAATGCCATAATTGTGCGAAGGGAATCTTTCTTTGAAACATGAGAAAATGTATCCGTGTAATCGATTCCTTCTCTTTGAGTAAACCCTTTGGCTACAAGTCTTGCCTTATGTCTCTCGATGTTGCCTTGTGAGTCTTTCTTTGTTTTAAAGACCCATTTGCATCCAATGGCTTTTAAACCATCAGGCAACTCGGCGAGATCCCATACTTGATTAATTTCCATAGAGTTCATCTCCTCAATCATAGCTTTGTGCCATAAGTTAGATTCTTTAGAACTTACAGCTTGTGAAAACGTTTCAGGATCATTCTCGGCTCCAATGTTGCAGTCCGTCTCTTGCAGATACACTTCATAATCACTAGGAATTGCTGATCTTCTAACTCTAGTAGATCTTCTTAATGTTGCTTCATTATTCTCTTGAGGATCTTGTTGTACAATCGGATGTTCGATTGGTTGTTCAACATGATCTTGATCAGCAACTTGATTTAAAGGATCAGCATCATTAACTTGTGGAATCTCAATAGCTGGTTGTCTTACACACGATTGAGCTTGAGGAGTGTGTACGATAATCAGTCTATCACTTGAACTAGAAGGTTCAGCTTCATTGTGATCTAATGCAGACACTGAGTCATGCAATTGGTCACTCCCACTAATCAAGTCATTCTCAAGAAATTTTGCGTTTCTTGATTCCACAATCCTAGTATTGTGAGATGGACAGTAGAATCTATAACCTTTAGACTTCTCGGCATATCCAATGAAATACCCACTTATAGTCCTAGGGTCTAGTTTCTTTTCTTGTGGATTATAAATTCTCACTTCGGACGGGCATCCCCAAATGCGTATATGTTGCAAACTGGGTTTCCAACCTTTGAATAACTCAAATGGCGTTTTTAAAACAGCCTTGGTTGGAACTCGGTTTAATATATACACAGCCGTCTTTAGTGCTTCAGTCCACAAGAATTGAGGAAGTTTTGTTTTACTCCTCATACTTCTCACCATGTCCATTAAAGTTCGGTTTCTTCTTTCTGAAACACCATTCTGGTCCGGAGTACCAGGCATAGTGTACTGGGCAACAATCCCATGTTCTTGAAGAAACTTCGCAAATGGCCCAGGTGCTTGTCCATTCTCAGTGTATCTACCATAATACTCACCACCTCTATCTGATCTCACAATCTTAATTTGTTTACCACATTGTTTCTCTACTTCAGCCTTGAAAACTTTAAAGGCGTCTAATGCTTCATCCTTAGAACGAAGTAAATAGAGATACATATATCGTGATAAATCATCTATGAAAGTGATAAAGTATTTTGGACTACTTGCATCCATGTCAGGACAACAAATGTCTGTATGTATGATTTCTAACAAATCAGTACTTCTCTTTGCACCATTTTTAGACTTGTTGGTTTGCTTTCCCTTAATGCAATCCACACAGGTCTCAAAGTCGGTAAAATCAAGAGCACTAAGTACTCCCTCATTCACTAACCTTTTAATTCTCAGAATGGAGATATGTCACAATCTCCGGTGCCACAATAGAGAAGAATTTTCATTCATAATACAACGCTTCAACCCAGCAGTAACGTTCAAAGAGCTATTAGCAACATCATTTTGCAGTGTAATTGAATAAAAACCGCCAGACAGTGTACCATAACCAACAATTTCGGATTTATTTAATAATGTAAAACCATTATCCGAAAAGTTAAAGCCAAAACCAAGAGGTACAAGTCTTGAAACTGAAATTAAATTCCTTGAAAAACTAGGAACATAAACGGTCTTTTCTAAACGCAAAATAAAGCCACTACTTAACCAAATCGCAAGAACCGACAGCCTCTACATGCGAGCTCATCCTGCCTCCTGAAAGGATGTAGTGTTCACTTCCCACTGGCTTCTGTAGGTTTTGCATACCCTGCAAGGTATTTGAAACATGGATTGATGAACCAGAGTCAATTCACCAAGTATTATGACCAACATCAGTTAGATTTGATTCATAACATACAAACGAAAGTTGAATACCTTTCTTGTCAAACCAATTTTTGAACTTAGAGCATTCTTTCTTCATGTGTCCTTTCTTCTTGCAAAAGAAACACTTTGACTCTTTCTTTATGTCCGGTTTGACAGGGATCTTGCATTTGTCTTTGGCACGATCTTTCTTCTTCCTTTCAGTGAAAGTCAGATTCACTTTCTCACCCTCTTCCATAGCCAGCCTATGCTCTTCTTGAACACACATGGTCATAAGTTCATTAATTGACCATTTATCTTTATGTGTGTTATAAGAAATCTTAAATGGGTCATATTGCTGGGGCAGAGTGCACAGAATGAAGTGAACCAGAAAGGTTTCAGACATTTCAACTTCCAACGTCTTTAATTGGGCCGCAATATCCCTCATGCGCATGATATAATCACGCATACCTCCTACTCCAATGAGCTTCATGGATGAGAACTGCATGATAAGAGTACTTGCCAAAGCCTTATCTGAAGTGACAAATTGATCATCTATTGCTTTCATTAAGAGACGAACTTTGTCATATTGCTCAATTGAACCCCTAATCCCAGCAGATACTTTGGTCTTTATGAACATAACGCAGAGGCGATTAGATCGCTCCCACTTTTCATAAAGATCAACCTGATCTGGGGTACTCTCCTCAGTGATTGAGGGAGGTTCAGGCTTCCTTATGGCATAGTCAATATCCATCCATCCTAGTTGAAGGAGAACTCTCTCTTTCCAGACCTTAAAATTGTCCCCTTTGAGTTCAGGAACATCACATTTAACATCAGAGTAACCTACAGTTTGACTAGCTGCAATTTACAGAAATTAAACATGCTTATTAAAATATGTTTTGAAGAAAATAACTATATCATGATTTACCAATGCAAAACATGTTTTACTCTATGAATCTAGAGACATAAAACTTGCCTGTGGGCTAAAGTTCTAATTCAATTAGATTCACACGATTATGATAAAACTATCAAACTATGTTCCTTTTCCTAATACCTGTGGGTTAATTAGGAAATATAATTTGATATTTTATCCTAATTAATCATACAAATATTACAAAATGCATGTGGGTAGATTCCATAATATAGCATATGATTAACCACAATTATTGTTTTTATGTGATATTAATTCTAAATATACAATCTAAATTAATTAAAGATGCTGTGGCTATCCTTTAATTAATTAATAGCATATAAATCACAAACAATAAAATAAAGACTAAAATAAATAATATTGTGCTAGTCATTGCTAAATGTTATATGCATATCTCAAACAATAATAATAAAATTATAAAGCATATAACTTCTAAAAAATTATTTTAACACAATATAAATTTAAAACTAAATATATGCATACAGATTCTAAATAATGCAAATAAATTAATAACATGCATATTATTTTCTATATAATATGACAAAAGAACTAAAAAGATGTACCATTACAACACTACTGCAAAATGTGCACATTTCCTATATATACAATAATAATTAAAAGACCAAATATGTATACATAGCATATATGTCCGTGCATATCACCATAAGGCACAGTAACATATAAACAAATTAACTGTACGTGAAGTAAAAAAAAAAAGCGACTGTAAACAAATATATATATATATATATATATATATATATAAAATAAAACAGGTCCAATAATAACAACCGGTTAGACTACAACATTGGTGATTGGACAGCAACCATTAAAACAATAGCAACAAAAATAGTGGGCCCAAGGACTGTACCCACAGACTTAATGGTACGTAAAGTAATTGAAGACAAACAACCATATATAAACGATGCAAAGTGTCAAACCAAACGACATGTCATTTTATGGTCATCTTCAACCTCCAGACGGGTCAAAACGACCCTGTTAAAACCCATATTATGACCCGGCTCGTTCTCTCTCATTTTAGCATCAAATTAAGCGATTCAAAAGCCAAAAGAATCACAAAACAATTTTCCAAAAGATTTCCATAATAATATTAACATTTCGACGTCAAAAAACGCAAAACATAAACACACAAGAATATGGAAAATTTCAAAAACAAGGTAGAGGTTATATGGTGCTCTGATACCAAATGTAAGAATTAATAGTCTCTAATCCGAACATATATGATTAGAAACATGAACCCAAAAGCGGAAGCGAAATGGATCAAGCGTTTACCTCCGGCCATTGTTATCGGAATATCGTCGGAGCTTTAACGGTGACTCGGAACGTCGGCGGCGGCGTCCCAATGAACACGAAAACGAAGTTTTGCTCTTCTAAACCGTGGTAATCTCGAAACTAGATGGTGTGTGTTTTATGAATGAGATTATCGGCTTAGGGACCAAAACTAACTCTCTCAATTTATAACCATTCTCTTTCCATCAAAGAGAAACGGAAATAAGAGCTATTATGGCATTGATTTGTGGCTGAAATAATGGGATTTAATAGGCCATAAATATGAGATTTGTCATAACATGTATTTGCTTGATATAATAGATCAAATATACGGTACTTAATATATTTGATATGCAAATAAATGTTATGAAATCCTACATGGAGACCCAAGGTTTGAGGCTCGTGAGCGCGTCCGCTACACTCGGGACCAGCTTTTGCAGCTGCAGCAGGTAATTATTTATTTTATAATGCAGTTTTAATGATATTGCATAGAGAACCAATGTGAGCCTTCTCTCTTGATTGCAGTTTTAAACCAATGTGCAGAAACCAATGTGAGCTTTCTGTTAGCTGTTTGTTTTGTCTTCCATATCGTGATGTTTATGAATACATGTTCTTTTGATTTTTATGGCATAGTTTATCTAAAGTCGGTCACTTTTTCAGCCACCAAATCCACCTCAGGGTCGTTACACCGAGCCAGACAATCGTGACCGGCGCGGCCGGTCGGCTCAAGTTCCTGCCTCAGGAGAGGAAAGATCTTGGGAGTCTCTTCGAGAGAACAAGGAGTTTGTGAATCGAGCTGATTTCAGACAGCAAGATGTAAATAGACCCGTGTGATTTTTTTAATTTATCATAAGTTGCATGTACTCTATTTTCTTTTGTGAAATTAATTTCTGAAATCTAGATTTATAAGGAAAAGTTTTGATTAAATCTTGGCTGATTTTTTTTTTTCAAAAACGAAATAAGAAATGAAGTCACTTTTAAATAAACTGACATCCAAAAAACTGCTCTTTTAAAAGATTTGACGTCGTTTTTTTAAAAAGCGACGTATAAACCACTGTTTAGTGTTTTGGTGGGAAGACTATTGGGTGCGACATGTCGCACCCAAAAGTCAAATTCTCGCCTTATTCTTGAGTTCCCACGGAAAAATAGGTCCGACTTCAGGTGCGATAAGTCGCACCCAATAGTGTCGCACCTAATAGTATATACTATTGGGTGCGACATGTCGCACCCAATAGTATTAGCTGCGGACTTTTAGGTTCGACTTAGTCGCACCAAAAGTCGCACCTGATAGTACTATCGGGTTGCGACTTTGTGGGCATCAGGTGCGACTTTTGTCGCACCTGATGCCCATATTTGTAGTAGTGAAGATAGTAGAGTTCCAAGTGCTAGACTGTCTCTCCCCCACAATATCATTTTGAGAAGACCATGCATACATAGGATGAGGGCTGTGCCCTCAACCTTTAATCAATGTATTCGTTTCCCTACGCCTGAGGGGATCCGAGACAATCAGGCGACCTCCCGTAGCTGCTATCTCACTAGTCACAAACATTATATTAAAGTGACTAAAGAGGGGCAATAGCAATTAATGAATGTGGAGTCGGCCAAGAAGGTTGCTGACCTGGAAGAGTCCGACTCCCTCGATGCTCCGAGTATTGAGATGACAGTACAAATACAGTTCGATGGCTCCGATCCCTCCAAGCACGTTGGGATCAGAGCCGAGCTTAAAGGTAGTATCAGGCGAGAACTTATTTGTTACTTAAAACGAAACAAATCCACATTCGCCTAGACGACCGAAGATATGTCGGATATATACATCGACGTTTCGTCTCACCAAATTAACGTCGATCCTAGTTTTAAACCCGTGAAAAAAAAAAAGACGAAAACTCTGTCCCGACATAGCACGAGTTGTCAACGACGAAGTCGAAAGACTGCTCAGTGCAGATTCAATCCGCGAAGTAAAATATTCGGATTAGCTGGAAAATACCGTCGTTGTGAAGAAAAAGAATGGAAAGTGGAAGGTATGCGTTGATTTCACTGATCTGAATAAAGCATGCCCTAAGGACAGCTTCCTGTTGCCTCACATCGACCAGCTGGTCGAAGCAACCGCGGGATATAAGATCCTTTCGTTCATGGATGCGTTCTCAGGATATAACCGAATCGTGATGCATCAAGACGATCAAGAAAAGACAGCTTTCATTACGGACCGGGGCACATACTGCTACAAGGTCATGACATTTGGACTGAAAAATGCTGGCGCAACCTACCAAAGGTTACTCAACGAAATGTCCAAAGAAAAGATAGGTAGAACAATGGAAGTGTATATCGATGACATGCTCGTAAAATCCATGAGGGAAAACGATCATATAGGACATTTGGATGAGTGTTTCGAGGTACTGAACAAGTACCAAATGAAATTCAACCCCACCAACTATTCATTCGGAGTTTCATCTGGTAAATTCCTTGGGTATTTAGTTACCCAACGAGGAATTGAGGCTAATCCAGATCAACTACATGCCTTGCAAGAGATTCCTTCACCTGTAATAGGCGTGAAGTGTTGTCAATGGTGCCCACAAGAAGAGTTGTAGTCTTTATTTTGTACATTTGATGTAATAAAGTCTCATGAAGACTCTTGCTTGTAATTGCCTATCTATTCATTAATAAAGTTGAAACGTTCATTCATTCTTTCTTTGTTTGAAGCTTTATGATAAAACCTTAGTCTTTTAGTCCATAAACAAACTTAACAACTTACGAAGAGACAAATGTAGATTTGCATGAACAAGCTCTTCGTAGTTTGCTTAAAACGATATATTCGCAATCTTAGGGTCAAAGGACTATTGACCTCAGTATGATTGTTAGAAGAATCTATGATGTCTGGTTATGAGGCATTGAGAGTTGGAGACTCTATAGTTCTTCTAGGTATCTTCCGAAGGTACTGAATTGACCAGTGCACTTCTAGAGACAATATAAGAACAAACCATTTAACCTCTTATGTCTCGAAGTCACTATGTATGAATTGCATCATGCTTACCTTAATCCTGAAATGAGACATGCCATTTCACACCTTAGTATTCTCATTTGAGAAAGTCAAAGTTCGGACTCACTATGTGATTCCGAACAAGGCCTATTGGTGAAGTACTAAGTTGTGAGTCTGTCATGAGTAACTTTGTGAAGTTCTCATAGATATGGAATTCATGTACAAGATTGCTGAAATGCAATGTATGTCACCTCATGCTTTGTTCCTTGGAGTGTGAATAAATGAACTGGCCAGTGTCCAAATTGAGTCCTGACTCTTTTGGATGAAACAATGTGACTTGTTAGCTCCTCGTCAATACATTGTTTCTAACTTATTCACAAGCGACAAAGGAGTTGAGGAAATAACAGCTAGAAGGGTAAAATGGTAATTTAGTAAATCCCGACTAGCTGATGACATTCATGAAGGGTAAACATAGATAATATTCAGTGGATCCGCTCATCATAATTAGGTCGAATTCTTGAGTAGAAAATAAATTCATTTGAACCGAGAGATTTTCAGTGTCAGCTCTTTAGTGGAGTCAGTTGGCATTAAGCTAATCTTGGAAAAGGTTTGTGAACTTTTGAGTCCAAGTGTTTAGCTCAAGCTTTGTTCATTTGGGTCCATGAGGTCACTGTCACGAATCACATCGATAGGAATAGTTAAACTGGAAGCTAAGTCAAAACAAGAACGAAAATTGTCGAAAGGGTATTTTTGTCTTTTGAGACATAAGGATGAAATGGATGTCAATAAATTTTGACAAGTTCATTTGATGACTTAATGTCACTCGGCCATAATATGATTAACTGGGCCTTGTGAATTAATTTCATTTCATGAGAATTTTATTGAAAATTCTTAATGGGCCTTTCTCATGTTGTCATGAACAAATGAAGAAGCTTCTAGAAGCTCCTTCTAGAGAGACTTGGGCGCCTACCCTAGTAGAGAAATAGGAGAGTTTATTTTGTGCATAAATGTATTTAGATACTTGCCAAAAGAAAAAGAGGAAACAAATTTCCTCCAAGAGGAAAGTGGGAATCGGCCAAGTGAGAGACAAGGCAAGGCCTTGAACAAAATTGGAATCAAATCAAGGCTTCTAGAAGCCTTGAGTTGGCCGAGTGTCTCAAAGGGAAAAAAGAGGAAATTGCTCATGAATATGTGATATTCTATAGAAGAGGAAACTACCTTATTGAAGGTGAGACCTCTCCTATAAATAGGAGCCTCATTTCCTCACATTTCATTCATCCAAGTTTAAGAGATTTGAGAGACTCTCTCTCTAGAACTTGGCCGAAAATCCTCTCTCTCTCTCTCTAGTTTATTTTCGATTTTTTTTGTCTTGGCACCTAGGTCCTCACTCGACCTAGTGTTTAGCTCTGCGACTTCGAGACTTGTTCTTAAGTCGTAGTGTTTAAAAGTGCCCACTCACTGATTCCTTCTTTTCGAGTGATTTAGTGATAGAAACTTTCGTGGTTGCTCGAGGTGCCGAGGAAAGGAAGAGAGACGTGCTGCGAGGGGAGACGAGCGTTGCAACTTTCCAAAAGCTTCTACAAGGTTCAAGCTTCAAGAAAGGTTAGTGAACTTCATAGCTCATATTGGTTTTTAATTACATGTACTTGCACTTGTCTAGGTTAGTAAAAACTGTTTTACTTGTAAAAGAAAATTTTTAAAATTCCGCCGCTTAACGAAGCGTTAATTATTTTCTCAAACCCTAGATCGATTCCAACATGAAGTACAAAGGTTGACGGGACGCATTTCCGTCCTTAACCGCTTCATCTCTCGATCCACGAATAAATGTCTCCCTTTCTACCAGCTTCTTAAAGGAAATAAGAAGCTCGAATGGGACGAAAAATGCGAGGAAGCATTCAAAAAATTGAAAGAGTTTCTATCGACACCCCCAATCTTGGAAAAACTCGTCGCGGGAGAGCCGCTCTACCTATACGTCGCCGTGTCCCAAGCGGTCATTAGTGGAGTACTCGTCAGAGAAGAACAAGGGGACCAACGACCAATATTCTATACGAGTAAGTCGTTAATCGATGTTGAAACTCGATACCCCGTTATGGAGAAGTAGGCTTTGGCCGCCGTTTCCGCCAACTTTGACCATACTTCCAATCTCACACCATAATAGTAATGACGACGCATCCGCTGAGAAGTTTTCTACACAGCCCCAATCAATCTGGAAGGTTGACTAAGTGGGCCGTAGAACTGAGCGAATACGATATTGAGTATCGAATGAAGACATCCGTAAAATCACAAGTTTTAGCGGACTTCATCATCGAACTCCCAAGGGAAGATCCTGCTGTGACTGAAGTCGAAGACACCTAGATACTTAAAGTGGATGGGGCATCGTCAAAGCAAGGGGCAGGAGTAGGAATACACCTGACATCCCCTCACGGCGAGACCATAGAACAATCGTTCAGGCTCTACTTCGTTGCATCCAACAACGAAGCCGAATATGAGGCACTAATCGACGGACTTAGGTTAGCCACAACAGTCGGATCAAAGAAAGTGGAAGCTTTCTACGATTCTCAACTCGTAGCAAACCAATACTCCGAGGAATATGAGACTAGGGACGAGCGAATGGAAGCTTACTTGAAAGTCGTAAAATATCTTACGAAACATTTCAAGAAATTCTCCCTGACACGAATCCCTCGAGGCGAGAATACTTCGGCAAACGCATTGGCTGCCTTGGCATCTACCTCGGATCCGGACCTCAAAAGGATCATACCGATTGAAACAATCAAACAACCTTCTATAGCCATGACCGTTGCCGCAGTCATAGCAATAGAAGGGGGGATTGGAGAAATGAAATAATGCATTACATCACAATTGGTACGGTCCCATCCGACAAAATGGCAAAACGCAAACTCGTGCTGAGAAGCGCGAGATTTTGCATCATAGACGGAAGGCTGTTTAAGAGAAGCTTCGCAGGACCATACCTCAAGTGCGTCGGAACAGAGGAGTCTAAGCGAATCCTAGAAGACGTACACGAGGGGGAATGCAGAAATCACGCAGGTGGACGTGCACTCGCCATTAAAATAAAGAGGCGTGGTTACTTCTGGCCTACCATGCTGGCAGATTACGAGGCGCATTCGCGTCGCTGCAATCAATGCCAACGGCATGCGCCCAATATAAGAAGACTCGCATAAGAGTTGTCCTCCATATCTGCTCCATACCCATTCATGAAATGGTCAATGGACATCGTGGGACCGATGCCGATCGCCCCTAGTGGTTTTAGGTACTTGCTACTTTTAACTGACTATTTTTCCAAATAGGTTGAAGTTGGCGCATTCGTCTTGATAAAAGATATCGACGTAACATCATTCATCTGGAAAAATATAATCTGTCGGCGTGGAACTCCCCACGAGATCATAACGGACAACGGATCACAGTTCATATCTAAAAAATTCAAGAATTTTTGCTTCCACAATAACATTGAGGTGAGGATGTCAACATCACGATACCCCCAAGGAAATGGACATGCGGAGGCAGAAAATAAGACCATAGTAGATTCCATAAGAAAAAAGCTCGACGCTAAGAAAGGACGGTGGGCAGAAGAGCTACCAGGTGCGCTCTGGGCCTACCGAACTAGTCCACGAAGGCCGACAGGGGAAACTCCGTTTTTCCTGGTCCATGGAGTCGAATCAGTCATCCCATTCAAACACCAAGTGAAAACCCTTAGGGTGATGCATGCGCCTGAGGATGAGCCAAGAAATGATGAATCGCTATGCAATGTCTTGGATCTTGTAGAGGAATAGCGGGATTCAGCACTAGAACGGCTATCACACTATAGGCAATCCATTGCCAGATTCTACAATAAAGGAATTAACGCAAGAAGATTTGATGAAGGGGACTTGGTCCTCCGAAAAGTCTTCCAAAAACACCGCTGAGGCTAACGCCGGGAAACTAGGCGCTAATTGGGAAGGCCTGTACAGGGTCACCAAGGTTGTGCGTCCCGGAGTCTACGAACTTGAAACACTCAACAGAATCCCGGTTTTAAGATCATGGAATGTCTCGAACCTGAGAAAGTACTACTGCTAAAACCAGTAAGAACCGAACTACGTCCGACTTGATCCCTACATAAGGGTACGTAGGCAGTCTTTCTTTGCAAAGGCACAGTCTCACCTTAATAAAAATACTCAAACCGCTCATTTCGAGAAAACTACAAAAATATGATAATAGGTCTCCGGAGCCCTCACTTCGTCCAAGAGGTCCAGACCCCGGATTAGGACTACGGTGTGAACACCTCGCGACTAAGGCGAGATCCGAAATCTTACTTCATCATCTCATGTAACATCTTAATTAGAGGCCGCACCTCGACAAGGTTCACCTCGCCCAAGAAAAACAAAGTGAAACTTTTTAGATCTCAGCGATCTAAAAGACTTAACAACGTCTGGGTAAAATTCATTTGATTACTTCAGCCTAAGGGAAATATTTTAGATACTCGGCGATCTGAAAGACTTAGCGAATTTAAAAGATATCATTATATGACTTCGGCCTAAAATCTTAAGGGAAACATTTTGGATCTCGGCGATCTAAAAGACTTTACAGATTTAGAAAACCCGAGTTGACTAAGTCTTTGACTAAGTAACATTTGAGGGAAGCCCTCAGAACATAAGGGCGACCTAAAAGACTTAGACAAATTATAAAACATTCATGCATTCATAAAATAATTTGGCGAGCTAAAAGACTTGGAAAATATTTAAGGAATGAAAATTGCATTAAATAATAAATGATAACAAATAATCCAAATAAGATAGGGGTACCAAAGCGCCCTATATTTGTCTCAAATTGAATAGAAATTTTGTCCAAAACAAGCGGGCCCTAATAACAAAAAAAATTGAAAAACCATAAAATCCTCAAAACAAAATAGAGATGGGCTTAGACTTGGGGCTCGACCGCGGCGTCTGTCCGCTCAGGAGTAGGCGTGAATGCCACCACATTTTCATTCTCCTCGGGGATAGAATTCAGGACCTCGTCAGTCTGATCAAGCATGGAGCCATGCTCATCAATGACGGCGGTCTCAATTTTGGCTGCGGAGGTATCGGCGGGAGATCGGTCCGAGTAGGGAGTGAAAGGGACGTCCTCGACCTCGGGGATGGCAATGGCCGCGTAGTCGGCCTCGTAATGGGCAATGTCATCCTCGGTAACCTTCATCTCGCCAACCCAGTCCGAGATCTCGCCCTTCAAAGCCTCCGAGATCAGCTCCCTATTTTCCCGGCACTGCTCAAGTTTTTTCAGGACATGGATGGCCTCGTCCGTCTTTCCCTTCGGAGCTCGGTACTTGAGAATGTGCTCCATATATCGCAGCGAAGTCGCCTTCTTGGCCGCATGCATTTCCCGATCCCGGTCCGCCTTCACCACCCTATTTGTCCCAGCTAGCTCCTCGAGAGCGTCCTTCAGCTCTTTATCCCGATCCGCCAGCTCGACATCCAATTTTTCCTTGTCTCTTCTCAGCCCGTCCGCATAAGCGCCCCACTTTTGGATCTTGGCCTTGTTGTCGTCGAGATCCACATACAAACAATGGGCCTTGGCGTAAAGCATCCTTGGCCAGGAGATCGTCCTGGAGTGCGGCGATCTTCTCATTCATCCATTAAAGCTCGGTCTGAAGAGACTCCGTCCCTTTTTGAACCTCGGCCAGCTGCTCTTGCTCGGCCTTAGCATCGCGAAGACGCTTTTCATAGCGGAATAGGCCTCGATTCAGTTGGGTCGACAGTTGAAAATAACAAAGTTCGAATTCGATTAAGTATAAGAGCTCGCCGTCGAAAAATCTCTTAAAAATTTTACAAAGTATAACAGGTCGACTATTTGAAAAATAATACATAAAAGAGAATTCTTACCCCGATGATAGTCGAAGCCATCATTCGGTACCAGCCCGACTCAGCAAGCTCGGGCACCTTCAGGAGTGCCATGTCAGACCAAGTGAGCTGGTGTAGAAACCCAGCCGAGGAGTAGATGTCGTCGTACAACATGTGATCTTGTGCATAATGAAAATTGACGACATGCTTCTTCTTACGAGAAGAAGCTGGGGTGGTCCCAGCTCAGCCGCTGATCCGTGAGGCTCTACTACCCTCAGCAACGGCCTTACCTTTGTCACCCCAGGCCGCTGCGGCCACGGGGATTTCGGTAGAAGGCTCTCCCTCACCCCCTTCGGGAAGTTCCGGGACCTGGTCTCTCTTCTTCTTCTTCTTCTTCTTCCTTTTCTCTCCTTCCTCGGGCGCTCCGCCCTCGGGAGCTCGACCCGCCGGCGTCTTGCGCTTCTTAGGCACCGCCACAACCTCGGCGCCTTCATTCGCGCACTCCTCCTCGACCACTGGAACAGCAGACTCGGGGGCTTGGGCCTCCAAAACGACCTCAGGCGAGGTCACAATCATGTCGGGCGCTTCGTCCGAATTCACCAGAATTACCGGGATCGAAGACGCCAGCGGTGGGTGAGGCCAAAGAATTGTCGAACTGACCTTCTTCAAAATCTTCTAAAACAGTCGGTGGGTGAGGCCAAAGTTTGGCTGAAATGAATCTGTAGGAGGAAAAGCTCGGCCAATCTACAATGCCCTCCTGCAACTCGTGAGCTTCTCGGCAAACTCTACTCCTTGAGAGGGCGCCCTTATCTTTCCTGAAAAATAAAATAGACAAACGTTAGCCTACTTCGCTAGCCCAAAATAGTAGAACAAAAATCCATGCATACTCGGCGAGCTCGCTCACGTTGCATCGTGCTTACCTTAATCCTGAAATGAGACATGTCATTTCACACCTTAGTATTCTCATTTGAGAAAGTCAGAGTTCGGACTCACTATGTGATTCCGAACAAGGCCTATTGGTGAAGTACTAAGTTGTGAGAATGTCATGAGTAACTTTGTGAAGTTCTCATAGATATGGAATTCATGTACAAGATTGCTGAAATGCAATGAATATCACCTCATGCTTTGTTCTTTGGAATGTGAATAAATGAACTGGCCAGTGTCCAAATTGAGTCTTGACTCTTTTGGATGAAACAATGTGACTTGTTAGCTCATCGTCAATACATTGTTTCTAACTTATTCACAATCGACAAAGGAGTTGAGGAAATAACAGCTAGAATGGTAAAATGGTAATTTTGTAAATCCCGACTACCTGATGATATTTATGAAGGGTAAACATTGATAATATTCAGTGGATCCACTCATCACAATTAGTTGAATTCTTTAGTAGAAAATAAATTCATTTGAACCGAGAGATTCTCAGTGTCAACTCTTTAGTGGAGTCAGTTGACATTAAGCTAAACTTGGAAAAGGTTTGTGAACTTTTGAGTCCAAGTATTTAGCTCAAGCTTTGTTCATTTGGATCCATGAGGTCACTGTCACGAATCACATCGATTAGGAATAGTTAAACTGGAAGCTAAGTCAAAACAAGAACGAAAATTGTCAAAAGGGTATTTTTGTCTTTTGAGACATAGCATGAAATGAATGTCAATAAATTTTTTTGACAAGGTCATTTGATGACTTAATAATACTCGGCCATGACTTGATCATTGGGCCTTGTGGATTAATTTCATTTCATAAGAATTTTATTGAAAATTCTTAATGGGCCTTTTTCATGTTGTCATGAACAAATGAAGAGATAGAGAGAATATTTTGTGCATAAATGTATCAAGATACTTGCCAAAAGAAAAAGAGGAAATAAATTTCCTCTAAGAGGAAAACAATATGGGCGGCCAACTAGGGCAAGGAGAGAGCAAAACATAAAAGGAAAGAAATCCAAGAGCCTTCTAGATGCTCTATGGCCGTGTGAATCAAAGAGGTAATGGGCAATATTTGCTCATGAATATGTGATATTCTATAGAAGAGGAAACTACCTTATTGAAGGTAAGACCTCTCCTATAAATAGGAGCCTCATTCCACACATTTCAATCATCCAAGTTTAAGAGATTTGAGAGACTCTCTCTCTAGAACTTGGCCGTCCCTCTCCTCTCTCTCTCTCTCTAGTCAATTTCGTTTTATTGTTTTGGCACCTAGGTCCTCATTTGACCTAGAGTTTAGCTCTGCGACTTCAAGACTCGTTCTTAAGTCGACCTAGAGTTTAGCTCTGCGACTTCAAGACTCGTTCTTAAGTCGTAGTGTTTAAAAGTGCCCACTCACTAATTCCTTTTATTTCGAGTGATTTAGTGATAGAAACTTTCGTGGTTGCTCGAGGTGCCGAGAAAAGAAAGAGAGACGTGCTGCGAGGGAGATGAGCGTTGCAACTTTCCAAAAGCTTCTCAAAGTTCAAGCTTCAAGAAAGGTTAATAAACTTCTATGCTCATAATAGTTTTTATTTACATGTGCTTGCTCTTTGTCTAGGTTAGTAAAAACCGTTTTACTTGAAAAAGAAAATTTTTAAAATTCCGCCGCTTAACGAAGCGTTAAACTTTTTCTTAAACCCTAGATCAATTCCAACACGGGTCGTGTTTCGAGTTCGCCTTGACAACACAAAGACGGACTAAATCCATCAATGTGAGCTCGACGTTTTCTTTGTGGGCCACAATTATTAGACCCATCACCATCCTAACAAAATTCGGACACATCTGGGGTAGGGTCAACCAGAGAGCCTGGACGAAGTCGAACTGGAGAGGGTGGATAGGAAACCTTAGCCCGCACTTCTCTAACCAAATTTCATATACACACCAAAAACCCTCCACGACGGTGTCGGCAGTGGCTCCGGGAGGGGGAAGAAGGATTTTAATTTCTGGGGGGATTTGGTATTTTTCACAGATTCCCCTAAGGTCGGTCGAGGTCACGGCAGAGGGTAAAAGAATATCCTCATTTCCTAAGGGTTGAGACCCTGACGGACGAAGTCCTGAGCTCGACATCTAAAACTAAAGTTCTTAAGGACGAAGTGTTTAAAAGTATGAACTTGTTTGAGTTCGCTAGTCGAACTGAGAGTGAGAAATAGCCGAAGTGTAAACAAATTCAAAGAACTTAGAGAGAAAACTTGAGTTCAAAGTAAGAGAGAAAAGAAGAAAGAACTACCTTTTACCACAAGTGACGAGAATATAAATGAGAAGTGACTTTACAAGAGTGTAGAAAAACTTGAGATATTAACCAATGCTCCCAAGCCAAATTATATTCACTCTACAAGAGTGTAGAAAAACTTGAGATATTAATTCTCGTGTTCTTCACTTGACAAGAGGAATATTTCACCCCTAATCTCATATATTCGAAGACACGTGGCCAAGTCTGCTCACGTCACGTGTCCGTAAGTGTTAATCCAAAAAAACGTCTTAACACTTTAGTGCTAGAAGGAGGCGCGGATAGACCTCAATACGCACGAGAGGAGCGCGATATCCAATCTGGAGACGTGGTCGTCGCGAGCTGGAGGCGTGCGAGACCAGACCTGTAACTCGCGGACCCAAGATGTCGGTGCCGCCTGCGTCGGGCAAGCCCATCCCCCACTGCGCAAAGCACCACGCGAGGAAGAACGCGCCGGAACTGGGAGATGCACATCGCCGGAGAGACTTAGATCGGGTTTTCTTCTTCACAAATCGCGGACGTCGGCGCTGAGCTCGCTTCCTCGCGAATTGGAGAAACACAACACTCTCGGCTGGTCCGCAACTCGCCGATCGGAAAGAGACCTTGTCGGACCAGCAACACAGATCTCCACGCACGCGGACCCAAAAGGAGCACCCCCAAGCTTTGCAGATCCAGGACCCGCGGGTCGCCAGAGAAGGTGAACGCCGCCGAATCCAGAGCGCGCCGGTCCTCATCGCGCGGTTCAAGAAACAGAGGTGCCTCGAGCGTTGGCCCTCCACACCGTGTAGATTCGAGCAGTCCGACCAACCCTAGCCTAAAATCAGGTCGCCCGAAGGAGGGCAAAGCTTGAGAGTCGCGCAGGCCACAAGGAACTCTGGAGAAAGAACGAGCCGGGCCCGAGAATACCAATTGCTTGCCGAGAAAGCCAGACGATATTTTTCCCCTTTGGTCCATTGATACGCGCAAAGGAGATTGGCTCGAGGAAGGCAGATGAGAATCAAAGAGAGAAAAAGATGAGGATTGATACAATGAAGGAATCAGACGAGGAAGAAGGGGCCGAAGAGAAGGATCTCGAAATCTCGTTTCTGCCCTTTGATTCAACGAAGAATATGAAGTAGACAAGCTCTAATGTGAAGAAGAAAAGGAATGGAGCACGTGGGTGTTTGTTTGTGAAGGGTTCCTCCAATAAGTCATTTAGAGAATTCAAAATCACTTTAAAAGAGGGACCTTTTTCATTATCACTTTGAAAGCTTTTTTTGTCAACTTCAATGACTTTTTGAAAATCATCTTCATCTTCAAACTCAAAAAAAAAAAAAAAATCATTACATAGATATGAAAAATGGGAGTTCAAGTCCTTGAAGCCCTCAAAATCATCAACTTCAAGGTCATGGACCCCACCATCACCATGTGGGTTGGTGAAGTCCATCAATGGAAAAAAAAAACATGTGGAAAGTGACAAGTGAGTGACAAAAAATTATTAAACTAGCAAGAGATAAAAGACCCATCTTGAAAAAAGAAGATGGACTTTTCCAAGCAAAAAAATACTATTTTTCTCTCTAGAACTCCACACAAGCACCTAAAAAAATAAAAATACAACATCAAAAAAAGGACGGGAAGAAATCAAGCTAAGAAAGCTTAGAGAAAAAAAAAATTTTAAAAAAAGAGAAGCGAGAAAAGGCTTCAACGAACTGAGCCAATATTGGAGTAGTTCCTAAAGAGTATTTCGTCAAATACATGAGGTCTGACAGTTGGAAGTACTCGAGATTGCTAGAACACGAAGTTGTGGCGATCAAATCTCATCAAAATTGGATTGAGATGTGGCGCAAAGGTAGGTGTAACGTTGCTGAGGACTCTACAAAAGTCAGAGCAGATGAACTCTAAGACTCCATGAGAGTCATTGGACGAAGCTGGATTGAGAAAAAAAAAAAAAAAAAAATCACAGCTCTGATGCCATGTTGAATTTAGAGAGAGAGATTTTATTTTAGAGAATCTCAACCGTTACATTGAGTGTGTCTCAGATCTAATGTAGATGTTGTAGAAGACACTGCCAGCATGGCACATCATAGCCAGCCAGCTTGGCAGTACTTTACAACTCACACAAACGACATTAAGAGTAGTAAACGCTACAAAGTACAGTACGACAATGTAAAGGAAAACTACATAAACATAGTAAAACGACTCCATCACTCTAAGATTTCATAATTAATTTTGGAAATAAACACGTTGAACTTGAATCTTTAGATTATTAAATATACTCTAAACATTTTTTAATATCTTAAATGAAATAACGACTAACGTCTCAGTTGAGCTGGATGGTCCATCCCATATTGTCCTCGATTTTTCCGGTTTGAATGCCGATCAGCGTTTTATACAGTTTATGAGATAACACCTCTTTTCCTGTTTTAAATGCAACCCTACATATACAACCGAATTAAGTTAATTATATACAAAATAAACAGGTAATAATAATGAAACAAAGTATATTATGTTACCGTTTGTGGCCATATGTTATGGTGCCAATAGCATTAACAGTCACAGCCGTCCCAGTGCAAAAGGCTTCGTCCGCCTCAATTAATTCGTCTATCGAAATTAATCGCTCTTCAACCTTTTAAATAACACAAATATATTTAGTTTTATTTTATTTGTTAAAAATATAGAGACTAAAATTTTTTACGATTATTATAAACAATTTATCACTTTAAAAAAAATTAATTTTAAGGTAAAAAAAAATGAAAATCAAATTATTGCACATTTTAATTATTTCATTCAATTAAGACAAACTTGGATTATTTTGTAAATTCATAACTTTAAATTAGCTATTTAGCTACATCAATCACATGTAATAAAATTGATATTAACGTGAATATCTAAACACAATTATTTTAAACCAATGTAGACCTATATTTTATTTCAAAATAATCTTCTAATTTAATAATTATATCACCTGGTAACCTGAACTACGAGCAATTTCAATAACGCTGATACGTGTGATTCCGGGGAGAATTGTCCCTTCTGATACCGCTGGTGTTGATATAACATTTCCCTGATAATACGACAATCAAGATCAATAATATTTTTATAATGGGAAAGTAATATTAGTAAATTCCCTGGTATACCTTAAGCATGAAAATGTTACATGTACAAGCCTCTTCAACATATTTTCCGTGAACGGAATCGAGGAATAACACATCGGAGAACCCCTCAGTTTTTGCCCGAGTCAGTGATTGGTACACGTATATATATAAAATTAAACTTTTATTTCATTTTCGAGCTTTAAAAAATTAAAACCTTGGAATTTTTTCTTACAGGTGAGTAGTTTGTAATAGACTTTACACCTCCGGTTCCTCCAGGAATGGCTCTGTGGGCTTTGTCCTCCACAAGCAAGTTCATGGCTTGCCGATCCTAAACCCCCAAAAGAAAATATTTAAAAACGAATAAAATAAAATATTTGACACATGAATTAAAATAATTTTTTTAGCCCTACCTTAAGGTAGCTATTTCCAACTGTGGAAGCATAAACCAAGAAAGTATTTTCCGGCGCCGGACTGATGCCCAAAATTGGGCCGCTCCCCATCAGCAAAGGTCTTAAATACAACGCACCTTTTCCCGACGGAGGGACCTATTTATTTTTTTAAAATAATTATAAAAAATATGATAAATAAAAATAAATTCAAGAGTATAAATTTTTACTTACAAAACGCTTGTTGGCAAGAGCTGTTTGTTTGACGGCGTCGACGAATTGCTCGATCGACGGCGCTGACATGCACATTCTCTCGGCTCCCATTTTCATTCGCATTGCGTTCTCTTCTGGCCTAAATATTTGAATACCACCATCCTCTCTTCGGTATGCTTTTAGACCTTCAAATAAACCCTAAAACAAAACACAATATGTCATCCTAGATAAATTATTGTAATCATTATTCTAGTAGATTTAGTTGCACTACAAGAAATACCACGTTTAGCGACGAAACTATTAGCGACGACTTAATCGTCGCTAATAAATCGTCGCTAATTTTTTGGTGCCAAAAATATTAAAGTTTGGCGGCAAAGATAATTAGCGACGAATTTATCGTCGCTAATTCTTTTTTGTCGTCGCTAAGTTCCCGGGAAAATAATTAGCGACGATAATATCGTCGCTAAATGTTTTTTTGTCGTTGCTATACAATTAGCGACGATAAAATCGTCGATAAATGTTTTTGAATTTTGACGAATTTTAAAGAGGGAAAAATCCCTCACATTTAATTACAACGAAATGATTTAGCGACGAATTTTGAACATTTAGCGACGATTTAATCGTTGCTAAATGTTTTTGAATTTTGACGAATTTTAAAGAGGGAAAAATCCCTCACATTTAATTACAACGAAATGATTTAGCGACGAATTTTAAACATTTAGCGACGATTTAATCGTCGGTAAATGTCTTTAAATACCAGGTCGCGTATCAGTTCCCTCGTGAGCTCCCAAACCCTAAAAAAAATTCAATCGGCCATCATCAACCGAGCTCTCTCTCTCGGCAGCTAAACCCCCCACAGCACCACCCTCTCCTCATCTCTTCTTCTCCGTGCTTGAGCTCGGCCAGCCGCCCATCTTCGAGCCGCGTGCACACCACCAGCCGAGAGGAGAAGGTCGCCGCGCGTCCTAGGAGCTCCGGCGAGCACCTCCGGCGAGGGAAAAAAGGGTGAAGACGGTCCAAATGGTCCGACTCTTCAAGTGAGGTATGGATTTCTTGGGCTAAAGTGAAAGATCCGAAAATTAGGGTTTTGATGAAATTGATTTGGGGGTTTTACATCTGAACGTGGTTGATGCTTTGTGATGTGATTTGTGCTCGGTTTAGTGTTGATTACTTATGGGAGTGTTGATTTTGGACTGAATTCTTGTTTTGATTGTGGTTTGGACGGGTTTTATGTGTGGAACGTGTTTTGGCCGTGTGTTTGTTTGCTCAACTGTGTGGTGTGAGTTGAGATTTTGGGTTTGTGATGTATTGATTTTGTTTGAGGCTATGATGATGATCTCTTGGATTTATGAAATTTCTTGAGTTGGATTGTGTTTTTCTTTGGCCGTAAGATTCATTTGGCCGTGTGTCTTGTTCTTCTGCCGTGTGTTCTAAGGGGTTGATTGTGATTTGTTATGGTTAAGTTGATGCTCATATTTGTGAAGGAATTTCTGGTTGAATTAGGAGGCTATGAGGATTTTTGGAATGTTATGTAATTTGGTTTGGAAATGGTTATGGCCGTGAGTTGTTTTGGTCTTGAAATTTTTATTTGACCCTGTGATTTTTGGCCGTGAGCCATATTGTGATATTTGTGGCATTGAGACTGTTTTGTGATGATGAAAGTCTGAGCCTCGGGAATTTTTGAAGTTTGGAGTTGAAAGTTATGATTTGTGATTTGAGATGAGATTGTACGTTACGGGTTTTTGGTTTGAATTTAAAATGTGGATTTAATGACAAGGTTACGAATTTTGTGACAAGTTAGTTTGGATTCGTGTTTGGTTGTTGACTTGGTTGGGCTCGGGTTTTTGAGTCGAGATGTCGGATTTGGAATTTTGGATATTGATAAGAGTTTGGATTTAAGAAATTAACTCGATGTCGGATTTTCGCGGTTTGATGACAGATTTGGGCGGACGAGCGGGAACCGGACGAGTCAAAGGTGACGAAGCCGGATTTTTGAAGTTTTCAAGAAAGAGTTATCCAAATTAAAGCTCGATTAACTCATGAGTTTTTTAAATCGCTTATAGCGTTTAAATACTCTCATTTGGTTATTGAAATGTATTTCATTTATTTAAATAAATAATTTATGATTATTTATTTAATAACGTTCGAGAATTTAATTAATAACCACGATTCAATTTCAAGTATTTTATATATAAGTTCATTTCGATAATATAATTTGATTTTTATTTGATTTTTCATTTTAGAATTTCATACACGAAAAAAAATAAATAATAACTAACGATCATAAAAAATGAATGATTTAAAAAATTGAAAAAAAATTAATAATTCGCTAATTATTAAAAAATTAACGTATTAGCGACGACTTAATCGTCGCTAATTCGCGCGCGAAATTCACCCGCGGGAATTAGCGACGATTAAGTCGTCGCTAAATAATTAAAAAAAAACTCCTAGTTTAAACATTTAGGGACGAAAAAATCGTCGCTAATATCGTCGGTAAATATTTAGCGACGATTAATTCGTCGCTAAATATATTTAGGCACGGGCATTTAGCGACGATAAAAATCGTCGCTAAAATCGTCGCTAAAGAGATTTAGCGACGATTATGGGGTCATTAGCGACGAAAAAAATCGTCGGTAAATGTCCTATTTGTTGTAGTGAATTGGTATATAATTCATTAATAACTTAAGTACCTGTCCATAATTGAGGACCCCGGAAAATGGACTGAGCTCTATGTTTCCATAGGGGATGAGACTTCCTTTCGAAAACAATTCGCCTTTTGAACATTTCATTTGGTACATGAAATCCGTTGGAACAACGTCGAATCCGAGCCCTTCCCATTCGATCTCCGCGTATTTCTCTTTTTCGATATGATCGCTGCCAATATTATCGGTATTAAACCCTAGTAATGATCTATAAGATGACAACATTATTTCTAGTGTTTTTTTCCTTTTGACATTCTCTAGTGAGAAACAATAACTTGACATGCATTTCATAACTGGCTAGAGCTAAATCTGAAAACTACTGAATTTTCGCAGATTTGAAGAGACTAAAAATGATAATTATATATAAGCCCAAAAGAAAGAGAAAAAAAAAATTAAAAAATATTGGCATGCATGAGGTGTGCTAGGAGAATTAATGAGACAATAAATTGAGTAAAAATGAAAGAATAGACACCTGCTGTGGGGTTTGGCTTCGCAGGTCGTTTTCACTGAAGGAGCCATTATTTTCTGAGAAGTGGTTATTGCGAATAAATATGTATAAGAGATATATCACACTTTTAAGCCTTACTATCCATAATAGGGCTGTAAGTGGTAACTGTATATAATGGAAGTACATGCGCATTAAGATACAACCTTCCAAATAATAATATAATCGTATATCATATATATATATATATATATATATATATATATATATATATATATATATATATATATATATATGCGTGATAGCTCATCATATGTGACGAATTATTTGTGCCTCCCAAGCAATCCTCGTGACCAAATACAATACAGACAAACGAACAGCTTCTCGGAAAGACTATCAAGAAGCTCAGTTGCATTGATAATATTTAACATGTATGTAATGCATGCATGTGTGTATATATATGTGCGTATATATTGAAACTCGATTCAAAACACGCTTGCTTGATTCCTGAGACGTTATAATATATAGTATATTAGTACTTGTTTTGGGAAAAAAAAAAAGTAATATATATATATATATATGTATATATATACATATATTATAATGTATTTATTTTGTTGATAAATTGTCTTAATCTTATATAATACTCCGAGATTTCATATATGTATATAGTTCCGCACGAATAATGCTATAATAATTGTGATAGAGATCAAAGATATATACATGAGAAAAAGGAAATATCTGATAATTAAAAAACTCTAATTCTGCGTAGAATGTTTAGGTTCTTTAATCATCTGAAGTACTTAATGTACAATCTTATAAAATGAGAATGCAAAATAAAATTAGAAAACTGATAATGTAAATATTATATAGAGGAAAGTTATCAAAAGAAAATTAAAGACAACCACAGATAAACAGCAAAATTGATATCAACTATTTAACAACAGAGAATTAAGTCAATGGCAATTGAGATAATCTTTTTCTTACAAACAGAAAGAATAAAAATAATAAAAAAAAAAAAAAATCTAACCTTTGAAGTTTAACGAAGAATCTTTCTAGTTTTTCTTTCTCTTGTATCCCAACTAAATAATGAGATGCTGATTATATGTGTACCATATATGTTATATATACGCACACATATACAAATACGCGTAAGGCGATGGAACTGTGTGTGAACACAAATCAAACAATGTACAGAATATAAGTTCCACGTACTAAAAAAATTTTCCCTAGGAATTCCACGTACTATTCTGATTTCTGACTTATTACAGAAAAAGCATGACGCTTTTGCTGCATGCTATTTGAATTTCGCACAGGTGTAGAAGTATAATAAAAATAAGGATAATTTACAATAATACTACCTTACTCGATTAATTAAGTGCACCCTAAACTCGGATTTTTAACAAAAATTACTCTGAACTCACATTTATGTTGATTTTTGTCCCTTCCGTCAAAATTTATCAGTTACCATTAGTGAGTTTCGCACGTTTTAGACAGGTGAGCTCACTATCGAGGTTATAATGGTCTTTTAAGTTACCTAAGTTAATGTTCTTTATTAAGTATATAAAAGCTGTATTATTTTGTTTTTATTTTGAATAAATAAATGGGTATCAGGTGAAACTGAGGAAGAAGAATGGTAAGAGCAACAAATGGGTATGCTTTGTGTGCAAGCGGAAGCAGTTGATTCGGAAGATTTTTGCCAAAGCTCAAATCATCTTCTGAAGGCCGATCATCCTCATCTTGACAACAACAAGAGACCTCGTCGGAGAGAGAAAAGTTGACGTCAGGAAGCTTTGCCAGATCTGCAACAGATCTTTCCCCACCATGAGTTGAGGAAGCATCGTGCAAGAGAAGGGGCACGAGGTCTGAGGAGATCTGGTCCTCGGAACTCGAATCAAAGAGGAGGAAGCTCGACGTCGGACTAGTTCGTCGCGCGTCATCAGAAAAAAAAAATGGCCGCCACTAGATTGGTTCTTCGCTCGAAAAAATATGGTAGTCGAGTCCTTCCTTCTCGTTCAAGAAGCTTCGTGAATGAGAGATGACGCAGAAGATTGGCACGACGGAGCACCCAGATCGGAAGGCAGGGGTGTGGTCTCCGGAAAGATCGAGCTCGTCACACTACTACAAATTAACATATTGGGTGCGGAAGGGTATTAGGTGCGACATGTCGCACCTAAATGTCGCACCTAAGAACATATTAGGTGCGACATGTCGCACCTAATAGTCCTCCATGCGCCTAAAAATTTCGCTGATGTTTATGGCTATCCGGTGCGACTTTGTCGCACCTGATATGAAATTGTCGCACCGGATACTATTAGGTGCGACATATGTCGCACCTAATATCATTGGGTGCGACAGGTGTCGCACCTAATGGGTAAAAAAATTTAAAACGGTCAGAAGTTCCCCCCGAATGTTTTGGGTTCTGGAATTTCACATTGGGTGCGACAGTGTCGCACCTAAAAGTCATATTAGGTGCGACACTTATGACTATTAGGTGCGACAATGTCGCACCTAATAGTTTTAGGGTATTTATATACCCGAGCGTCTTCTTCTTCGCCCAACCTCACTCTCTCACTCTCTAACTCTCTCTTCTCTCTCTCTCTCTCCGACGCTCGTCCCCGGCGCCACCAGCCCCGCCTCCAGCCCGACCGACGCTCGTCCCCGGCGCCACCAGCCCCGCCTCCAGCGCCCGACGCTCGTCCCCGGCGCCACCAGCCCCGCCTCCAGCCCGACGCTCGTCTCCGGCGGACCAGCCCCGCCTCCATTCCCGGCGCCGTCCTCCAGGTAAGCCTCACACTCTCTCTCTCTCTCTCTCTCTCTCTCTCTCTCTCTAACTCTCTCTTCTCTCTCTCTCTCTCCGACGCTCGTCCCCGGCGCCACCAGCCCCGCCTCCAGCCCGACCGACGCTCGTCCCCGGCGCCACCAGCCCCGCCTCCAGCGCCCGACGCTCGTCCCCGGCGCCACCAGCCCCGCCTCCAGCCCGACGCTCGTCTCCAGCGGACCAGCCCCGCCTCCATTCCCGGCGCCGTCCTCCAGGTAAGCCTCACACTCTCTCTCTCTCTCTCTCTGTCTCTCTCTCTCTCTGTCTCACTCTCTCTCTCTCTCTGTCTCACTCTCTCTTCGGTGCAGGGAGTACAAGTGGGATTCTGTTTGGCAGTGCAACCAGGTGAAGAAGAGATCGGAATTATCGGACGTACGTAAAACACGTTAGATATTTCAATGCCTTGTCAATCGGTCACACAACTAATCTTTTTTTTTCCTTTTCTTCTTTTCTTTTTTTGCAGAGAACTTCTTGAAGGGCTATAGACCAGCTCCCGGCCCACCCTCGGCCCAGCCATCGCCGCAGCTTGGTCACTCGTAGCCCCGTCGTCTCAGTGCCTCGTCGTCGCCTCGGAAAAACGTTAGGTATTTGTAATTATTAATATTTATAGATTATTTAATATTTTTAGATTATTTCGTATAGATTAATTAGTAATATATATGAAAATAGTAACATGTTAGATTAAATGATAATAGAACTTTGATGAAAATAGTAGCATATAGTAATAGTCAATTTTTTTTAATAATGTGTAATATGATAGATTAGATTAATTAAGTTAATATATTAAATTAATTAGTAACGTGTTTAGTGTAATTTAATGTAATTGTAACATGATTTGTTTAAGTATTTAGTATGTTAATAAGATAGTCTTGGTTCAATTTAGTATTTAGTATGTTAATAAGATAGTCTTGGTTGGTTATATATGTGTTTTTGTTTTAATTGCAGATTTTGGTTAGTCAATATTTTAGGGGAAACTCTGCCGAATTTTCGGTAGAATAAAACGTATATCTCAAGAAAATTAACTCTTTTGATAATATATTTTAACGAATTAACTAATTTGTCGAAATTGGTTAACTCGTTAATGAAATCAGTAGTGAATTTGTATATATTAACGAATTCTAACCACTTTTCAAAATTAATACATGTCAATCACAATTTCTCTTTCATTCTTACAAATTCGCTCTCGAATCTTTCAAATATTAACGATCCACTATCAATTTCCTAACAATTCATCACTCTCAATTTCATAATAATTCACTCTAAATTTCAAATATTAACGATTCACTCTCAATTTTACCTCTCAATTTCCTAATAATTCAATCCTACAAAATGAATTCTAACGATCACTTCAGCATCGATTCCATTGACAATAGAATTGTCAAATATCGACCGTCTTAATCATCGACACGAAACTGCTACGGCCGAGCTTGTTAATGTCGTTGAAGATGATGAAGAAGTGGATGAAGAAGATGAGGCGCTTGCCGTTTTTGAGGGAGACGATGTTGATGTCGATACTAACATTACATCGAGTGACAACGATGAATGACTAACACCATGTAATAACCGTAGTCGTCGAATAGTAATTACATAGTAATTAAAAATACTAACTACAATTCATTTTGCAGGATGTCTACTTCAGGTCAGGACCCATCAGGAGGAGAGCATGACCCCCCGCAGATGCCGAGGAAGAAGCGGGGACCAACGACTGGCGTCGTTTCTGCGAGAGCTCGTGTTGGGACCCCTGGAGCGAACACAGTTCGCTACGATCAGAATGCGCAGGCGTTCTACCAAGACGTCAGGGAGCAAAATCCGTTGATCGGGACGTTCCAAAACCGATTAGGAAACCTGATCAAGAGTACCATTCCAGTCGACCTCCCAGACTGGAATCATGTGCCTGCGCAGAGTGTGGCGGCTCTTATGAACTCGATTCATAACGAGTATAACTTCGTTTATGCACATCCCGAGAGTGGCGAGCTTGTGCCTGCAGATCCTATTCGCAACGAGATTGATATGGCTATCATTCGCGATGCGAAGAGGATGCGTCGTGGCCAGAAGTCGAGGTTGTCGCAGCTCTTCTTCAAGACATTTTGCGGGAGTAAGGACCTCGCTAAAAGTGAAACTCCCGATGGCTACAACCAGGAAGCCTGGTTGAAAGCAATAGAGGTGTTCGACTCGCCAGAGCATAAGGTATGAGTTGAACTTCCGATGATTATTCGAATTTCTTAAAATTAAACTTCACGTATTTATGTCTTGCAGGCGAAATCTCTCCGCAACCGGGAAAATTCGAAGATGAAGAAGACGAAGGCGAGGCAAGGCTCGCTTAGTTTTTTTGGTCATCGCTCGAGGAACGTAAGTCTCTTAAAATTAATATGTAATATATATGTGATTCATATTTTAATGTTGAAAAATTACAGCGAAGAGAAGATGGGAGTATAGGCTCGGCTTTAGCGATATGGTTAGAAAAACACCAGGACGCTAAGGGATCGTGGACGACGGACTTCGCGAAGACGCAATACGTAAGTTAATTTTTTTTATTTACTATATTTAATTACTTTATTTCTTCTTATCTTATAAGTTTTTTGTGGTTTTATTTTGAAGGATCAAGTCACCGCCCAGACGATAGATATTTTGCGGCAAGCGGAGGAGCAAAACATCGTGATCTCCCAAGAAGATGCGGAGATGTACGCGATGCGCGATGTTTTGGGAGTGCGCAGAGACTGGGAAGTCGGTTTAGGGCCTTCGATCCCAAGGTCATCGTTGGGTGTTGCCCAAACGCTAGATGGAGGCTCGTCAAGTTCGTCATCTCAGACCGATCCATTGGTTGCCGAGATGCGAGCTCAGATGGATGCCCAACAAGCGAGCTGCAACTGATGCGGCAACAGATCGCCTTCCTCAGCCAGCAGCACAACCAGCCTCCCACGACTCCTCAACCTCCGCCTGCATCGCAACCAGGTGGGACGGATCAGCAGACGCCAGGTTCCACGCCAGGTTCCACGCCAGGTTCTATGGATTACTTGCGAGATCGTCCTTACGGAAGCGGCGGAACGAGCGGCAGCGCGTCAGGCAGCGGTGGACGAGGACGAGGAAGCGGTTCTCGAAGTTCTGGCAACTTATTCGGCAGAGGAAATTCTACTATCGATAAGTTTTATAAGAAAAAAAAATAGGAATTAATTTTTTTTCGTTTTTTGTAAAGAATTTGTATTTTTAATTAAGAATTCTATTTTTAGAATATTATTTCTAATTCATTTAGAATTTTGTTTAATTAATATTATTTTGTTAATTTACTTTTTTTAATTTTGTATTTTTTTTTAATTAAACAAACGTATTGGGTGCGACATTGTCGCACCGAATACCATGGCGCGAAAACTTTCAGGTGCGACATTGTCGCACCCGATATGCCATTACCCGCCAATTCTACAAAATTTGGCAGGAAAATAACTTGGGCATTAGGTGCGATTAGTCGCACCTGAAAATGTCGCACCTAATGGGGTACCTATTAGGTGCGACATGTCGCACCCAATACCTTCTGCGACGGGTTATCAGGTGCGACAGCGTCGCACCTATTGTCGCACCTAATAAACCATTAGGTGCGACATTTGAGGCATTGGGTGCGACATCCGTCGCACCGGATAACGTCTTTTGTCCTAGTGTCAGCAGATCTGGAAGGGACACCCCTAGCGGACCACCAAGAAGGAGAAGCATGTCGGAGTCAATGGTGGCAATCCCTCTTCGCGCGAATCAGGGATGGTGACCGTCGGTCGATCTCTGTCGCATCAACCAAGAAGCTTCCCCGAGCCAAGATGTATCAAGTCCTCGCCACACGAGTCGGAGAGGAAGGACCTTTAACAAAATAATAGTGTTTTATATATTTAATAAAGAAAATTAATTTAGGTAACTGGAAAGACCACTATAACCTCAATAGTGAGCTCACATGCCTAAAACGTGTGAAACTCATAGATGATAACTAATAATTTTTTACGGAAGGGGCAAAGATCAACAAAAATAGGAGTTCAGAGTAATTTTTGTTGAAAATCCGAGTTGAGGGTGCACTTCGTTAATCGAGTAAGAGTTCAGGAGGGATTCTTGTAAATTATCCTAAAAATAACGATATACACACAGTACCAATGGTCCAATTTTAGTCACCGGAGAGATATCAACATGTATTATAAATACAAAACATTAAAAAAAAAATAGCCAACTTAAACGTTTGATATTACTAAATAGTCAAGGTTTGGTAAATATTAGGTAAATAACCATAAATGATGACGTGACTTAATATGACAGTGGGTATTTACTTAATATTTACGTTTGTAAATATATAAAATTGGTTATTTACCTAATATTTACCAAACCTTGGCTATTTAGTAATTCTCAAGGTTTAAGTTGGCTATTTTGCTAAATTACCCTTGTAAATATTTGAAATACTTTTACAGATTATCAACAAACATATTTGGCAAGTACTTTATAATTACAAATATTTGTTGCAATTAGCCAATCATTTATCTTTTTTAAAATATCTATGCTATAATCTGAAATTCGATCTCAAAACGGGAGTTTCGCCAGTATTTCACCGAGCTTAGTCTCCCCTCTTTTGAAAGAGGCTAAGTTTTTTGTGATTGATTATTGGCTTTTTTTATTAACAATTAGGGTGTCTTATAAATAGACTTAAGTTTACAACATAATGGGTCGGGCCCAAAAGCATAAACCTAATTACACCCTAATCAATTATCTAAAATCATAATAATAAAAAGGCAAAATTTAAAAATCTAATTCTACAACTTAAAACCTTGAATTCGTAATTAAAAACCTCTAATTTCCCTAATTGATAACCCTAAATACTATATACGTAACAATCTAGTCCAAATTTCATTTTATTAGGAAAATAATCCACCACGCCGAAGTTAATTAAACTAACTGTTCAGTTAATTAAATAAATTGAATAATTAATTCAATTAATTGAACAGTTAATTTAATTAATTTTGATCTGATGGACTATTTTCTTAATGAAATGAAACTTGTACTATTTTTTAAAGAGGTGTGGATTGTTGGACTACTGATCTAATTTCCTCTTATAAATAAAAAAAATTTAAAATTTATACTTTTTGCATGATATCTGTGAATAAATGTTTTCGAAAAATGGTATTCAAAATACAACAAAATAACACTAAGATACTAAGGATGTGAAGTGAACTTTTATGGTTTACAACAAAATACAAATGAAAGCTGTTTTGTATATATAAAAAAAAATACATAAGTTTTTACTAATTTATAAAAAATTCAAATACAAGATAACAATTAACGACAAGCGTTTAAGAAACAAAAGCAATTAGATATACTAGTTAGAAACAAAAAAACTTACATATATATATATATATATATATATATATATATATATATATATATATATATATATTGTCTATTTAAGTATATAAGAGATGGGATATCTAAAATGTAATTATAATAGCTAACAAGAACTAATTATAACTAACAAAATAATACAAGCTCATAAAATAAAAATAAAAAAACTCGCAGCCATCGTTGGTGACGTGGTCGAGTGTTCGACGGAACACTGATCAAGGATGAGATATCGTTTATCAGTACCCCGCCGCAACTCAAATTTTACAGATGAACTAAAAATCAAGGGTCAATTTTTCAAAGAGGCTTCTCGTGCGTATTCTGGGAAAAAAAATATAATCGACATCAATAGATTTCCATTACCTGAGAGGCGTAAACTTAAAATGGTGTATTAAAAAACAATTAGATACAAAATTACTTAGTATATATATACTTAACATTATTATTAAGATAAAAAAAAATTAAAATTAATATTATTATAATACATAATATTATTATTCAAAAATTAATTTATCTTTTTTCTAATGATACAAGCTATTTAACCAAAGTAATATCTTCATTTCTATTTATTTTATCGGTATACCGCATATTGATGGATAAACCGTTCAAGGGTAAATTTAAAGGATAGGATTAAGGTAAAAAGCTTAACAATGGAAAACAGTCAAGTAACTCGGTTTCTCAATCATTGACACTGACACACACAGTTTGGAGTATGACTAAAAATTTAGCTTTTTGGATAGAAATTAATAAGATAAGAAGTTTATAACTTGGACTTTTCTATTTTTCCAAGCAATTTCTTAAATGCTGTCAATTTATGAAAATTTATATCTATTTACTTTAGTTTACGACTTGAACTTTACTATTTTTTCTAAGCAATTTCTTAAATTCTGCTAATTTATGAAAATTTATATATATTTACTTTAGTTTACGTTGGCACACAGTAAAGAAAAAGTTTAAAATACATATAAATCCCCCAAGGGAAAGTATGTAGTGTGTGATTACAACTAATAAACCAATTTAAAATCATTAACCCATTTATTTTGCGTTTATATACTATCTACTATAAAATTAGATATTGTATTATATTATGATATCTAATGTTAATGCGATCTCTCAGATAGCACTTGCGGGAGACGTGCAAGAGCAGGTAACACATACTTTGTTTTTGAAGGCCTTGGGTTATTTGTGGACTTCGAGGAGCTCGAGGAAGATTGGAGTGACAGCCCAAATAACCAAGAGTCTTGGAATAGTCTTTGAATCACAACTAAGGGGGAGGAATCAACTCTTTTTAAAGTCGAGAAAGAGAGAACACTTAGTGGTCTAAATAAACTTGAAAATTCCCTCGATCTATGATTCTAAGGAGAGATTTGAGAGTTGTGGTGGTGGCTCTTCGCGTCAACTTCTCGTGGAAGTGAGCTTCTCACCGTTATTTCCTAGAAAAGAAGAGAGAAGAGTGAACTACCGGGGTGGAAGAGTCTTGGTTACATTATGAGTGGAGGGGCCTTGATTTGATAATTCTTTTTTTGTCTCAAGTATGTTTTAGTGAAAGAAATCAAGAGAGTAGAGAATTTGGCATAGTATTACTATGAGTAAGAGAGAGTTACCTCAAAGTGATCGGGAAAATTATGCTATTTATAGAAGTTTGAGTGCGTTGGGTCGTATTTTGAATGTGTGGAACCCACTTAGGTGAGAAGGAGTTTCGGCCAAAAGAACTTTTGGTTTCTGGGCGAGAAGAGGTTATCGCCAGAAAGTTTTTTTACTTCTGGACGAGAAGGCTTTCTGGCCATATGTGTTATGGCCAGAAGGATTTTTTGCTTACGGGCCAGAAGAGATTTTGGCCATAAGGGTTTTTGGCTTTTGGGCGAGAATAGGGTTTTGGTCATAAAATATTTTGGCTTATGGAAGGGAAGGCCTTTTGGCCAAAAGGGATTTCCTAGCTAGAAAAGGTTTTGGCCAGAAAAGTTTTTTTGTTCGTGTTTATCATTCGACTGTCATTTTTTCTCTTTTAATGTTGTTTTCATCTTGTGAAAATGATGGCATAACATCTAAAATCTCTAATAATTACCAAGTGTATGTATAGTATAATTACGTTCACAAACTTGTTGGTTACGACGGCTAACAAAATTATATTAAAATTATGTTATTACAATTGAAAGTTATTAAAGGATATTTGTTGACCGTTTACATATACGTATATGAGGCTTTCTTAATGTGAACTAAATTAATTACAAGAATGTTTAAGTCTATGAGTTAATATATCAACCAAAAAGTCTCAAACTCTAAACACTCGCAGACTTATTGAAACACAATTGAAAGTGTTGATGACAAAAATACGTTATATAACACTAACCAGTATAATTGAGTATAAAAATTGGAGGCTGCTGCTGGATTTTCGTTATAATAGACAAATCTGAATACAAAGAGAAAAAGTAAACAAAATGTGAATTAGGGATATGTTGTTGGTAATGGGTGAAGAAATCAATGGTCAAAATGCATATGTGTGCGCGCGTGATTGTGAATGAGAGCTTAACCGGAAAAGATTTAATGTCATGATTATCCCAAAAAAAAAAAAAAACATTGTGTGAACGCTTCTATTGTGTAATATTGTGTAACCTAATTTCTTAACATAAAGAGTATTAAAGTACTTTCACATTACATTTCCATACATAAACATATATATATATATATATATATATATATATATATATATTATATATATATATACACGTTTGGCCACTTATTGCCACAAATCTAACGTTTAAATAACTCAAAAATGGGCAAGTAGAGGGGTTTTTTTTCCGACGGCTCATAAATTGTAGTAATCACGCTTTGGTCCATAATATTTTTTTTTTAGCGTTACATTTCAATCCTTGTTATATAAAGAATGATTACTGCAAGCGTAAACAATCTTAGCCATGTTACAACTTTGCAGCAAAAAATATTTGTTTAATCAAAGCTCCACTAAATAACTATCTTTCTTTCCAAACTTACTTAAAGATAACTATTTATTTGGGAACCATCAAGGCTTAATCTGCATCATGGCCCACAATACGTCAACCCTTTTCTTGGTCCTCATTTGTGGCATTGCGGTCGGGCCCTGCGGGGCCCAAAACTCGGTGCAAGACTACGTGGACGCCCACAACGCAGCGCGTGCAGCGGTGGGCGTCAGCAACACGACGTGGAGCGCCGAGCTGGAGGCGTACGCGGACGGGTACGTGAGGACTCGGGTGTCGGACTGCGAGCTGGTGCACTCGAAAGGGCCGTACGGGGAGAACCTGGCGTGGGGGACGGGCCCCTTCTCGGGCACGGACGCGGTGAAGCTGTGGACGGACGAGGAGCCGTGCTACAACTACTCCAACAACTCGTGCTCCCCATCTCCGCCAAAGTCGTGCCAGTACGGGTGCCTGCACTACACCCAAGTCGTCTGGCGCAACTCGACCCGCCTCGGCTGCGCCAGGCTCTTGTGCGCCAACGGTGCATGGTTCGTCTCTTGCAACTACGATCCCCCCGGGAACTACGTCGGAGAGAAGCCTTACTAGTATATTTTCCCGTGATTTTCGAATAAGAGTTGTTCAACTCCCCTATGATTAATTTACTCATCCATTCAAGTTACTTCACCATGAAAGCCTTGTATTAAAAGTTTGGGAAAAATTGAATATTATCCTCCAACAAGGGGAAAGGAGCACAACATTGGTTATATAGCATGAAACAGTCTTTCAGCTTCATGGAGATATTTCATCCATTAAATCGCTTAATGCTTTAATAGGATACACACGTCAGAGTTCAACGATCTTCGGCCGCTTTTTCGATTTACCGTTTCCGATTTTAGTCGAAGAATTGCCTTTGGATGATGATCTCTTGAGCTCTGTATTAACTTCATTTTCTGCGTTGTTATCGACACCTTCGCTCCCGTCCTCCTCGTCACTGCTATCTTCTGACTCTGACTCGCTGCTGCTATCATCTTCGGCCGATGATGTCACTGGCTGATAACCGGAGATCGCAGACTCTGCTGCAGCCACTGCTTCTGGGGTATGAAGATCCGCTACGCCAAGCATCAAGTCCTGAAAAATAAAAATATATTCAACTCCAAAATCGCTGGCCTGACTGCACAAGTCTGAGGGATAGATAGATATACCATTTCGATTACTTCGGATTCATGCCCGGTTAGCGCTTCAATATCATAGTTCTTAGGATTGTCCTACAATTAAAAGAATGGCTATCAATTAAGCTTCTACATAGTAAATCAAGCCTTTAAATTGGAATATGTATATACATAGAGTATTAGAATTCTGACCTTTGAGTCAAGCTCCAACTTTTTGTTAGCTTCCGATAGGACTCCCAAGAAGTCTCTCACTTTCCCTAAAACTGAACATAGTCAAAAGGAACTAAGCGTTGTTGCTAGTTTCAAAATATCCAATGGTACACATCTATTTGTTTTTAAAAAAGAAACACGGGACATATTATTAATCAAATGGAATGGCCGGAAAGATACAAAGTTAGTCGACGAGTAGTTTAAAAAGGGGCGGAAATAAGGAATGGTACACATCTATAGAATCAGGAATTTTGATATCTTTCTTTCCGTCAGGGCAACATAGGCAATCTCTGATAACCATAGAGTTAAAACAATGTTGACCAAGGATACTTTATTTTTCAAAGTCCCAGTTCAAATCGCTATCTTCATAATCACTGTTTAAGTTTTCAACAGAGCCTAACTTGCATATAATCACACATATAAGCCATCAATAGACACTGACATTGACAATAATGTTATAGGAAGGAAAAAAAACATGAATTTGAATAATGAAATTTAAAACCTTGGCTCTTGGGGAGAGGAGGCAAAGTGGATGGTTTATCGTCTTCGTTGGCTTTCTTTCTCTGCAATTGTGTTTTACAAACAAGCAGTGACGAATCTGTACACAATCACCAATATGTTCACAATAAGCAATCAGAGAAAAGTATGTATAGAGTGTATATATACAGACACATATAGATATATATAATATATGTATATATATATATATATATATATATGAGAGAGAGAGAGACAGAGCCACAGAGGAAGAGACAGACAGACAAACCTAGAGACGAAGTAGAAGGATTTTTGTGCTCCAGTTGTAAAAGGTCTTTGCTGGTTTTAGCCATTCTTGTTTAATCGGAGGAGGAGAAGACAGAAGCAACAATTTATCTTCCTACTATAAGCGCAAAGAGTATAAGTACTACAAACTTAATCAGTAATTTGGAAAATTGGTGTTCAACGAAATCATATACAGAAAGTACAGAGAAAGTAATCAATTTTTTTTTACAAATCAATGCCTAGTCCTCATGAGTAATTTTCTCAAACATGTACAGCATTACATCACAAGACCACATATATATGCATCGTATCACCATCAGTAAGAATATCTAAAGAAAAACATCAAGTATTCTTACAAACAATTATTGATGGGCGGAGTAAAAACAATTTTTAAAAAAAAATGCTTGGATGCTGGACACGTTTTGGCTTGAATGTACTAGAGTTAAGTGATTATAGATCATTACGTTTTGATTTTCATATTTGAAATACAAGCATATCAACGACATGTTTAAACGAATAAGAAAGATTAAGACGAACATATAATTCCCATAACAAATGTCGGTGTGATTTCAGCGCCCCAATCGGATTTGAGCATTCTTCCATTACTAGACGTTGATCATCGCATTTTCACTCCCACAGAATTCTATTTTTTCACTTTCTTAGTTTTCTAAACGATTCACAGTAACTGACTTTCATGGATAAGAAGCCATGATGATGATCCTTTTACCACTAACAACCCAATAAATCTGGTAATGCATATTTCAAACCCCTACTTTGAAAGACTACACCAAATTTAGTCAATTTAACACCTGAACAAGAAGATTGGTGTCACAAGACAGTTTCTAGTCTCATTGAGGAATTTTCTCAAACACCTTGTTGGCGTGATCATTACACGTGTGGAAAACCTAGCCATAACAACGAAAACCACACTACAACCGACATCAATAACTACAAATCAGCAACAACGAAAAAGAAAACTAATTTCAGCTAATTTCGAAGAAGAAAATAAAATAATTTACACTGACCTTGGAGCAGAACTTTCGACGGAGACGAGTTGGCCTGAAAATTCAATAGTTGAATCTTGGAATTTTTCAGCTACACGAATGAGTATTGGTGGGCTGCAGGGTTTTGGCTGCTGTGGTTGAAGAAGAGGAACGCAGCTATGAAAATGTGAGTATAAAGAACTAGTTTTTTATTTGTAAGAGTTGTCCCCGAGTCCACTCCCGACCGACTTAGTTTTTAACTTTTTATTTGCAAGGGAGGTACTATATTTTTTTTTCAAAAAATTAGCAAAATAGCCAAATCAAACTTTATGATTTGCTATTTAGCCAAGGTTTTGTAAATACTAAGCCGATGACGTGGCCCAATAATAGGTTTTTTTATTTCCGAAAATTGCCCATGTGCGTTTGAATTTTGAATTACATATTTGAATTTTCGGTTTAAATTTTTTCCCGAAATTTTTTGAATTGTTTTCCTGATATAAGTGTGAACATGATTTAGTCAATTTATGATTCCCTTTATTTTATGAACTAAATGGACGTGGAAGTTGTAATTTATTTGTTTCTTTTTATAGATTATTTCTGATATTTTCGGCCAGAAATATATTGTATCGTTTATTATTTAAATATATGTAGATAAGTTAAGGTTATGACAACTTATGCAGTAAATATGCGTAAATAAACACTTCCAGATAACCAAATATAATAGTACTTAATATTTACACACATTTACTACAGATATTAACAACCATACATTGTTGTAAAATCCAAGGATTGACATACTCGGTGTAAATATGTGTAAATAAAGATTTACACACGCCAAAAATTTAAACTGCTCAATATTTACTCAGATTTACTGCAAAATCTGCAAAATATGTCAACACCTATTTTTTCATTCTAACATCCAAACACCCAAAATTCTAAACGCATTCACAATGGTTTTTCCCATACATTAACACTGAAACATGACTACATTTTACAACGCATTAAGATACATTAACAGAGATTTTTTCTTAATGGCAGATTGAATATTGGTGGAGAGATAATCGGTAATTAATTTGTTGTTATTACTTCCTTGATTCTCGTTTACACGTTACCTCTTTTTTTTCTTTTTTTATTAAGTAAACCGTGTGCTTATGGGCGGGAAATGCCTGAGCTTTTTAGTAAATGTAGAAGTGTCTTAAATGATATTTGGCTATTTACTTAGTATTTACAAAACCTTGGCTATTTAGCAATGTTAAAGGTTTGATTTGGCTATTTTGCTAAATTACCCTTTTTTTTGTGGTACTGGAGTTATTTCACACCACATTTTTTTTTTTTTAGGAAACTGGGCGATATCTCGGGTAATTCATTAAAAAACCTCACATATGGCGTAAAAATACTGTAGTTACAAGACTAGGAGAACGTAGGTTGTTCGGAGACAACATCATCCCGTATACAACGGGGGATCATCTCCGACCAACACGCGTCCGTGAGAAACTTTAAAGAGTAACGAGCAAGTTTATGAGCAACCACATTATTCGATCTAGGCAGGAATGAGATATAAAAAAAAAAAAAAAATTGCGAAGCCAATACCTTGATGTCAGTGAGGATCGTACTAAGCTCCGTCGCCGGGACAATACCGCTCCTGATCGCATTAACAATCTCTAAACAATCGGATTGAAGCATCACTCTCTCCACCTCGAATTGTCTCGCCATGGACAACCCAAAGGCGCCCTTGCGGAAGCTCACGATATTTCACACCACTTTTAAAGGGTTCAATCTCGACGACAAATACTTTTAAAAAAATAAAGAGGAAATGGCGGCAAAAAGACCCAATGTTTTCGAGTTGTTACACTTAAATACCCAATCTTTAAAATTGATGGACAAAGTACCCAAACTCGTCACGTTGTTACACCGTTGGTACATAACAGTAATACACTGCAGCAGAGTTATAATGTATGTAAACGGAGTTAAAGTGAAGAGGATATTAAGTCACTGCATATTCAGGATTGTACTCTGTCTTGCAAAGGCTGAGAATCTCATCCGCGAACAAAATCCGATCTCAGAGCCGAGCCTCGACGTATTTCAAATAACCGCATCTCCGGATTAGCCTCCTCAGAACGTCCTCCCTCGAGTTGATCACGTCGAAGAGGTGTTCCGCGGTGGTTCGGTCCACGGCCCGCCCGGGCCGCCGCCAGATTCGGACCAAGGCCTTGTCTCTCAAGTGACCATAGCTTTCTTGCAACATGGCTGTGAAAACGCTGCCCCAAGCTCCGGCGCCGACTCCGGCGATCTTCAGCAGGTCTCCCTCGGCTTTGCCCAGAAGCCGCCGGAGCTCGTCGAGCTTCTCTTCCACCGAGCCGTTCAAGTGCACTTGCAGTGGTGCCACATCATCTCCGCCGGTAGTACTGGCCTCGATCATCTTTGCTCTTCGAATATATGCTTCAAGATTGGAACTTTTTTTTTTTAGCTCAAACTTTTCCTATCAAACCCAGCTTTGGTTTCTGACTTGTAATGAAATTTTTTTATCTGAATCTTCTTGTTCTTCAAAGATATGCTTAAAGATTGAAACTTTTTTTTTACCTCAAAGCCCTTTTCAAGACATAGTAGAATCCTGAATATGCAGTGACTTAATATCCCCTTCACTTTAACTCCGTTTACATAAATTATAACTCTGTTGCAGTGTATTACTGTCATGTACCAACGGTGTAACAACGTGGCGAGTTTGGGTACTTTGCCCACCAATTTTAAAGATTGGGTATTTAAGTGTAATAACCCGAAAATATTGGGTCTTTTTATCGCCATTTCTTCAAAAATAAAATCATCTTTATGTTTTTGTTTTAGGAAAATTTAGGATCTGATTGGTGCAACGTTTGAATTAATTATTTCATTAAATGATTCATATTTGAAATAGACAAGAATTGTGGTCTTGGTAATTTTGCGCCACCCCATGTTCTCAATTTCCACTGACCATTTAAATTTACATCCTAAATAAGCATTCAAAAATTTCCTTTTTAAAAAAAAAAAAGATAATCCAAAAGAAAATAAAAACGAATTCAGGTTTGGTAACAACCCATCAAAATGCATGTAAAAATAATAGAGTCAAAACTATTACTATAAATGTTTCATCAATATTATTGTTGATGATGAAATGCACATATCACATTATCAAATATTAAGGAAATCCATTTTATTTGAATTTATTTTTTGGTCTCGAAAGCTCGTTTATGAGAGTTTATATTTTTTTCAAATAATAATCGATGATTGGATATTGGAATATTAGTATTTAATATCGAAAAACAACACATATTGAGCGATCTTTGAAAGCTTAGTTATAGAGAAGACACGTAGCGAGAATATGTAAAACGACGGGATATAAGAAGATGTGTCTGTTTTGCCGAGCTCAAAACCTCTATGTGTAACTCATGAACCTTAACTACAAGTTTTGTGTATTGCGGAAGAGACATCACTAAAGAACTGATCTTCTTTAGTAAGCTCGAGACACGTGCTTTCCTCCATCCGAGTAATGCAAGGTGATTGATAATGGCTCTAAGTTTGAATTTGTCAGCATTGCATGAGATTTGATATATTTTAAATGATTCCATATCGTTGCTCGAGTTGAGATGCCTAGTCTTGAGCTCGGTCTAAGCAGGCCGTGCATATCCTTTGCATGGGATCACCCCGATGGGTATTGTTCAAATTTGTAGCCTGAGCTCTAAGAATTTTTTTATCTAGGACATTGAATCCAAGGCTCAATATTATTTTTCTAAAAACATGGAATACTTACACTACTACAAATGTTAGATTCCACAACGGATATTCCACAACGAAACGATGTCCCGTTGTGGAATCATGACGTTTCCACAACGGGACAAGAGTCCCGTTGTGGAATCTTGATGTTTCCACAACGGGACAACTGTCCCGTTGGGGAATCTTGATGATTCCACAACGGGACAGTTGTCCCGTTGTGGAATTCAAAAAAAAATTAAGGTTTAAACAACGGGATGGTGACCCGTTGTTGAATCTCGCCGCGGCCAAGGCATAAACTCGCCGCGGCCAAACTCTTCCACAACGGTACAGTGTACCGTTGTGGGAGAACTGTAAAACCAAACATTTCGCCGCGGCGAGCTTAAGCCTTGGCCGCGGCGAAATGTTTCCACAACGGTACAATAACCCGTTGTGGAAACATTTGGCCGCGGTCACGTATATATTTGGCCGCGGCGAAATGTCGCAGACTGGAACTTAAAAACTTCCCTCTCGATTTTTTTTTTCAAAAATTTCAGAAATTTCATTCCCTTCTTCTTCTTCTCTCTCTCTCTCTCTCTCTCTCTCTCTCTCTCCCCGACCCGACCCCACTATCTCTCTCTCTCTCTCCCCGACCCAACCCCACTATCTCTCTCTCTTTCTCCAACCCACGCCCACTCGCCGCCCCTCCTTCTTCCTCCGCCGCCGTCGCCGCCCTCTCTCTCTCTCTTCTCTCTTCTTCCTCCGCCCTTTTCTTCTTCTTACCTTTTTTTTCCCCGCCCTTCTTCTTCCCCGCAACCCTCTCCTTCTTCTCCGCCCTTCTTCTTCTTCCCCGGCCTCCTTTTTCTTCTCCGCCCATTTCTTCTCCCCCGTCCTCCATTTTCTTCTCCGCCCCCTTCTTCTTCTCCGCCTCTCCTTCTTCCAAACCCACCAAACATTCCGACCCACCCCCACACAAACCCACAAACCTTGCCTCCGACCATAACCCACATCTCCGACAACTTCATTGACTCACCACGCCCCATGCTCGTCGTCTTCACTCCAAGTAAGTATTTTTTTATTTAATTTGTATTTTTATGTTGAAATTAGGTTAGAATTGTTTATTTGTGTCTAAATTATATAGATATTGAATATTGAATTTGATATTTATGTAGAAAATGAGTTTGGAATTGAAATTTGGTTTGAGTTTATGTTGGATTTGAGTTAGAATATTTGATTACCTTGAGTTTGAGTTGGAATTGAGTTAGAATATTAGATTGAATTTCGGTTTTAGTTTGTGTTAGAATTGTTTTGAATTGAAATTGAATTTCAGTTTAAGTTTATGTCGGAATTAGTTTGAATTGAAATTGAATTTCGGTTTGAGTTTGTATTGGAATTGGTTTGAATTGAGATTATGTTTAATTTTGTTTTTTCATAGATTATGTCTATTACAACCAAGAAAGATGATAAAAAGGTAAATTAATTACATGTTATTTGAAGTATTTCATTTACACGAATATTTGTTTTCTAATGTTTTTTTGTTGTTGTAGTAGACAATAACAAAAACCTTGCCTCCGACCACAACCCACATCTCCGACAACTTCATTGACTCACCACGCCCCATGCTCATCGTCTTCACTCCGGGTAAGTCTTTTTTTTTTATTTAATTTGTATTTTTATGTTGAAATTAGGTTAGAATTGTTTATGTGTGTCTATATTATATTGAAATTGAATATTGAATTTGATATTTATGTAGAAAATGAGTGTGGAATTGAATTTTGGTTTGAGTTTATGTTGGATTCGAATTAGAATATTAGATTGAATTTCGGTTTGAGTTTGTGTTGGAATTGTTTTGAATTGAAATTGAATTTCGGTTTAAGTTTATGTCGGAATTAGTTTGAATTGAAATTGAATTTCGGTTTGAGTTTGTGTTGGAATTGTTTTGAATTGAAATTGAATTTCGGTTTAAGTTTATGTCGGAATTAGTTTGAATTGAAATTGAATTTCGGTTTGAGTTTGTATTGGAATTGGTTTGAATTGAGATTATATTTAATTTTGTTTTTTCATAGATTATGTCTACTACAACCAAGGAAGTTGATAAAAAGGTAAATTAATTACATGTTATTTGAAGTATTTCATTTACGCGAATATTTGTTTTCTAATGTTTTTTGTTGTTGTGCGTTAAGGTTTTTTTTTCGGATTTCAAGCTTGACAACCAAGGAACCCGAAGTAACGTCAACCAAACTTTACGTACAATTGAAGAAGTCATATACACCGGATAACTTAGAAAACGTTCAAGAGGAGTGGGTATTTTACGTACAAACTTTTATAGAATGAGAATATTAGTTTGATTTTGGATGATATATATATTTGTTTTGGTTGTTTTTGGATATATATTTGGTTTTGGATGTAATGGATATGTTTTGGATGTTATGGATATTTGGTTTTGGATATATAATTTCATTTCAGGTTTTTTTAATTAGAAAACTGTAAAAATAACTCTCAGGAACAATTTCGCCGCGGCAACGTGTATAGTTCGCCGCGGCGAATCTTTCCACAACGGTACAATCGTACCGTTGTGGAAAGATTCGCCGCGGCGAACTATACACGTTGCCGCGGCGAAGTGTTGTGAAATCATGGACATTTCCACAACGGGACTCGTCCCGTTGTGGAATCATTACTTTTCCACAACGGGACGAGTACCGTTGTGGAAACATTCCACAGCGGAGGATTCCACAACGGTACAGAACCGTTGTGGAAGCTTTCCACAACGGTTCTGTACCGTTGTGGAATCCCCAGTTTGTAGTAGTGTTATTATAATACAAATTTACATCTCATTTTTGCAATTAGCATAAAAAATAAGACGTAATTTATAAAATTAAAATAATAAATTATAAACATAATGATAATATCTCTTTGAATATGTAATTTATACATTTGAGTTTTTGCAATTATATAACTACTCTCTTTATTCAGTTTTTGAGTTTTGCCCAATTTTGTCCGAAAATTGGAAAAAGGGATTGGAGGTTTTCATGTTGATGCTTGAATCGTTAAATTGAGGATTAGGTCTCTAAGTTTGAGTGTAAAATTGGATATTTACACTTTTAATTTCAAAAATCTCGTTGATTTGAGTTTTGGTTCGGTTTTGGCTCGTGTTGTAGATATCTCGGATTTTCAATTTTGCTTGCTCGGATTTGTGATGTTTCTGAATGGTTATTGATTATGAGTTATAGAGGATTTAGGAGTTTGAATTGATTAATCTTGTATTGCTGTTTTATTTTGGAATCTGATTCTGTGTTGGGTTTGAAATCGTGATTCATGTTTGAGCTTGTTGGCCTTGATTTGAATATGTTGTTGTTTGAGTTGGTATTGTTCTGCTTAGGATCATATATGGATTGTGAACTTGTTAGATTTAATCTGACATTCACTAGAATGTGAAATGTGAATAATCTATAAACGTAATCTTGAGTACTAGGTGTTTTGGGACGGGTTAGAGTCAAGTTGTGATTGACGTTCGGTTTCTGAATCCCTTATTTAGAAATTGTTTTTTAATAGAGAAGTTTCGGGTATTCTCTGTTCAAATTGTCTGTGGTCGTTTGTTTGCTTGTGTGTCTCCGATGTCGTACCATAGGTACGAGGAGACAACGAGGACGGTTCCGGCGAGTCGCGGACGAGCGGCGAGGCGTTGTTCAAGTTCGACGAGGCGGAGAGGAGCTGCCCGATCTTTGGCTGCGAGTTTCGTGATGCGTCAAGGCACTTTGAAGCTACAAGAGGCGCATCGACGGTGCGGATGCGAGCTGCAAGGCCTCGGCATGTCGAGCTACGGCGACTAGTCGGAGACGCTCTGACTCTCGATCCTAACAGTTTAACCGAGTTGTTTTATTCTCTAAAAATTCTAATTATAAATATATATATATATATATATATATATATATATATATATATGTTGTAAAAGGTTTATGTAATTGTATATGCTAACCAAGTTTAGTGTTTTGGGATTCAAATCGTCGAGTGTGTTGGTCTTGGTTTACCTTTGGTTTGTTGGTTCGAGTTCAAACTGAAGAGTCGGTTTCTGAGAGTTACGATTAACGAACGTGTGTGGCGATTTGAATCCAAACGCATACGAAACGCAACGGTGTTCCAAAATAATTTTCTATAACTTTTAAGCTTATGATAAAAGTTTTAAGTTATTCTAATTATAACTTATAATTAAACCATATCTTATACATTCTACATCTTATAAGTAATGAGTTTTAAAAATAATTAAGGACGTAAATTAAAAAGAAAAAAAAAGGTTTACTATAATCCTATCATCTATTATTTCCTATATTACCAAGTATTTTGATTATTCCTAAGTAATTATTTTTATTATAATTTAATTCCGTAATAATATAAGTATTATTTTCAAAATCTATATCTATAGTTTTGAATGAGTTACTCTACTAAATACGTTTATAATCTAACTAGCGGAGTTTCCAAGTTATAACATTTTTAGAAGAAAGATTTATGCAAAAGTCTTTAGTTTTAGTTATCTTAATTTATAATGGATCTTAGTGGAAAGAAAATGAAATATTTTTTCTCTGAATTCCTTAACGTCGAGCTTCTGTTATGGGTTTTGTGCCCTGCCTAGTTAATAGGTTTGGGTAATTAGTGCTTTCATTATGTCGTTGATCTCGTATCTCGGGTTTCACGTTTAGTGTCTACCTCTAGGATTTTTTTTCTTTTATCTTGATCATTGTTTTGTTTGAAGATCATGTATCTGTTTTCTCTGGTTCTCTTAGTTGAGAACGTGTGTTTTGCGTGTGACGGATATGATTCTGTGGTGCCCAGTTTTTGTTTCTCTGTGATGAGAATTTGTGGGCTAGTATATTAGTGAGTGAAGAACTAATGGTGTTCAACGCTCCCTTTTATGCGCATGTCACATATGACTCTCATGCCTACATTTATGTGTTATGTGCATGTCACATGTTGTTTAATCGCTTTCAATACCAGATAGACTCCCACTTGCTGAGTCTCTCGACTCATAGTTTATGACACTTGGTAATGTAAGAAAATGACAAGCTTTACTCCTGTAGAAGGGAGAGAACTAGTCCAGACTTGTGTTGATCGACCTGTGGCAATTGGGTTTTTGTTTTGAATGGCTAAAAGCAAGGTTTTAAATGCCGACAAAAATCAGCGACTTTCGCCAACGCCACCGCTTCTGGTGGCTTAGCGGCAGAAGAACACAACTTTTATCGTTTCATCGTCGTTTGTCGCTCGATTATCGCCGAAACGGCGCTCGTTCGACTAAAAAAAAGGCCGTCAAATTTTGTTAGTTTTTAAGTCATAGAATGCAATAAAATGGAAGAAAATCGGAGGAAATTGGAGAACGATATAGAGAGGATCGATTTTCGGTGTACACGGAGAAGCGATGTAGACCTTCACAACGCCGACAAGACTCAATCTTGGCGATTTGTGTTTTTTTTTTTTTGCTCAAAATGACAATTTGTGTTCTCGACAGCGATGTAAAGTATTTGTTTTGTGTTCTTGTCAACACTCTAAGGTCTAATGGAAAGGAAAACAGCTAGGTCAAATATAACGTTATTGGACTTCGCATTTGTGGGATTTCATTTTTTTGTTGTAGCTCATTTCTTATAATGTTAATATTGTTTAACTAATTTAAAACCTTTTTTTTTTGTAATTTAAGAGAGCAGTTGTGAGGGTGAATGGTGCATGGACCTGTTGTTTAAATCAAAAGCAGTTATTATATACTTATATATATATATATATATATATATATATATATATATATATATATATATATATATATATATATCATATTACATTTTTTTCATTATAAATATTCTTCATACAGTACCAATTAAAGTATACATATATATATATATATATATATATATATTATAATATCATATTTTTTATAAACTTTTACTTTTCATATTGTTATTAAGGAGCAATAATAAGATATATATATATATATATATATATATATATATATATATACATATGTACATAGTATATACATATATCTATACAGTTATATATATATATATATATATATATATATATATATCCATTGTATTGGGTATAAATACGTAATGTGCAATTGAAATTAACGAGTTGTTGGTATTATATATTATATTGGTGCAAAAACAGTTAGCTATCGAAGATTATAAAATGTAGTCGACATAAATCTCAAGTTTAAAAATTGAAAGAGATATATATATATATATATATATATATACATATATATATATATATATATATTTAACATATTATGTAATATTATTTTCGTTCGGTTTTCCATCGACATGTTGGTTTTTCATCAAAAACGGCATTTGAAAACGGAATTTCATTTGTCATTTCCACATTTTTTCCGTTCGGTTTTCCATCGGCATGACGATTTTCCGTAAATCATGAGGCTCGAAACGGCGTCGAAAACGGCATTTCGAACCTTGGGTAAAAGTATAATTTGATATGTATATAGTCAACTTTCCATCCTAGCTACTTGTCCGCTTCTTTGCTATGCAAGTAAGCTATATGTAAATTACCTTATAAACAAACGAATGGCCTCTGATACGTATATAGTCGCTATAAGACTTGTTCAATGCAAAGTAAAGACGAAAAATTTCTCTGAAATTTCTGTTACTTTTATATGTCTTGTAGCTATTTACTAAAATTATTTTATTTCTGCTTAGCAAATATAAAAGATGTGCATTTTCTTGGGTGTTCTATAACGAGAGGTGTGAGAACGTCGCGGCTCGTGGGCGAGTTGCTGGTCGTGATAATGGTGATAATGGGATTAGTTTACTCAAGTGCTATATATTATCTAATTTTATTAACATTAAAGAGTATTAAAGAGTTCAATACTTTTCATACCCTAGTCGTAGTATAAATTAGAATTATTTTCATATATTTGGCCGCTAATATTGTACAACTTTAACGTTAAAAATGACAAGATGACGTTTTTATAATTATTTATCGGTGGCTAGTAAAATTTGTAGTCAAACTTTGGTCCATCTTTTTTTCCCGTGATGCAACCCTTTCCTTGATGATATGAATGCTAATTTTTAGATGGACTAAAATATTTAAAATAAAAAAAAAAATTGAGGTTGACTGTAAAAGCAAAAGCTAACCTTATACACAAAGTAGGCTGGGAACTACTTAAAATAAATAAATGATTACTGTCTATACAATCTTAGACATGTTGCAACTTGCAACCATTTTAGTTAAAGAGACTACGGAAATGTTTGTTGAAGTAAACACACAACTCATTCATTCAATTTTACCTTAATTGTGTAGTTTGCGTAATTTGGCAAAAAGAAACTGCACATGTTAGCCAAGTACACCACTAAATAACTATCTTGTATTATTTTCCAAACATCACTTAAAGATAACCCCAAAGTTGTAAACTTCGAAACAACATTACTAATTGTTTTTTTAGCGCCAAGGCTTAATATGCTCTACAGTTCATGAACTTGAACACTCGACTATTCCTATATATACCACCTTAGCCAATGAAGTCTATATCTCTTATAACTCTCACAAACAAAACACAACGATGACTTTGATCAAAATGTCAACCCTCTTCTCGGTCCTCCTCATTTGCGCAATAACGGCGGGGCCTTGTCGGGCCCAAAACTCGGCACAAAACTATGTGGACGCCCACAACACGGCCCGCAAAGCAGTCGGCGTTGCCAACATGACGTGGAGCGCAACTCTGGCGACTTACGCGAACAACTACGTCAAGACTCGGCTGTCGGACTGCAAGCTCATCCACTCGAACGGGCCGTACGGTGAGAACCTGGCAAAGGGGACGGGCTCGTTCTCTGGCACGGCCGCGGTGAAGCTGTGGACAGACGAGAAGCTATGCTACACTTACTCCTCCGACACGTGCTCAATGTCGGGGTCGTGCCTGTACGGGTGCCTGCACTACACCCAGGTGGTCTGGCGCGAGTCCCTTCAACTCGGGTGCGCCAGGCTCCAGTGCGCCAACGGTGCATGGTTCGTCTCTTGCAACTACAATCCCCCCGGGAACTACAAAGGAGAGAAGCCTTACTAAAACCCCACTCGTGCCATTTACAATAACCTAATATACCGTGATTTAAGAATAAGAGTGGTTAACTCAATGATTGATTTAGTCATTCGTATTTCATACGATCGTCTTTACTAAGGAAGCCTAGTTGTATCAAGCTTTTTTTTTTTTTAATAGAAAGCAAGCCTTCTTTTTTATGTCAAATGTCACACTTCAATCAAATAAATTATTACGAGTTTGTGTATTTCTGCCTCTGAATTTGATAAAAATTTCTTTAATTGTCAAGCGTTAAGTGAGGTTGTGAACAACAATTAGATACAACCTTAATTTCTTAAGATTATAATGGAAAACAAAATATGCACAAATGCATCCAGGTACCTATCCCGATTTCTGAGAGCTGAAAACAACTTGTAATCTCCAAAAGAAAAAGGACACAGTTATTTTATTTTTTTCGTAACTGTGGTGTATCCAAAGGGGAATGGAACCAGGGACCGCGAGGTCCCAAGAATCATCTGTACCACTAGACAAACCCCTTGGGGCTTCACAAAATTGATTATATATCATGACTATTATCTCACAAGATATAGTATTTCAACTTCGTGGAGATATTTCATCCATTAAATCACTTAATGCTATTATAGCATACACACGTCAAAGTTCGACGATCTTTGGCCGTTTTTTGGCTTTTTCTTTTCCAATTTCAATCGAACGATTACCTTTGGCCGACTTGGATGACGATCTCTTGACCTCCGTAGTAACTTCATTTTCTGTAATGTTATCGTCATTGTTGCTCTCGTCCTCCTCGTCACTGCTATCTTCTGACTCTGACTCGCTGCTGCTATCATCTTCGGCCAATGATATCACTGGCGGATAACCGGAGATCGCAGACTCTGCTGCAGCGACTGCTTCTGGTGTATGAAGATCCGCTACGCCAAGCATCAAGTCCTGAAAAATAAAAACAAAAGAAAAAATATTCAACTCCAAAATCGCTGGGTAACGACACAAACCCGAGTCGTAAGATGTTGAGCTGGTGTTGGATAGATAGATAGATAGATAGATATACCATTTCGATAACACTGGATTCATCCCCGGTTAGCTCTTCGATGTCATAGTTCTTAGGATTGTCCTACAAAAGCAAGGGAAAAGAAAGGACAAAAGCTGGTTTCAATTAAGCTCTACTTCTAATAAAATCTTGCTTTGAAATTTGAATGTTTATAGAATCGGAATTCTGACCTTTGAGTCAAGCTCCAACCTTTTGTTGGCTTCTGATAGGACTCCCAAGAAGTCTCTCACTTTCCCTAAAACTAAACGAAAATGAAAGGATCTAAGTGATGTTCCTAATTTCAAACCCCTATTTTGATAATCACAGATTCAGCTTTCAACCAAAATTATCAGCCAAGACATTGACAATAAAGTCAGTAAAAAAAAAAAAACATGAATTTAAATAGAGAAACTAAAACCTTGACTCTTGGGGAGTGAAGGCAAAGTGGAAGGTTTTTCTTCATCCTTGGTTTTCTTTCTTTGTGATTCAGTTTTGCAAACAAGGAGTGACGATTCTGTACACAATCACCAACATTGGTCACAAATGAACAATCAGAGAAAGCCTCTACAGAATATACGTGTGTGTATAAATCAAGAGAGCGAGAGAGAGAAACCTAGAGACGAAGTAGAAGAATTTTTGTGCTCCAGTTGTAGAAGGTCTTTGCTGGTTTGTCCCATTGTTAAGCAAAAGCCGATGATATTTTCGAGAGCGAGTATGCAGGTGAGAGAGAAGAAATAATGAGAGAATGCGACCTTTGCGAGTCTGAATGTGACTGTCGTATTTTCAGCGTCGATCGGCGGTCGGGGTCGGAGAGAAGAACGGTGCGAGGGAATCGGTCTTGGGTTTTTTTTCTGAGTAATTTGATTTATTTTAATATAATCTTTTGAATCTATGTTATATAATTTTTTAGATTTTTTTTAGACTTCCGGCAAACCATCACTTTTTTCAGCGACTCAAAAAACAAACTTTAAACCATTTGTTTCTGTTTATTTAAGTAAGTTTATGCCTTTACATATACAATTGTTGACCTGTAAAATTAGTACAACAATATCTCACGAAAATATACTGACTCCGAGTACAAGGCCTCCGAGTACAGAGGTGATTTAGGCAAGACTTTCTCTTTATACAGACGAATCTAATACAAGAGAGCAATGTTTTCTAGAGATTTTAAGTGAAAGAAAGTGCGTAAAAAAGTCCGTATCTCGTTCTGTGCTGCTGCCTCTATTTATACTCATCTGGTCGTGTCTTTGACGGTTATTTTGAGGAACGTGGGGTGATCAATCTCACGTTCTGGACGGTTATGGGTAACTGCCTTTCGCCTCTCTCGGAGGTGGGTGGTTAATGCTCCTCGACGGTTCCTGAACCGTCGAGGTGTGCGTTTTAGAGCTTGAAACATGTTTTCTATTAGTTTTGACTAGTCTTTGACCCACGTTCTTCTCTTCTCTTCGAAGTTCTGATCGGTGGGTTTCGTTCTTAACTTATGAACGGTTCGTTCCTTTTCAATGGATGACCCTTGGGTTTACTTAACCTGAGCTCGGTGCTGGATTCTTCTCGCTGCTCGGTAGTCCGACTATCCTACTCGGAGTCTGACTAATTTATCCCGTAACAGCTGCCCTCCAGTTTCTTAGTTTTTTCTTTAGCAAAAATGGTAAGGAACTATTTCGGTTTGCTTCGTGACCGTGTTCATCTTTGCTTACTCGTCTCGGGATGATCCGAGTAGAATTCTTCATTCTTTCTTTTTACAGGACGACGTCGTTTGTCATCGGGCCTTTCTGAACCGTAGCGTCTTTTGCTTCGACGGTCAGATGTGTTTGGCTTCCTGGACAAGCTTAATCTTCACCGTTCATGAAGTCTTTATATAAGGCCTTTCCTCAACTTTTGGATTCATTTCGCTTTTTCTTCTAAATTCTGGTCTCAGAGCGTTCTCGGCCTGACCTGCTTATTCAGATTGTTCTCTTGGCTTTTTCGTTTTTGCTCGGATCTTCCGATCTTCAATCTCGCGGGTAAGGTCTGTTCTTTTCTTTTTATTGTTTTGATACCTTCCTTTTGTTTTGAGATCGTTGTTCGGCAATCGATATCTTCTTTATTTATTGTATTCGGACCCTTCGGACTTTAGGAATCTTAGTTTCTCAACTTCATTAGGGCTATGGGTGGACTTGCGCGTCCTGATCTAAGCTTCGATCCTCGCGTCGTTCGGCGATCGGAACCTGATCCCGATAGTGTTACCTTGTTGGATGGGTCCAAGTTTCCTTTCCTCAGAAGTCCCGTGTGGTATCATGTCCCAGAGATCGGATGGGACCGTCCTGTAATGGCATACGATGAATCATGCGTGCCTCCCAATCCTGAGTCCGAGGGGGTTGATAACGAGAAAAAGGTTTTTGACTCGTCTTCCCTGTCGTGTAGGGACACTATGGTCGTGGAGATATCGTCCTCGTCCGATTCCTCGAGGGAGAGCGGGTCGGAGTCTCGTGATACGACAAGCCTTTCTCTTTCGCAAGACCGAGGAGAGGGCTGTTCTCAAGGCATTCCGGGTCCAAGTGGGAGGACCTTTGGGGTTGATCTTCCAGAGGAAGAGGAAGAGGCCCTGGTCTTTGAACGGAAAGAGGGCCAGTTTTCGGCCAAGGTTTGGACTTCTCGGGTTACCGAGAAATATCTACAAGGGTTGAGGGAGGAATTTGAGATAGCTGATGGAATTATCCTCTCGGCACCTTTGGAACACGAGAGAGCCGATCAGCCTCCTGTTGGAAAGATTGCGTTCAATAGGGCTATTTTGAACGTGATCGGAGGGTTGCCAATGCATCCTCTCATTTCCCAGTTCGTTTCCGACCTGGGTTGTTCTCCTACCCAGCTCGTTCCCAATGTGTATAAAATCTTCGTCGAGATGGCCGTGCTGTGGGCGAAAATTTATGATCGCCCTGTCACTTTGCAAGATTTCTCACAATACTACTCGTTTAAGTCGGCCCCAGGGCAGCATGGTTACTATTATGCTCGGGCTAATGACGATCATTCTAAGGTGGTTACTCGCCTGCCGACCAGCCAGAAAAATTGGAAAGATCATTTCTTTTGGGTCGAAGGGAACGCTTCTTATGAAAGGTGCCCCATAAGGGCTCCGTTCTCGGAATTGGGTGTGATTTTGGTCCCGAATTCTTGCTTGATAATCTGAGCCGGGCTTTTGTTCTGGGTTTTTATATGTTTTATGTTTTGGTTCCAGGTCCCCTTCCGCAATATTCCGAGGAGGAGCGACCACTTCACTCGGAAATTTTTGATCTTTCAGAGGCTGATCGGTCGACGTTTTTGTTATCGGACCCGGACCTGCTCGACCAATATTATTATTACCCTTATTCAAGTAAGTATTTTACCTGTCCTTTCTCAGCTTACATATGCTCTTTTCTCATTTTCATTTTCGTTTCTTAACAGAGATCGCCCAGATGGCAAAAAAGAAATCCGCTCCCGAGCTGATCCCTCCTAATCCGAAACGCGTCAAGGCTTCTAAGGCTTCGACGGCCGGCAAGCGGGCGTCCTCGTCGATTTTGAAGGTCTCGGAGCCTCTGAGCTCTTCTCCCGTTAAGGGTCTGGCCGAGCCTTCCTCTGCCTCCGATCCTTTGGCTCCGGTCGTTTCTTTCTTCCGCGAGCGTTTCCCTGCCGAGAAGGCTCAGGAGGTTCTCAGGCTCGAGCCTTTGGAGAGGCTTAACCAGGCCACTGACTTGGCGATTTCGGTAAGTTTTGACTCGTCTAGTCGGTACCTCTTCCCTTTTGATAACTCATTGTGGCTGATCGTTTGATCGTTGCAGAATTTTGTCAGTATGACCGGGCTAGTCGGACTGCTAGGCTCCGAGCTCACCTCCTTGAGACAAAGGAATGATCGATTTCTCAAGGAGAGAGATGTTGCCAGGGATGAGACAGCCAAGGTTAAGTCTGAGTTAACCCGAAAGTTCCGAGAAGACCTCGAGGCTGCTCGTCTAGCGGCGGTGGAAGAGTACAAAGCTTCCGACGATTATCGTGATATGCGCGATGATCTCTATACCGCTGGGATGACCGAGGCTGTTCGGCTTCTTGGTCCGAAGAATCCTACTCTGGATGTGACGGATCTCGATCTCGACTCGGAGTCAAGGGCTAGCGAAGAAGGCGACCAGGAGTAGAATTTATAGTTGTTGTTTTATTATTATTATTTTATTTCTGCTAACCCGCTTGGGTTTTGAACAATTGATCCGAGGTCGGATCTTTATTATGTAATTTTCGTTTTTCTCTTTCGGGATTTGAACAAATGATCCTTGGTCGGATCTATATTTTGTGTAAATTTAGTTTCAAAATTTTTGGTAAAGTAAAGTATTACTATTACTAGGTATATTTTCTAAAAACTGTTTGTTAGTTATCTAGCCGCCCAGTTTACTTTGTCGAAATTTTGAAAGATAATTTATGATAAGTAATACATAATGCGATACGTAAGTAATTACGGGCAGAGGAAAGAAAGATGAACAAATACTTGCAATTATAAGCACGTGATTACGCGAAACTCCGAGTAGAAAATTGAAAGATAGAAAATTACTTGAAATCATAAGTACGTGCGACCAAGCCGCTTTTCGAAATTTTAACAAGTAAACATAGTTCATGCGACCAAGCCGCTTTTTGAAAATGTAAACGCGATACATGCGACCAAGCCGCTTTTTGAAAGATTAACAAATAAACAAGTCAAACGTAAAATTGGCGAAGGTGCTCAGCGTTCCAGGGGTTTTTCTCCATATCGCCGCTCAACTGTTGTAGTCGGTAGGCCCCGTTTCCGAAGTCTTCTCGGATGATGTAGGGTCCCTCCCAGTTTGCGTTGAAGGCTCCTTCCTGGTGGATTTTGGTGTGGAGAAAAACTCTTCTGAGGACTTTGTCGCCGACTTTGAATGACCTTGGTCGGACTCTCCTGTTGAAATACCGAGAAACCTTTTGCTGGTTAGCTAGATTTCTTAATCTGGCGTTTTCTCTTTTTTCTTCTAACAGGTCTAGACTAATTTCAAGCATGTCGTTGTTTACCTTTGTTGAGTAATTTTCTCTTCTCATTGTTGGTATTAAGACGTCGGTTGGTATGGCCGCGTCGGAACTGTATGCGAGGGAGAAAGGTGTTTCGCCAGTTGCGGAGTGCTCGGTGGTCCTGTATGACCAGAGGACTTCTTGAAGCATATCCACCCATTCTGATTTTTGCTCGTCTAACTTTGTTTTCAGGCCGTGTTTTATTGTTTTGTTGACGGCCTCCACCAATCCATTGGATTGTGGTCTGACTGGTGTAGAAAAAACTTTGTTAATGCCATATTTTTCACAAAAGTTTTTGAAGGAATCGCAGTCGAATTGGGTTCCGTGGTCGGATACAATTTTGACTGGTATTCCAAAACGAGTAATGATATTTTTCCATACGAATTTCTCAATTGCATGGGCCGTTATTTTATTTAAGGGTTCGGCTTCAACCCATTTTGAAAAATAGTCGATGGCTACAATCGCATACCTGCATCCTCCTCGGCCTGTTGGCAAAGCTCCGATTAGGTCTATTCCCCATTCTGCGAATGGGATCGGGCATGAGAGGGTGATGAGCGGATTAGGCGGAAGCCTCGGGATGTTTGAGAATTTCTGACACTTGACGCATCTTTGCGTCATGTGCCGTGCATCGGTCTTCAATGTCGGCCAGTAGAGTCCTTGTCGGATGATCTTTTGCGCCAATGCTTCGCATCCGATGTGACTTCCGCATATCCCTTCATGGATTTCTTTGAGAGCGTACTCGGCTTCGTCTTCATCTAGGCACTTGAGTAGAGCTTGGGAAAATCCCCTTTTGTAGAGATTCTGACCTTCGAGGAAATATCGGGCGGCTCTGAACTTCAAACTTCTAGCCTCGTTCTTGTCGTTGGGTAGAGTTCCCTGCTGCAAGTATTTCCTGATCGGAGTTTGCCAAGACTTTCGTTGCTCGATATGAAGCACGTGGGTGGCCTGCTCGATGCTGGGCTGCCCAATTTTGATCACTGGGATTGACTCTGAGTCTGATCCTTGAGTGGCGTGCTTTGCTAATGCGTCGGCCTCTACGTTCATGGCTCTTGGGACTTGGGTGATCTCGCAAAGCTCGAATTCGTTTGCTAAGTTTTTAGCCTTCTCGGCATATAGCGACATCTTTTCGCCTTTTGCCTGAAATTCACATTTCATTTGATTAACAATTAACTGAGAATCCGAATATACTTTGAGCTTTTTGATTTCTAAATCTTTTGCTATTTGCAGCCCATGTATCATAGCTTCGTACTCAGCTTCATTGTTTGAAGTATTAAAATCGAATTTTAAAGCGAATTTTACCTTGTCTCCTTCTGGACTGGATAGCGCAATTCCGACCCCGGACCCCTTTTCGTTGACTGCTCCGTCTACATACATGTCCCAAATCGGGAATTCGACTGGCCTGTATGTGAACTCTGCAATGAAGTCGGCGACTGCTTGTCCTTTAATTGCTGGTCGGGGGCTGAAGTGTATATCATATTGTGTCAACTCAATTGACCATTTCATTAGCCTTCCGGATACGTCAGGCTTTTGCAGCACCTGGCGCAGTGGGAAATTGGTGAGGACCGTAATCGGATGTGCAAGGAAGTAGTGTTTTAGCTTTCGAGAAGCAGTGATGAGGGCGAAAGCTAGCTTTTCGAGTTCCGGGTATCTTCTTTCTGCCTCGTTAAGACGCCGCGAAGTATAATAAACCGGGACTTGGTGTTTTCCCTCATTCTTGATTAGTGCTGAGCTTACTGCATGTTCCGAGACGGCTAGGTAGATCTCCAGGGGCTCTCCCTCCTGTACTTTTCTCAAAGTCGGAGGCCATGCCAAGTGTTCCTTTAGAGATTCGAAGCTCTCGTCGCACTGCTTGGTCCATTCAAATTCCTTGGAGCCTCTGAGTATATTGAAGAAATGAATACTTCGGTCGGTAGACCGAGAGATAAAGCGACTTAGTGCAGCTATGCATCCCGTCAATTTTTGCACCTCTTTGATGTTTCGTGGTGGTCTCATGTTCCATAGGGCTGTGATCTTCTCTGGATTCACTTCAATGCCTCGTTCATGAACGATGAAACCCAAGAATTTTCCTGCGGACACACTAAATGTACATTTTAGAGGATTTAATTTCATGCGATATTGCCTTAATAGTTCGAATGATCTTCTAAGATCATTAGTATGTTCAACTATTTTTCGGCTCTTAACTAACAAGTCATCAATGTATGCTTCCATTGTGATCCCGAGTAATTCGGCGAACATTCGATTTACTAATCTTTGATATGTTGCTCCAGCATTTTTTAACCCGAAAGGCATTACCGTATAACAGTATAGCCCCCGATCAGTTATGAATGCTGTGTGGTCCTGGTCGGGACCGTACATAGGGATTTGATTGTAGCCAGAGTAAGCATCCATAAAACTTAGGATTTCATGACCTGCCGTGGCGTCTACTAACTGATCAATTCTCGGCATAGGAAAACTATCCTTTGGGCAAGCCTTGTTCAGATCTGTAAAATCCACACAAGTTCTCCATTTCCCGTTGGGTTTCTTGACCAAGACGGGGTTGGCTACCCACTTAGGATATTTAGTTTCTTTTATTGATCCGTTAGAAATCAGTTTGTTTACTTCTTCCTTCAGAGCAGTATACCTTTCGGAGTTTAAAGCTCTTCTTTTCTGTCTGATAGGTTTTTCTTTAGGATCTATATTTAACCTATGACACGCTATTTGAGGATCTATCCATGTCATGTCGGACTGCAACCAAGCAAATATATCTAAACTATTAGATATGAGAGTAATTAAGTTACTTTTGGTACCTGATTCAAGATACTTTCCAATCTTGAGCTTCTTTTCAGGTTGCTCTGGATCTGGGGCGACTTTCTCGACTTCGTCTCCTGGGCCAATTTCTTCTCGGCTCGGGAGGCGTGGGTCAAAGTCTGGATCGATCATCATAACCTTGTGAACATCTTTGTCCTGACTCTCTTTGAGATAATTCGCATAGCAGCTTCTTGCGATAGCCTGAGTTCCGACTACTTCACCTATCCCGTGCTCGGTAGGGAACTTCATCTTCAAATACTCCACCGACGCAACGGCCCCGAGGGACTGCAAGGTGGGCCTGCCAATGATCGCATTGAATGAAGATTTTCCGGGGACCACTATCCATGTTGTGTTGATGGTTTTACTCCTCGGGTTTTCTCCCACAGTTATTGGGAGTGAGACTAATCCCTTGGGCTGGATTGAGTCTCCCGTGAAGCCATAGAGATTCTCAGGGGAAGGAGCCAACGTGTCTTGCTTAAGACCCATCTTGTTGAATGTGTCTTCATAGAGTACGTCAACAGCGCTTCCAGTGTCCACCAAAATCCGGTGTACGTTCCTGTTGCCGATTAAGGCCGAAATGACCAATGGATCGTTGTGAGGATACATCACCCACCGAGCATCTTCTGCTGTAAAGGTAATAGGCTCCGAGCTAGACTTGGCTATCTTGTTAGGCCTCTGCTCGGCTGTAAACAAGATCTGCCGGGGTCCTGCGTAGGCTTCCCTTACATAGCTTTTCTGAGCGCTCCTTGAAGTTCCTCCCACATGTGGTCCTCCGACTATGAGTGAGATTTCGGCATATGCCTCACCTCTCTGCTCCTCTTGCTCTCCTTGCTCGGCCTTGAATTTCTTCAACGCTCCTCTTCGGATTAGAGCTTCTATGGCCTCTTTGAGGTTGAAACAGTCGGCAGTACGGTGACCGATGTCCGCATGGAAAGCGCAATATTTTGTTTTATCTCTCTTCGAGATATCTTTCTTGATCGGCTTCGGCTTAGGGAAATCTTCCTTGTCCTGTGTAAGACTAAATATCTCCTCTATCGGGGCATTGAGCTTATGATATTTATCGAACTTACTGGAAAAAGGTTTCAGAGGTCCTGCTCCTGACCGGCTCTTCTTTGGTGGGCGGTGGTCCTCAGACTGTCGTTCCCTATGCTCTTCTCGGTAGCTCTTCAGCGGCTTTGCTTTTCTTGCCGCCAGCCTTGCTTCCTCCGCGTTGATATATTTCTGAGCTCTCTTCAAGAAATCGTTGTAGTCCTTTGGACTAGTCTTCTGAAGAGACCACCAGAATTTTGATTCTGTTCGGACGCCGGAAGAGATCCCGAAGAGCTTAAAGTCTTCATTCAGATCGTCAACCTGAAGTGCTTGTTCCGAGTATCGATTAATAAAATCTTTTAGAGACTCGTCATGGGCTTGTCTTACCGCCAGCAGTCTTTCTTTGGGAGTTTTCCCTGAACTGGAGCCGACAAACTGTTCCATGAATTTTCTAGACAGCTGTTTCCAGGATCCTATGGAGTTTGGCTTTAGTTTTCTGTACCATCTTTTGGCTGAGCCAGTCAAAGTGATAGAGAAGGCTCTGCACATAACTTCTGGTCCGGCTCCTTGCAGCAGCATCCAAGAGGAAAAAGTGTCTATATGGTCTCCCGGGTCGGTCTTTCCGTCGTATACTGGGATGCTTGGCATCCTAAACCGATCAGGCAACGGGTGTTCTAACACGCGGGCCGTGAACGGGGAGATAGCTTCTCCAACCTTCGGAACAGACTCCTTCTGACCTAGAGCTACCTCTTCAATCCGACGTTCCAACCTTCTAAGGTTTGTTTTGTTGGTGCTTGCACTGTCTTCGGTCTCCGAGCTTTCTAAGTTGTGCCTGAAAGTGCTTGAATGTCCTTTGTCCATGCTGGGCTGGTACCGATCAGGAATCTTTTCCTGACTGTACTGCTCCTTCTCGGACTCAGAAACATCTTCCATCCTCTCATACCGATCTCTGGCATGTTTCCGCGGTTTCTTAACCTGCGGATCTTGTCTGATGGGTTCCTTCCCTGATCGGTGCGAGGGCTCTTCATCTGGGATCACTATCGCGCTTCGCAGTGTGACCCTCTTTGCCTGTAACCTTCTCTTCAAGTCCCTGTTATTTGCCTCTAAGACCGAGAGACGCTCTTGCATCTGTCTGAATTGTTCTTCGAGGCTGGGTTTCGGAAGGAGTTCAGCTATTTCTTCCGGGGTGAGAGGCAGGGTGCGGTTATGGTGCTCTATCTCCGTCTCCTAGTTAGAGACAGCGTTCACGGGTGCGGACGAACTAGCCATATTCTTCAGCTGGTTCCCCTCCTTCTAGCGCCAACTGTTGACCTGTAAAATTAGTACAACAATATCTCACGAAAATATACTGACTCCGAGTACAAGGCCTCCGAGTACAGAGGTGATTTAGGCAAGACTTTCTCTTTATACAGACGAATCTAATACAAGAGAGCAATGTTTTCTAGAGATTTTAAGTGAAAGAAAGTGCGTAAAAAAGTCTGTATCTCGTTCTGTGCTGCTGCCTCTATTTATACTCATCTGGTCGTGTCTTTGACGGTTATTTTGAGGAACGTGGGGTGATCAATCCCACGTTCTGGACGGTTATGGGTAACTGCCTTTCGCCTCTCTCGGAGGTGGGTGGTTAATGCTCCTCGACGGTTCCTAAACCGTCGAGGTGTGCGTTTTAGAGCTTGAAACATGTTTTCTATTAGTTTTGACTAGTCTTTGACCCACGTTCTTCTCTTCTCTTCGAAGTTCTGATCGGTGGGTTTCGTTCTTAACTTATGAACGGTTCGTTCCTTTTCAATGGATGACCCTTGGGTTTACTTAACCTGAGCTCGGTGCTGGATTCTTCTCGCTGCTCGGTAGTCCGACTATCCTACTCGGAGTCTGACTAATTTATCCCGTAACAACAATTATACATATATTAATGTTTGAGTAATAGTTGTTGGAATTGAAATTGTTTGGAATGATGGCGATTGAAATAAAATTGTTGGAAATGAATTTGAATGAAACGAAATTGTTAGAATTGAAATTAATTGAAATGAAACTGATTGAAATTTTAAAATCAATATGTAAGTGTATGAAAATATGAGCGACGAAAGAATTCGTAAGCATTGTAAATTGGCTGCAACAAATCCGAACCATTTTACATTCAATTACTGTGGACATGTAACGAGGACTGAGGGAATCACACGGATAAAGTTTCACTTAATTAAAAACGATCTAAAGAAAAAATGTCAAAAAATATCCGAGTTGTCTTACAGAATGGTGGGCCGTGTTCGATCGGGGGTTCACACATCCACTTTGCGGAAGTTGGCAATGAGAATCTTGTCTCAAATCGCATCGGCGTGCGAGAGAAATTGGAGCACTTTCGCTCTTGTCCACACAAAGCAACGAAACCGACTAGCGTACAAGAGATTGGAAGAACTTGTATTCTGTAGCTACAACATGAAGCTGCAATTATGAGACATCGAAAGCGATATCGCTGACATGAAAGATCATTTCGATATAATCCAAAGGTCAATGCATGGGCGGCAATGTGGATGATGATGAACTCCTTCAATGAATCCGACTAGTTCACTTTGATGACGAAAATCAAATCATCAACCTACACGCCACCGCACAGGCTCGAGACGAAGGCGTTGATGTAGACCAAGTATTGAGTGAAGACGTTGGTCAAACTTCGCATGGATCATCAGATGATGAACGTGGTCCCGATGGTGGAGGTGGTGGCTTCGATGCTAGTTACGACGTTGGTGGGGTAGTGGTAGAGGTCAACCTTACGATCTTTGGACTATAAAACAAGGTTATCAAGCGACATAAGATGAAGATCACATGGCATATGGAATCAAAGATCTGACAGATTAGTTTGTAAAATGTTTAAAGATAGATATATATATATATAATTAATATAAAAAGTGATATGTTACATATTTCACAGGCCCGGAGAATACTTTGACTTTGAGTCCGAGTCAAAATACGACAGTGGAACGCAGAGAGGAACGGTGCACTACATGTCCTTTGGTAGTGACTACGGCGATTGAACACAACTAGTATAGGGGTCGTACTTGTCTTATACTAGTGGCTATGACGTCGATCACTTGATGTCTCATTTCGACACTTTGTCAGTCACTACGTCAGACACACAGAGTGATGGTTCATATACATGTCTTTTTTACCCTTATCCTAATCCAATAAGAGTGTCACAGCCACATGTTAATTTGCAAGGAAGTAGGCGTCGTATTTTAGGTGTACGCCTAGATTGATTCGGTGCAGAGCACATTATAGCATGTGTACTAGGATGTCCACTCATAAGTGATGATGTGGGGTACGATCAAGCCGACTACGACATGCATGTTCAAAACTTCCAACAATAGTACAAGAGGCATTTCACATGATGTCAATATTGCGAGCGTCAAGAAAATCAACCAAGTTTTATCCAACCGAGCCATCCATCAGGATTCTATTGATGCATTTCATTTTCTATTTTACATATATATATATATATATATATATATATATATATATATATATGTATGTGAAACATCTAGATTTTATGGTGGTTTGCAATGTTTAGACTTGACATTTTGTGGTGTGACTTTAAGTGTGGAACATCTATGTGTGATATGTATGATTTTTCAAATATCTATGTATTAGTTTATTTTACAACATTATTTCCATTCGGTTTTTCATCGGCATGTCGGTATTCCATCGAAAACGGTATATTTGAAAATGAAAAACCAGTTGCCCTTTCCCACGATTTTTCCGTTCGATTTTTCGTTGGCGTGTCTATTTCTAGTCAATCAAGAGGCTCAAAACGGCATCGAAAACGTAATTTCAAACATTGATTATAACTTAGTAATAATTGATATATTATAAGTGTATTATAATATTAAATTATAATCTGATGTCTAAAAAAAAATACTATAGCCTAATAATTTTAAATATTAAAAAAGTCTTATTTTTGTCTACACAATATCTACGTTTCACATTAATTTGGATTATATTTTTAATTTATATATGCTCGCCTTACTCCACGAGTGAGTAAGCGAGATGCTCCCCTCACCAGTTAGCTTCTTGTCTCACCGAACAAAACGCTTTCATCACTAGTGAGATGCTCATCTTGCCCCAAGAGCGAGCGAGCAAGATGCCCCCCTCACCAGCAAGCCAACTGCCTCACTGTCCCAAGCGGGGAGAACCACCCGAGCCAAGCACCTCGACGAAGCCGTGACATCACCCGTGCAGAGGGAGCCCATCAAGCATCTCGCCCCCATAAGCTTATTTGTGTTCGTACAAGGATGCCCCAACATTCAAAGTCTATAAATATCACCCTCATACACCATTTTAAGGTATGTTTTCACACATTACGGCAAAACTCTGTCAAAATTATTCTCAAACTCTCTTTTTCTCTCTTTATCATTCAAGAACACAAAGACAATCATCCAAGGCCCCCGCACCTAATATTGATATTTGAGCTAATGTTGGTCAATCAAGCACGCTCTTGTTCGCTGAAGATCCAACAATTCGATGTGAATGAGACACCAGAAATGATGACAACCATCAACCTCAACGTATTTCCTAAGACTCTGGATTTTTTGGTAACAACCCAAATCGCCATAGTCTTCTAAGCCTCAACGGAAACAACCTTTCCACCTCATTCCGATTCTGGTTATCTTAGAAGTAGATGACGCTGCGGGTTCGTCCCAATTAGTCACGACCCTCTCATAACCACCAAAAAAAGCAACATTGAAGACCTTAAATAATGCACGTGACAAGTCTTCACTCTATCGTATGTCTCTTGAGTGTTATTATTCAAGAAATCGAATTAACACGAAGTTTTTTTTTTTTCAAAGTACTTTAGAAGTTTTTTTAATTTATACATTTTATTATTAATTGAATTTTTATAACGAAAATACCCACATACTCGAGAAATTATTTACATCATTCTTATTAGAATTTGTGGTATAAACCAATGTTCAAAATATCGAGATCTATCGGTGATATATCGTCGATATATCGTTTTTTGAAGAGTCTCAGTAAAATATCCGTTGTAATCGTTATCGTTTTATAAGTATCGTTAAAATATCGATGATATATCGACTTTTTTTAGTAGTTAAAAAATCCAAAATATCGATAAAATATCGTCCAAATTTGAATTTTTTTAATAAAAGAAAATAAAAAATTTATTATTTATTTTTTATTTTATTTTTTTCTTTATATTTTATTTACTATTTCTTATTATTTATATATTTTACTTATTAATTTACTTAGTATAATGATACCATCAATATTTCCTTATTTATATTTTATAATACATATAAATATATATATGACAAACACCGTATTATATATATATATATATATATATAATATCTATACTAATAGACTAAATAATTAAATACATAATGCTATTATTTTTTATTATTTTAAAGAATATTTGTAATGTAGTAGAAAAATATTACAATTTCTTTGAAAAAAATTATTTTATTGTATTTTTTAATATTGAGAAAGTAGTGTAAATATTAATAATGTATATCTATAAGAAAAAAAAATATAGGTATATTTTAAATTTGATTGTTTTATTAGAAATTTAAAAATATAAATAGTGGTACATATTTTATTATATTTTGTTATAAGTTTTTTGGCGATATATCCGTCGGTAATCGATATATCATCGAAATAATCGGTAGTCGGTATTAAAATTGTTATAGAATATCCGTCGATACTCGATATATCCGTAAAATCAGAACATTGGTATGGATATCGGTATCGATATTTTAAACCTTGGTATAAACATTGTTTTAAATAAAAATTTAAAATATTTATCGCACACGATCTTGAATTTATATTTCATGACATAAGTATAATTAAATAAAAAGTGTCAAATATATTACATTGCAATTAAATTATGGGAGAGTTAGGCATATAGCTCATTCAAACCCCTACATTAAAATTTTAGTCAAACTATTTAAAAAATTAAGAGAGTAGTCAATACTAATACATGACGCATGTATCATATAATGAAGATATATGTATATGTTGAGGTATTTTTTTTATTTATTTAAATAGTTTGACTATAATTTTAATGAGGGTAGCTATTTGACTAGTTGATATAATTTCTTCTTAAATTAAATATGATATGTTTGAAGCAATATATAATTTAGGTATATCATGATCCTTCAATATCATTAAAAAATGAACACATACATTATATAGAGGATAAATATCTGGTTTCCCTTGTTGTTTTTATGAGTTTATATTATCTGAGAGTCTATAAAAATTTGTAAAATGAATCAAGTGCATATAAAATTAATAGAAAATATATAAAAACAAACATATGATAAGATGTAAAAGACAAAAGTAAATATATGTGTTAAATTTTGATACATACAAATTTATCAAATTTTTTAAAATATAGATAATTGAAGAATATGTTTTTCTGATGTTTGAAATATAGAGAGTATTGAGTTGAAGATAAATTATTAGTTGACTTGAGTAAATTTTTAAAGTGCAATAAAGTTTGTGATTAGAGGTAGCTTAAATATGTAGCCATTATTGATGAGCTATTAATTCTCTCATTTATTACTAATTCATATAGAAAAGAGTAACTTACAAACAATAAATAGTTTGAAGAATTTTTTATTCAATTTTGGTTTGACTAATTTGAAACATGACTTAAGATTTTTATTTTTTTTTACAATATACTTACGGGTAAAAATAGGGTTTAAAATACTGCGATATAACGGTATCTTAGTAAAAAAAAATAACTACTAGAATCTAATCTTATAATATACCGCAATACTATGTTGGTATTTTGGTGAGAAAAATTGAGTACAAATTCTTAATTCATCAATTAGAAACCAACTACTAAATACTGATTCAAGTGTAAAATTCAAACATGGTAGCTTACCTTTGAAATTCGGGCGGAAACTTAGCTTGCTCAATGTTATTTTTATTGCAGCCCATCCTTAGTCAATCAAGATTGGCCGGGCTAGTTAGGAGGGAGAGTGTGAGAGATATGAGAGCAACTTCAATGGGGGTTGCTCATTCTTAGATAGAGTTTAGTGAAAAGTACTTTAAGTTGTTATTGCATTGTGTGTAACTTAGAGTGTCATAATCATTGATATTACACCATTGATCACTAATATTTGTATACAAAAATAATACGAAATAGATATAAAAGAAATAATATGCAATAAAATAATATTATAGTGGACAACTTTTAAGGATGCTCAAATTGGAATATTTTGTAGAAATATTGCCCATTAATAATATTAATAATATTTAATAAAAATATATTATTTTTTATGATGTGTCGTGAGTGAGCATCTCTTAAGTAGGAGCATCTTAAGTATTAGAGATTTTCGACATTCCCATTTGTAGAGATTTTCGGGTGACTAGAGTAAAAATAAAAAGTAGTTCATTTTTCTTCAATTCAATATCACCAGAGCCCATTCTTTTTATGAAATTTTCTTTATCCATCAATATTATTATTACATTGAAATTTTTTTTATTATATAAAACTCATATGATTCATCTTGATAACTTTGCTCAAAATCCATCACTCATCAAATTCTCAAACAAGAAAATAATGAGTCTCATTTTATACCTAAATTTATTGACTTAAATATGAAGTTGTGCGTTCACTTATTAGAATTTGGTTCAAACCTCAATATTTAGTAGTCAAAGCTTCAATTGTGAAATATTATTAGAAAACTCAACAAGATTATTCATATTTGTCAAATTAATTTGGTTCAAACTTCAATATTTAGTAGTCAAAGCTTCAATTGTGATATATTATTAGCAAACTTAACAAGAATATTTACATTTGACAAATTAATAAATCCCTCCCCTTGCATGAGCTACCGCGAACTCCTTCAGCCGCGCTTGTCAATCTGCCTCCAAAACCATCATCACTGTCGACGCAGCGATCAGATCCTCCATCCATCGCTGTGGCATAGGAATACTTATCCGGACCACTACGGGATTAGTACTCGCCTCCCGCATAGCGCCTATCCACGCCCTCCTTGCTCCGGATATAGCAGAAGCCAAGGCAATCCTCGAAGGTCCTTGCAAAAGAACGCGATCTCCACCAGGTCACTATAATCTCTGACTGTCTTGCCATCGTTCAGCTCATGTCGTCTACAACTTCGCCGTGCACTGAACTTGGTCTAGTCATCGACGACATTCTGGATCTCTCAGCTACCTTTGCAGCTTGCAACTTTCTTTTCTCCCCTCGTTCAACGAATGTCCCAGCTCACATTCTTTCTCAATTTGCTTTAAATTTTAATAATATTGCTACTTGGGACAACAATGTCCCACCTTATGTAATCTCTGCAATTATTGCAGACAAACCTTTTTTTTGCACTAATGTCGAATGAAGTCTGGTCCTGACCAATTTTTTTTTTTTTTAAAACAAATTAATAAATGGTTACAATTTTCCTATAAGATAAACTCATGTGGTTACTCAATTGATCATCAAATTAATATGACTTCAATATCAGTGTTAATAAGTGATTTTTTAATCACTATTATAGTTATTTTATGTGATATTTTTCAATGTGATAATTAAGTCAATAACTCAACAACTTATTATTTTTTTTAAATAGTCAAAATTTTATTTTATTAAGAAAATAACTCACAAAGTAGAAGTAAATTAAATTTACTGATTTACTTAATTTAATTTACTTTGATCTGTTAGGCATGTTCCTAATAAAATAAAACTTTGCTAAAATCTTAAAAAAATGTAAGGGCCTGTTTGTTTATTCATTTGAAAATTGTTTTTGACTTTTCTAACTTGAACAATTTTTTGAAAAAACTGAATTGACTGTTTGTTTGATGATTCTCAGAATACAACTCAAAAAGTTTTCAAACTGTTTTCTGTTTTAATGAAGAAAATAAAAAAACTGTTTTTAGGTGTTTTCTAATTTTTTCACTCAAATTTTTTAAATTTTTTTTTAATATATCATCTTGACATTTCTTTCTCTCCTATCAACATCATTTTATTTTCCTCATTTTTTATTATCGAATTTGTTTTCGTTCCCTGAAAAACTCGAGTTTTACAATTATGGCAAACTTTAAACAATCGGAACTCTATTTTACAAACTATTAATTGGTCGTGATCCTCTCGTCGAACACATGAGTTTTCACTATTTTTAGTCAACATTAAGTATCAAAATTTGATATTTGTTGTATTGACTACAAAGACAAACGGTGTTTTCCGATGAACTTGTGAACAATCATTATTATTAAAGGTACGACCATTATATTCGCAGCAAAGACTTTCGATTAGTATATATCTCGACGCCTAATTCTTATGTGAATTATTACACTACAATTACAAAAAACTGAAAAAAAAAAAAAAAAAAAAAAAAAAAAAACTGAAATTCTTACCAAACAGTTATTTGAAAACTGCAAAAAAATTTTAAACTACAACTATATGAAAATAAAAACAGAAAACAAAAACAGTTTGAGTGAACTACCAAACAGGCCTAAAAGACCGACTTAATTGCAACAAATTTTCTTTTTCAAATAAACGACAAAGTCCACCAAAATTAAAACGACAAAGCGAAATAACGATTTCCTCGCTCTCCACTGAGTCGGTTGTTTTCCCAACTCGGCCGCTTCTTCAATTTTTCCGAGTTACAGAGGAGATTCGAGGGAAAACAAAAACAAAACAAAAAAACCTAGTTTCGACTCTTGCCATTTCACCCGAAGATAATGGCTGCGATCTTAGCTCGCAAATCTCTGCTCGCTCTTCGTTCTCTTCAGCTCGTAAGGGTTTTTTCTCTATTTTTTTTCCGTGGTTGCTGAGAAATTCGAAGAGGCTTCCGATTTTTGGTTTATTATAACCTGGACTGAATTATATGGTTTTTGTTAGTAATCGTGATTGCTTCGTGACGATCAGATATCAAGGATTGGAAGTTTCTGTCTCGGAGCTGTAATTTTGTTCATGATATTTGATAAAGATGTGTAGGGTTTTCATGTGTGAAGCTCTATGATCTCCTTCCCGTGTAAAGTTTCGCATTTTACATTTGTTTGATATAGAAAAAAAAGGCATAAAATTGACAGTGGAATGACAGCTGATTTATTGCTGAATGAAAAACCTTATTGGCCTGAAGAATAGTATAGCTTGGAATTAATCTTGTTATTCTTTTAGCATCCATCCATGGCTCTGTAACGTTAATGTATGTTATTTCCTCTCTCTACTGGGAATGGTTAATAGTTAGAACTCAGAGCTTCATGCCAAAATAGGATTCTTTATATGCTAATGTCGACATGAAAAATAAAGGTACATTAAGCTTGCTTAGAAGGAGATTACGACGCATGAAATAGGTTTTAGTAATCAGCATCAAATTATGTGGAGTCGGGATATTGAGTGACAAATTATAGGGAGAAAGGAAATAGCTTTTTTTCAAAACGGTGATGTTGGTTTCTTAGACCTCGAGGTTCTTTCGAAGTCTCGTTTACATATCGATTTTGCTGATTTTGATTACAGTACATGTAAACGAAACTGTGTTCTCAATTCGATATGGTGTTAAGATGAAGATAACAGGAGTGATGCTAAAATTTTCACACTGATGCAGCGATGACTATATCTCAATTTTTTTTTTTTCTTTTTTGGTGATGCTTATTTTAATAGTCCCTTTTTGGATTTTCAGGCTGCTCCAGCACAAGCACTGCATAATCATGGTCTGGGATTCAGAGCACACTCTTACTCAACCCAAAAAGGTTCTGTGACGCCTTTATAACTTCTTATAAAGATAACTTCGTTTAAGGTTGTACAACAAAACACCCAACTATAGAGAAAATTAAACCTTGTGTGGTTTGATTATTAGGCGCGTAATAGAAGGGACAACCACTGAAAGTTGCTGAACAAGCTCTGTCGTGTGTATATACTTCCATAAAATAAATTAGCTACCCGGTACAACCTTTGGAAAATGCATTGTATTTCTATGAACACCATAGAACTAGAGTTGCTTCTATCTGTAGCAAAAGCTACTTTCGTAAATGTTTGTTTATCACCCATGAGTTTGACCAACTAGCTACCACAGTACACCCATGTTGTTGTTCTTACAACTGATTAGAGAATAGTAACATCATAAGTTTTATATTGATCCCTATTTTTTTTAAACATAGTTATATACACTTGTTGGTTTTAGACATTCTCCTCACCTCCTATTATCAGTATTCAGTAGTATGACATTCCCATAAATCTATTCGAAAGAATATATTTTACAACCAAGGACTATAATCTAATATTATTAAAATCTGATTGCTTTAATAGGATTCACATGAATCTGATTACGTTCTATTACCTTGTACCAAACACACCATAAAAAAGTGTTCAAATTATGTAAAGACTTTTTCATAATTTGATCTTCTGGGACAATTAATTTTGTTTTCAGGTTTTAACCACTCAATAAGTCATATGACTTTATCGTAATTTGATCTTCTGGGGCCATTTATTCTGTTTTCAGGTTTTAACTTCTCAGCATCAATATGCAGTAGATTAAATCTAAACCAGATTGTGTCAAACCCTCTTTGCTCCACCGGTGCCGGAAGTAAGACTTCAATCTTATCCGGAATTTGGAAATTACAATCTCCTTGAGTGTGTTGACATGAAAAAATCATTCTTAAATCTCTGATTTATTGATGTTTGTCTTGTGATGAATCTGTCGTCCTTCATAAGGTGTTTGTGGAGCCGGCCTGAGTTTGATCTTCAGGCGCTGGGCTAGCAAGAAAGCTGCAGGGTCAACGAAGAACGGGCGGGACTCGAACCCCAAGTATCTCGGAGTTAAGAAATTCGGCGGAGAGGTTAGTGATTTATGCTTTGGAAAAGAATACTGAACATGGGGAAATGTTGGTGTGGGGAATCTTAGGCTGTTAAATAACTAATGATATATAGTATGTCCTCGTTCGGATCTTGGATTGCGAATTCGAAGGGAAAAAAACGAAAAATTGAAAATTCAGGGAGAGATACACATGTTATAGGCAGGGAGAAGAAAAAGCTTGTGAATTTCATTTGACTGATTTTACACCATTTAACGAGAAAATAAAATACATATATTAGTTGTAGATTCTCCCTCAAATTTTGCATGATCCAAATAAAGCAAGGTATATATGCTAGAGATTTGTTTTTGTTTTTTCCCTTCCATTTTCTAGGTTCCAAGCATAGTCAAAATCTGTTTCGATACTCATGATTAGGGGTTTTTTTTTTTTTCTGCAGAAAGTGATACCGGGAAACATCATCGTTCGGCAGAGAGGTACGCGATTTCACCCGGGGAACTATGTGGGAATCGGGAAAGACCACACCATTTTTGCTCTGAAAGAAGGACATGTTAAGTTTGAGAGAAACAAGCGGACCAAACGCAGGTGGATCCACGTCGAGCCTGTGGGAGGTCACGTGCTTCACCCGGTCTACACAACCGGTTGGGCTTCAAAACTCAACACTTTGAAATCACCGGTCCCGCTCAAGAACTTGTGCGGGAACTAAAATAACATTGCACCATTAATTCTCTGGAAAAAAAAAAGAATTGAAACGTTGAAAGGTTCGAGAAACACAAATCGAGCCTTTGGTGTTTTCTTTTCTTCACTCCCTAAGCTATAGAAGAAAACCTGATAGCTACTGTACTGAGGATAATTGCGATAATTATTTTTTCGTTTTTGTATGAAGTTAGATTGTTGAGTGTCTGAGATCATTATCAAAGAAATAGGTTGTAATCTTATTAGCAACAAGTTAAATATGCAAAGTCGAGCCGGATTGTTTCGACTCTTGATTTTGGGTTTTTACCATGATACGAAGACGAGCCGAGTTTAAGGCAGCTCTAAGGACCAATTTTTGTGCTTGGTCATATTTAATAATTATGCCACAAGAATTTCGGTATCCATATAGCTGGTCAACATTTACAAAGAGAATATTTATGTATTACCAAAACAGACTTAAGGACAATTTTACCCTTAAACTAATATATACAGTACCATCTCAAGCCCTTCGTTTGGTGCCCGGCACCGGAACCTCAAATCCACCTCAAAGAGTAGAGACTTACACTGCCGGCCTTGGGCTAAGGCGAGCTAGGCCTAAGGCCCCATATGTGAATGGGTCCCAAAAAATTTACACTTTTTTGTCTATTTTTAAGAAAATTTATATTTTTTTTACCCTAAAAATTTACAATTTTTGTCCATTTTCTAACAAATTTATATTTTTTACCCTGAAAATTTAAATTTTTATTAGTATTATAGAGCTCCTGTGTAAGTTTGGGCCCTAGAGACTTACAACAGAAATGTACGAAACCCCAAACCCACCTCAAAAAGTAGAGACTTACTGCAGAAATGCACGACATAATTACGATAGAAAACGCCCAGATGATGACAGAATTATCTTTTGTGGTTTTTTTTTTTTTTGTGTCTAAATGCGGCAAAAGTCTAATAATGATTAATTTCAAAGCCCATCTTCAAGAATAAAGACCCCTTAGAAGTTCTAGTTATTGAGATTTCTCTTTACAAATTGGATCCTTGATTACCTCTCCCTTGCTATCAAATTTGAACTCTTTTTTTTTTTTTGGCAACCTTTTCCGCTTGTTTTCTGTTCTCGATATCCTTAGTCACAAGCAAAACATTACTTTTGGAAGAGAAATAACGGTACCATACTTTTATAGGGTGAATCGCTCCCTATATTATTTGAGTTTCTTTGTATATGGTGGTGGATGTGAAGTTTGTGATGAAAGTGCTGGACAGACTCGTATTTTGAGACCCTTTTCACGCAAAATATAATAAGTAAATATCCGGAAAATACACATTACAGCAAAGAAGCCTTTATGAAGTGTGCAAATCAGAGGCAATATAATTACTTTACGCGTCCAAGGGTAGAAAAAGTAATTCATCAATAGTGATGTCTAGGGCAATAAGCTTGTAGTTCAATACTTCGGCAAAGAGCACTCTTTTGGAAGACTGTTTTGAAACCTCTCATTGTCTCGGCAATAGTCATATATAACGTGGTACATTCTAACCCATTTGAAAAGCTTTCTTTGTTGGGGTGTCAATGTGCTATACTTGTCTTTGTGCCACCAATTTGTTGGACTCTCTGCCCTACAAAACCTTGCGTTTCCCTTCCAAACGCAAGCGTCGATCTTGTAACTATTGAACGACGCTAGGAACGGCCCTTTCGACCAATCGATTTTCTCGCGACCTCCGTGTGTGGCCCACGTGTCGCCATCCCATAGGCTGACTTTGAGGCCCATTGGTTGCCACCGTGGATATGGGACGCCTTTGTCCGCGTGGTTTCTATACACCCTTATGGGAACCCAATCCACCATAAATCTATGAACAGCCAAAAAAAAACTTGTCACCATCAATGAATAATTGATAAATTGTTGATACATATACATATCTCTGGTTTATATATTGTTGAGCTTTTTAACACCTTAACTTTTCTCATTTTCTAAAAATGTGAAATTTATTGCAAATTTTTATTCCATAACCAAAGTGGCATATATATACATCATAACATAGTTTCAATATTATATGATGTATGAAGCAAATTGTGTGTCATTACATAAAGGGAAAAGAAAAACAATCTCCAAATACAATACCTACAAAACTATGATATAGTAATAATAAATACTAGCTCTTTTACTTCAAAGAATACGGAATGAGAAATATATATATATATATATATATATATATATATATATATTGTTTTACTTGTGGCGGTAAAAGAGAATCAAAATAAACTAGTAAACGACTTACACAAGTTGGTGAAGGTTCCAAAATATGGAATATGTATGGAAGCCTTTTGTTGGATCAAACCAAAGATGAATCCTTTCCTCTCTATTTCCAAAGCCATCAACAAAAACATTGGTCTGAAGAATGTATGGTTCACCTTCCACATTCCCAAGGAACTCAAAGTCTATCTCGTCGCGCTTTGGTTGATCAGATGTCAACTGTACAATAATTATATTTCATATCCTAATATTAAAAATAAATTACCTGTTCAAATTAAAACAAAATTGCTGCTTTGAAATATATGTCCAAATGAATATACGTGCATGCATGTAAAGCTTTAACTAATCTTACGTACATAGTAGGCAACAACTGTTCCTGCTGAACGGCCTGGTATTAGCTTTATTTGCATGTCAATCCATCCAAATAAAAACATCTGATTCGAAGCAAATCCAGATCCTACAAATATGTATTCGGTAAATTGAATATTCAAAATTTAATGGGACAAATAAACTAACTACACTAATTTCTAATAAAAACATAGTTTAATGTTTTAGTATGTACCGGAGTTTTGGTCGAGCTTCAAGCTTCTTTCATGGCCGTCGGAGGAAGTGTTGACGTGGCTAGGAGACCATGTCACGAAGAAATCTTTGTTGTAATCGCCGCTCGAAACAAGAGAGCATTGAGATGTTTCAATGAATGAAATAAGACCAGCCGCGAAGACGATGATAAACTTGTAAAAGCTATTCATTGGTTCAGATTTTTATTTTATTTATGTATGTATAATTTAGACGTGTGCTCAAGTTTTTTTAAATGCTAAGAGGAGATGTTGAATGAGCTTTATAGGTGTATGAAATTGTGAACCTAACATTTGCTTTGTCCACAAAGGAAGATAAATGTGAAATATAAGGGAGGGTTTAGTTTAAGAAGGAATATCTTTATGATGAAGCAAGATATTAGTTAGCTTAGCATTACATGATCTTTAGTAAATACATAATATGGACGTACGTGGCTTTCTTTAGTGTCTATTTTGTTATGTAAATTGCAATGTACTCAGTAATAATCACGCCAGTTAGCTGAAACAGTTGGCTTATTAATTAATGTATGGTAGGGGAAAAAATTCCCTTAAAAATTAATAGCATCGAAATCATTCAACGAACCCTTTCATATATTTAAATATTATGATTATTATTATATATTCCACTCTTTGAACACACACCTAGTCTTTCTGATAGCAGAAAGTTGGGGAATATTGTGGAAAACTTTGATATTGCTTCCCCTTCTTTATTTTTATCTTCATGGTATTATAATATTCTTTATTCCTAAAACTATTGTGCTTTTCTTTTCAAGTAGTCATTCACGCTGGTCTTAAACATTTTTCCAAGTTCAAGTTTATTCGTTCATATTAGCCGCGTGTAGGCACTTCTTTCGGTTCAATTAAGAAAGAATGGGGAATATCTAGAATATTCGTGTCTTATATAAGTGTGATGATGATATATACGGGGACAATTAAGCTAATAACCTAATAGTACCCTCATTTTTATAATTAACATAAAACATACGTCATTTTTCATATTTCACTCATATTTTCAAAATATTTCACCAGTAATTGTTTCGACAAAAATACTCTCATGTTTAAAAAATTTAGTCAACAATTACTGAAATCTTCTGATTAACTGTTATTGAAATGTGGTTAACTATTATTGAAATATAAGTTATTGAAATCTGGTAAATAGTTAATTGAAATCTGGTCAACAACTATTGAATTTTGATTAACTGTTATTAAAATTTGGTCAACAACTATTGAAATCTGATTAACTAGTATCGAAAACAGTTTTTTGTGAAAATTAAAAAGTTCAGGAACTAATATTGAAAAAAGTTACGAAAAACGGTTACTTTAAATTATTTACACTTTTAAAAATAGTCGAAAATTTCATTTTATTAAGAACGTAGCCCACCAGACGTGCATTAAATTAATTAACTAAAGAGTAAATTAAATTATTAAAATTTACTCTTTAGTTAACTAATTTATTGCGGGCATAGTGACCTGTTTTCTTAATAAAATAAAATTTTGGCCTGAATATTAAAAAAAAAAACTAGGGAAATTCGATATGAATATTAACCTATGAGCTTAGTTTCTTGAATTAATTTTCTTTTAGTAAGAAGGATTATATTAAATTTTTCTATAAACACACTTGTTTATTAACATATATATCAATAAATAGTTATAGTTTTTAGAACTATAAGCACTTAATGGATTTTGATAGATTTTTTTTTTTTTTAATTGTCATAGTTAGAATTATCTATTTAATAAGTTGACTTTTGTTTTTCCAGTAATTTTAAATTATATTTAACGGTAATTTGCTCTTTTAAAAAAAAACTCACTTGATACTTATCATATACTATACTATTATGAAGCATTAATTTTTTTAATATGATAAATAATTAGCATTACTAATTACTAAAACAAATATAACAATTTAAACAGTTTATTTTCATAATGAATGGATTTAATTTTTTTTTTTTTGAAAAGTGACACTATCAACCAAAGTTACATGATATATATTTTTAGTGCAAGAGTATGAGACATATCAATCATGATTACGTAATATTGCAAAGACATTAAGCTGATTAAGGATAATTTTTCACATATATAAGAGAAAATGCATTTCTGCATCTCACGGAAATCAAACTCAAGACTTCGTGATGGAGGTAAGGGTGGGATTACTACTAGACAAGCTAGGAACCATGGATTTATTCTCGTTTAAAATCAAGTATAGTATACATTGATATATGAAATGCTAGAAATAAATAGAAAACATTCTTTAGAAAAAAAATAGAAAATATTAATAAGTTTCGAGTTGCTAACACCAATTATTTTCTTCCATTAGCTAGATTGATAAATAAAACGTAAATCACATTTGAAAAAATAAAATATTGTTCATATTTATTAAATGAATTTTATTTTTTATTCTTATAAGTGTAAAAAAAAATTATAATTTATTATGTTTGAATAATATCAGTATTAATAAATTTTTTGAGTATTATATTAATATATACAATATTTCATTATATACAATTTAGATGACGGTTACAACCACAGTTAATTTATCTATTTTTCATTTGAAGTATAGTTTAAGGTTACTTTTCGAACAAACAATTCAAATAGTCAGTTTGAATTGTTCTTAGTTCCGGCACTACTCGCATAATTACAAAATTAAATAAAAATTTAAACATAATATATGTCTTAGTATCAAAAAATTAATCTGATGAACAATACCGGATGGTACCTAAAATTCCAGTTTCTTGAACGGTGGAACATAATTTCCAGTTTCGTAAACAATGTCGGAATGAACGAAATTACTGTTTTCTTCAAATTTGTTTACCTGGGATTAGGTTTGATGGTGGCATTCCGCGACGAAGCCAAGGATATGAATAACCGGAGGGCTGAGTCGAGACGGTCGGTGTGGCAAGATCTATCGACAATAGTGGTTTTGCATAGGGCTGAATCGAGACAATCACTGCAGCAAGGTTCTTCGAAGGTTGTTTTCCAAGGCTCGCATTTGATGGTAGTCTGATAGAAGCACCTGTTAGCGATGGTTCGGCACCCATCATTAGTGGTGCTTCAATATGGGTTGCCAATGTGGTGGTCCAGTGAAGGTTGTTGTCGATGATGATGCAGAACAAGACGCGATTTAATGGGGTGACAGTGTCAGAGTATGCAATTCGTCATGGTTTGACGTCTCCCTTGTTGTGAACGGTTTTGGATTTGTTTGTTTGGGGTGGGTTTGGCGTGGGTGGAATTCCCACGCCAAACTTGTCGATTTTCGTACCTCATATTTTCTGCATAACTTTGTCATATGTAGGTCGATTTTTTTTTTGTTATATATTTAGTTTCCTTCATATTTAGTGTCTTAATCAGTTTCTTGTTTTGTTCTTGTGTTAGATATGTAAATATGTTTTAGATTGGAAGCGATTTAGCCACCTTCCACTATTTTGGTGAGGAGTTTTGTTAGATTAGTTTTTACATATTGAAGAACTATCTTCATTCTTCATGATAAATAGATCACGATTGTTTGAATTTTTTTCATCAACTACTATGATATTTAGAAAGATTCAAATTAGTGCTCGAATCCTTAGTGTGCCTCTTTTTTGTCCCATGTAAGAAATAAGCAATGTATGATGGTAAGTGTATAAACTCTTTTTTTTCCATGTAAGAAATAAGCAATGTATGGTGGTAAGTGCATTTTATACCCACTTTATCTTGTTCTTTTACACTTGAATCGAAGCGATTATTTAGGTTTTTTTTATATCATTTTGTAATTTTCTTATTATATGTATTTTATGAAGTAAAAATGTTTTGAGTGCAATGGAGCAATTTTGGGATAATTTGAAGAATTTTTGCACCGATTAGAGCAAAACTAAGACAAATAACGCCTTCTTCTACATGATTTGAGATTTAGAATTAAATATTTTGGATGATCTAGTTTCAAAATTGGATATATTTTTCTCTTAATTTTCCAACGCATATTAATTTGCGAAAATTGGACATGAGCACAAAGTTACGACCAATTCAAAACCAATGTGCATCTCGTCGCACCCGGAATTTTGCAACATAGCATGGCTCGCTGTTCCACATGGACTAGTACAAAAATGACAATTTCTCATTTTCTTTAATTTCTAACCCTGTTTCTTTAAGAGGTCATACTCTAGGGCCCATATATCTCCGAAAATCACACTAGACCCTATATAAATGAGTTTAGCCTCCAACAAACATATAAATATCTTTGTTTTAGTTTTTGTTATTGTGTTTGGCTACTTTGAAGAGATTTTGGAAGAGGAAAAACTTTCATTTGACGGAATTGACAAATCCGACGAGTTCTTCTTCTCCGAATTTAATCGTTCTTCTTTCTTCTCATTTTTATATTACGTACTTTGATGGTTTAAATTATTGTTGAACATCGTTTTGTAATTAATATGAATTCATTTTTAGTTTCTTGTTTATCTTATTGCTTTTGATTATTATTTTGTGTTTGTCTTTGATTATGAATTTGATTAGAGGCTCGATTTTTATGGGGCTACAATGTAGCCCGGACCGATGTTAATACTTTGATGATTCTCTAATATTTATCTATTGCCTCGTTTCCATTCGTGTTTGCTTGATTATTAGCCTTGTAATTTGTCATGTTCATTGATTAGCTACCTTTGATTTGTTACCTAGAATTGTTTGCTTTTCGAGAGATAGTAAGCAATCGTGTTTTTGTTATAATCATTATTATTGACCTATATTAATAGAAAACTCTAAGCGATAGTGCAATTATTTGAATTCTTGTTCTTTATGAGTATGATTGTTTTAATAGAATTAGAAGTCGAGGAGATAATAGTCCGTCAATTGCGTACGTTTCATAGAGCACTCGAGAGAGAGGATAGCGAATATGTTAGAGAGAATGAGATTGGTAACATAGGAAATGAGGCTACATTAGATAAAATAGGGATAGTCATTGCAATCCGTCTATGGTTAATTTAACCATTAAAATTACTAGTTTATGTGAGATCGATACTCGTAATTCACGTATATAATATGACTTGAGTGACACATGTACTTGCGTGTGTGATTTTTTTGCAATACATGAGTGATTGAATGTACTTGTTCTAATAGAAGCTCCATACCAATTAACAATATTATTTGTTTAATATGTTAATGTAACTGATGGACGAGATTGTTATATGTCACATCATAATAATGAAAAAAAAATTGGCGTGCTATGGTTGTCACATTTATTTTATACATTTTGGGACTGCTAATGTGATAACTAAATGTGTTGGTACATTATTAAATAAGTATAAATTGATGTGGTCTAATTAATAATAAAGTTTGTGACTTAAGGCATTTTTACCATTATGTTATTATGTGGATACCATAAGTGCTAATTCTAATTCGATGAGAGACCATATTAGAAATAGACAATAGTTATTATCAATTGCCTAGCAGTTATTTATAACTGGTATGATCTCTGATTGCAGTACATATCATTTCTTGTATCCCCATCAAGAAGAATACTTCAGACTCGGGCAAACTGCAATCAGAAGACCATCATCTTCTTGTGCATTAAATCAAATGTATTCGAGTACGCTTTCTCTATTTAAATCTTTGGTGTTATTTCTCTTGAAATGGCTATTTAAATCTTTGGTGTTATTTCTCTTGAAATGAATTGGGATTAAATTAGGGATTTCAAGATCTTATAATGTAATCTCTCAAGGATACTGGTGGTGAAGAATGTCGTGTCTTCTTCATGGAGAAAACAAGCAACTCGCATACTCGAAAAAGTATTAAATGCGATTCAAGTTTTTATTGAAGCGAAAAAGTATTATGGGAGCATCGTGTTATTTTTTTTTTTTAAATGAGAATACATTATTTCTTCGTATTACTATTTCAAGAATATCTTTTTTTTTTTAAAAAATTTATTGTTTTTTTACAGTTTTATTTGATTATTTTTCATTGGTAATAGTTATGTTTAACTTTTTGTTTTTGTTTTTATAGTACTATTGGAAACTCTGACAAAATTATTTGAAAATTAGAAAACTAAAATCTTTATAGAATATTTGAAATTTGAGACTTGGGAGATTTGCCATCTTCAAAATCATTTTGTGAAATTTTCCCTATTGCAAAGGAGCTAGACGTACATGACAATTTGTTTTAAAATGAGGATGGCCTGTTTACGCTGTTGACTTAATTGTTCCGAATATATATTACATTTCATTTGGTAAAAGAATTAGATAATATTAATAATAACTATAAAAAATTAATTTGGTAAAAGAATAGTACTAGAAATAGTTGGTCAAAGTTATTGATGCCATCATCAATACTTATCAGAGAAAATTATTGAACGCTTCAAATTATTAGGATTTAGGATCTTATTATATATAAGAAAGAGTCCATGCGAGTAGGTTGGCAAGTGCCAATTTCTTTTTATTAATCCTAGGAAAATAAAACGAGGAATAAATAGGTTATATATGTATATGCATTTATTTTTTTATTATGCATATACATATCTGGTGGGTTTGAACGCCATCCAACCACTATCGCGTCGCCGGTTGCATCTCTTCAGGGTCGAAGGGAACCCAATCGATGACCGGAGTAGTCCCCGTCGGATTTGGCCACATGAAAGAGAAGGAAACTAGATCCGAAAATATTTCAAGGGAGAGAGAGAGAAGTCCGATTGGATCGATATAACTCAAAATAAAACCGCTTAGAGAAAATAAAAAATAAAAATGAAATTTTTTTGTATTTAGAGTTCAAAGAAGGCCGACTAAAAATAGGTGATTGATCAAGACTAAATGACTAGTGTTATCATTAGGCCGCATAAAAGAGTGATCCACCATTTGATCAATGCTATCAAGGTGTTTTATACACACTTATCATGTGCTTTTAAGCTCAAATTGAAATGAGTCATTGGGTTTTTCAATATTTTTTTGTTTTGTAATTTTTATTCGTTTTTCAAGATGTTAGCGAGTTTCTAGTAGTTTGAGCTTAATGAAGCAAAGACAAGTGCTGGACATTCCGGATACACTTAAAATCTTTGCATTTTTTGTGCTCTTTTGACCGTTGGATCAAATTTTGATGACCTTGATCATTCCAAAAATTTCACCTAAACCTGCATATCCACATTTGGGTTTAACGAACATTAACTCTTGTTAGTGTAAAGCTTTGTTTGGAGTAGGGGTGAAACTGGATCGGTTCGGTTCGGTTTTTGACATTTTTAGTATCCGAATCCGAATTTTCGGTTTTTAAAAACTCGGTCCAGTATCCGGTCCGATTTAGTCTAAAACCGAAATTCGGTTATCCGAATATTCGGTTATCCGGTTTCTTAAATCCAATATCCAGTCCAGTATCCAGTTTTTAAAATTCGGTTATCTAGTTTGTAAAATTTCAGATCCAGTTTAATATCCAATTTTATAAAATGGATATTCATTTTCTAAAATCCAAATCCGGTTTGTAAAAATTCAAAAAACGAGTACAAACCACTCTTATAAAGCTCCAAAATGACAATACATAATCTAAAACTGAGTAAAAAAAATAAAATTCAAAAGGATACTCGTCTCCAACTACATGAACATGTAAATATCATAATATAAAATTAAAATTACAACCCTAATGATCATAATAAACCATACAACGATTGAATTTGTGTGTTACTTTTATAGATCACATAATCAAGTTGTAGTAGCAGTAGGAGTTGATATATGAGAAGTTTGTTCTTCTATGACAACTTGATCATCATCTGTTAATAATAATGACATAAATTTAAAATAAATTTGTTTTAATAAACAAACAACAAATGAATATGTCAAATAACTTATCAAATTAATTATCTTACCCAAAACAACTTGCTTAGAATCATTTAGTGCTTCCACTTCAGTAAAATCTGATTTGGGAAAAAAATAAAAACGCTAGGTCTCTCTCAAAATTAGGTCAAGTCTTTTTTTTTAATATATATTTATTTTTAATTAAAAAAAATCGGTTAAATAACCGATATCCAGATTTTTCCAAAATCAAATCCGATATCCGGTCCAGTTTTGTAAACCGGATCGGTTATCCGAATCCGAATTTCGGTTAGCTGACGTGGCTCCGAATTTCGGTTTCGGTTCGGTTTGGATATCGGTTTTATCCGATTTTCGGTTCGGTTTTGTACAGCCCTAGTTTGGAGTTTAAAGAGCCATTTTCTAACTCTTCAAACATAGTCTTTCTTTATCTCTTCTATCCTTTAGTTTAGATTGCGGACAAAAAGATTATGATATTTTCAGTTAGTCCGTCAGCTAAAAGATTGTCTTAAAAAATAGATCGCTTACGTGTGTGCACCTTCTTTTTTTTTTTTTCCTTTTTTAATGTGGCTAAAGTAGTGGAGTTCTAATTGGTCTGATTAGGTTTTGCGAAGAGTTATGACTTGTGACTATTTAATTTAAAATCCCTGAGCTAAATATAATACTAATGTCTAACACTCTCAATCTTAGGAGTTTCCTTAATGACTTGATCTTGTATGTATAGAAAACAATTAAGATCCATGTTTAAAGTTTAAACTATCACGCCACATTAAAATATTATATAGCTGTTAATCATTATTACAAAGGTTTAGATTTTAGAAACGACTTAAGTTAAGAGTGGCAATTCTTGAATTAACCATTTATTCTTAATTTATATCAGAGTTTAATGTTCTCATTCTCTTCTCAGTACTACGTGTTTCCCATAATGACTTGATCCAAACAAGTGCTCGCGTATTTAAAATTAAGTAATAATCTTTCTAGTAACATTACAAGCATTAAGGATTATCGGTTGTTCAATTCATATAAGTTGCGTGTTAACTTATATCAAATGTTCAAAGTTTAATTCGTATTTGACTATTAATCCTATTGCATTATATAATTACAACCTTAAATTATCAAAAACATTATATAAAATACGTACGTGAAAGTGGCTTTATAATAAATCCATCTAGCTACATTTTAAAAGTCCAAATTTCAACCGTCTGTTTCTTATGCTATTATTAATACCTTCTCTTCCAAGAAAATATAAATCGTTGTAAAACATAATCTGTTTTCTTAAAACTTTATTAAATACAATATTATATCCAATAAAAAAAATTACTAAAGAATTGGGAAAATAATCTTAAGTTTACCTATTGAATTCAATTGTGTCTATACACGAAGCTTAAAATAATTATAGATAAAAAAAAATAATTATATATAATTACAGTTTTACACACCCAAATAGATCATAAATATAAAATTAACAATGACACTTAAATACTTAATAGAATGATTAGCAATTTTCATTAGCATTTTAGCAACAAAACGTGTTTTAGAATACCTACATGTTATTTATATGTAATATTTTTCATTAAATAACGGAAGGTAAGGGTTTTATTTAAGCCTGTAATAACTCCAAGGGGTTGGTCTAGTGGTAAGGGCGATTCTTGGAATCTTGCACATCCCCGGTTCGATTCCCCCTGGACTCAACAATTGGGGTCACTGGGTTAGTCTCCCGATCGATAATGTCAGGGCCTCGTGGATATTAGTCGGGTCTCACCCGGATACCACGGTTATCAAAAAAAAAATTTAAGCCTGTAATTGACAATTCCGCATCAATGCGTACAAGTCGAGTGATTATGAAGAGAAAAGAACAGCGTATCATTTTAAATCTCATTAAATGCCCTCTCAATTTCAGTAAATTGATACCGAATCCACGTTCTTTTCGCTTTTCATAAATAATATGAAAAACGTTCCATTGCAATCTATTTCTTTATATATATTTTTTAACTTTCTTTAATAAACCCAATGGTAATTTTATGTACATTTAATATATTTATGCTGGATCAATTCAAGATCAAGAAAAGCATTTATAGCAACCAAACCCAACCGTGTTAATACATTCTCAAAATGAAATATTGGTAGTACATCCCAAGCTATTCCCAAAATCTATTAAGCTTTCTATTATGGGTATATAAATATATATAATATATATATACACTATATATATAGTCCTTCAAAAAATAAAAATAAACTTTTACTACAATAGAAAAAAAAAACAAGGAAGAAAAGTAGTTCATGTGTGTCACTCTCTCTCTCTCAAAAGAAAAACTCTGACAACTACAAAATTAATTGATTTCTCTCTTCAGTTTCGGTGTTTTCGAGTCTCTCCATTGTCAAAAGACCGAATCTTTACTCTCGAGCTTGCATTTTCAGGTACACTCTCTCGTCTTTCCCCAAATTCTCTCTCATCATTTTTTCGTAGACCCATTCCGATTCTTCGAATAGGGCAAGCCAGCAAGAAGATTACGATTCGTATGAATTTATTGTCTTTCTGATGGTTAGTTTGCGAAAGATTCTCGGTAACCGATTACTAATTAGAAGAACAATGGAATTTGAGTCGGTGATTTGGGAGATGAGCGCTTTTTGGGTCTGTCCCTGATATTTTTGAGGAGTTGAGTGAGTCTGTTCAATTGGTTTTAGGGTTTCGTTGTGAATCTCGGTCGATTAGCTTTCGATTTGTGAAAAAATTTGCGAATTTCTAATAACAGAGCTTGATTAGTCCTGAAATGGTATTTATGTATTCTTTTTAAGAAACATAATTGAACCTGAGATATCAATTTCCTGTTTTTCTTTTAGTTTTGCTGGTGTATGTATGATTGTTTTCAAGAATGCATTGATTGATGAATTTTTTGTTTGTTTTAGGAAATCAATTAAATTCCAAGTTTGAATCGACAAACAATGAAACGGTTGCCAAGCAAAACGCAGAGATCGAAAGGGTTCAGAGGGAAACACGCACTTCAGATTTGTCTCCTTTTGGGGATCTGCTTTTGGCTTGTGTACCAAGTCAAGCACTCCCACGACAAGAAGAAGGAGTTCGACGACGAGAAGAAGGTCGGGTCCGAGGTCTCCGTCCAAAAGGAGAGCGAAGACACTCTCAAGCTCGGCAGGAAAGACCTTCCTCGCGAGGAGCCCGAGAAGAAGATAATACCCGTAGAAGAGGAAGAAGAGGACGATAAGCACGAAGAGGAGAGAGAGACCCCGAGCGAAGAAGAGGAAGAAGAGTCGAGAGAAGAGGACCCCGGCAACGGCGACGATGAGTTGGACGACAAGAGAGACCCCGAAGAGAACGGAGAAGCGGACGAGGATCGGGCGATAGAGAACAACGAGGAAGATCAAGCGATAGAGAACAACGAGGAAGATCAAGCGATAGAGAACAGCGAGGGCGATCGGACGGAGGATCGGGACAGCGACGACCACGAGGCTCGGGAGGAACACTACAGAGGGGACGATGCTTCCAGTGAGGTGGCCCACGGAGAAGAAGAGCCCCGAGAAGCGACTTCCCTCAACGGCACAAAGGCAGGCGATAACGGGGTCGCGGAGAACTCTACTACTTCATCGAATTTGGCTTCTTCGCTCGTCGTGGAAAAGGTCGACGATGGAAAAGATTCAGAGGCGAATGATGAACTCCCGATAGTGGTTACGGATTCTAGGAATAGCTCGGCCGTTGAAGCGCGCGATAACTCGACCGAGGCATTGGAATCTTTGCTGCAAAATCGGCTCCGAGAAGATTCTACGAATATGACAGTCGAGGAGAGTGTAAAGGAGCAACCTTTGTTGGTGGAACAGACGAATAACCCCGAGTCCGAGAAAGTCAACGATCTTGATTCCACTGAGACGGAGTACACGGACGAGAGCTCTAAAAAAGACTCTGTGGACGAGAATGTAGGGTCCGACAAAGAAGAAGAAGAAGAGGGTTCGAATTCTTCTGATAAAGGCGACGAGGGGTCGGGAGAGGAGAGCGGGACCCACGAAGAGCACGACCCGATAGATTCGATGGACACCAACGAAGTGATGGTCGGGCAAGAGATGAGCGAGGCTCGGACTGACCTCGACACGTTACCCGACCTGAAATCACACGGCGACGACACTGAAGAAGAAGTTGCAGCTGAATGACTTTCACTTGAGAACCTCACTTTTTCTTTTTTCTTTTTTTTTTCCTTCTTTTTTCTTTTTTGTTATGGTTTCCTGGATTAAGCGAGTAGATCAAATTGTTGCAAGTGTAAACTTAGGTGAACTGTACAAGTATTTATACCTAATCTCCAGTTTCAACTATTTGTTTGTCTTTGTTTTCCCATTTTCTCTATATCAATTTTATCAATTTTTGTTGTAATGTTTGTACGAAAGGGAAGTTGCAAACACTGGTATAAATATTTGTATTTCATGAAATTTTAAAAAAAGAAATTGATATTTAGCATCACTATTGTATGGTAAAACTTGAAATTGTATATGTATCCTTTAACCAAAAGAGAACGGTTCTCTCTCTCTCTTTTATTATTATTATTATTATTATTATTATTATTATTATTATTATAGTTCTCTAATTTGTCATGTATCACAAGCATTTCTTACTCCAACCATTGAAGTGTCATAAGCTATAACTCAAGTTTTATAACATTTAAGAACCAAGATCTATAATTCGTGAAATTTTGTGACGTCTCGTTCGATGAAAATATAAGTCTCAATTTTTTGGTAATTTATGCAACCCTTCTATCTCTCATAGTTTATCAAATTTCTCTTTCTAAATGGAGTGTTAATAAGGTGGAGAAAAAAGGTAAAAAAAAAAAAAAAAAAAAAAAAAAGGTTCTTACTGCCTTCAAGTGAAAATTCTACTAGTTGGTGTCCCTAAACTGTATTCTATTCTGCGCACAGACGAAACCGCTGTTTGAATTTGATGACGAAATAGATAGCCCGTTGATGGGATCATATGAATGAAACAGAAATAAAAAAAAAGTCCCGAGAAACCCTCTCTCTCAGAAAACTCTCAGGCTAGTTTGAGCCGCCGCCGTCCCCTCCGGGGCCCGGACGCCGCTGCTGCGGCAAGATCCGACCTGGGGGGGAGCCTTTCGAGCCCTCTTTTCTTGCAAGCTTTTGTTTCTTTTCTCCTTGTCTTTGAATTTTCCCAGATCTGGTCAATCCTTCAGATCTAGCCAATGACGTCCAGCAGCCTCTCCGTGGTGCGCATCTCCGCCGTTCTTCATCGTTTGGGCCTGCTCCTCGCTGTTTCGCAGTCCCCCTCCGCTGCTCTTCCCGGGATGTGGGTTTTGGGTGGCCGTTCATCGTTCTCCGGGGACGGAAGCTCCGCCCCGTCGCTGGTTTCGGGCTTCCGGCTGGGGCTGTCTCGTCGTGGTGTTGAGGCTAGTCTTTCGGAGGTGCGCGTTGCGGCTCTGGGTGTTGGTTTTTAGTTTTTGTTCATACCTTGTGTTAGGTTGTATTACTTTTTGGTTTGGAGTTGGGTTAGCCATCGTCCAACTTCCCGCTCGGGGAACTTTGTTAAACTTTTGTCTATGCAGTCTGAAGATTTGTCTTCTTCCTGGTCAATGGACCATGTTTGGTTGGATCTATCCACCATCCATTCAGGGATATTTGAAAGAGTTTGATATTTGCTCTTTTCGCATTGTGTTTTATGTGCACAAAATGGGCTTTTATTTGTATTTGGCATTGACGTTAACGTTAGCGGTTGACCTCTCCCGATCGAGGTTCCTCTTGTTCCTTGGATCAAGAAAATCTAATGCTGTATCTCTGGTTTTACCCATATTTTAATAGAATGCCCCGAGCCCCTTTTCTCAAAAAAAAAAAAGAAATGAATGAAACAGAAACGTAATTGGAAGAACACACTTTGATGACATAATAGTGAAATAGAGTCCAAATTATTATAAGATAAGATATCTATGTTGCATAAAACTGAGCACCCCTGAAACTTCAAATCAATCAAAAACAAGAAGGTAATAGTTAGACAACAATGGGTCTTTGAGCTGGGTGTGTGTCACTGTCACGGACTCACGTACCAAAAATGATGGTGTAACGTCTATAATACATGGAAGGGGCAAAACAGTCTATTCACAAACCCTGAATGAACTATAGCTGGTTTCATTAGAACACTACTAGCCCCACCCCAATAAACAATACAGAAAGAGCGAAAGAGAAAATTCTTTGATTTAAAACGTGGGTCGTGGGATCAAGCATTAAATTGGGTTATAAGTGTATGATTTATGAATTTTTCACTTTCTGATTAAAAATACAAATGAAGGCCAAAAAAATCCCAGCACACGGCGGTCTGGTTGCTACATTACCGTGACAACGAACGACGTCAAAAATGGGAAATTTTATAGCACAATAAATACAACTACAATCTAAACTACGGAGGTATAGATGAATTTGAAACATGCCCAAAAAATTCACGTTTTAAATCCAAATTTTTACTTGATAAAGAACTTCTCTTAGATAATCTCGGTAGAGGAGATAAAAAGGCACACACTTCTCAAATTATCTTGAATTGTATCTCTATATGAAGAAACAACAAAGATACACATAACCTTTCAAACATATAACATATTAAGCTTATAGTCTTAATTTCATGAATTGTCAAAATGTATTTATTCAAGTTTCCCTTAAATAAAATAAATGCCCTCATTAAAAATTCAAAAGATAAATTATTTTCTTATTTTAAGTAAAAATATAAAAGAGAACCCGAAAAACTATCTGATTAAATTCATTTTAGATAACTTCGAACAGTAATTAATGGCACATAGATAAAATGGTGCCTAAAACAAACCAAACATTGAAAAAATTGCATCAGAATTCAAGTTTTAGTAATGGTTATTGATACCCCAAAGCAGAAGAATTTTCTTCATCCAATTTGAATCTCGTTCGTTCATTCCGCTTTCAATCCAACCGGAGACTCATGCGAATTCCACTGCACCAGCATCCACACGATCGACGTCCCTGATCAAATCACACAGAATCAACGATAAGCAAAAAAGAAAACACGCTAACCTAAGCACAAAACACAGGATCAAGAGCCAAGACGATGAAATGCGACTCCGTACCGGCGAAGAACGAGACGGTGGAGAGATTGGCGATCGCCATTGTTTGATAGATAAAGTACTCGCTCAGGAAATGAGCGAGAGCGTAGACGAACGACAAGAACGTGGCTAAGTAAAGCGGCTTGTTCTCGAGGTTGAACGCGCAGAGAAAGCAGAGCGTACAAGTCAGGAAAGTCCAAATCCCGAATGTTCTTCCATGGACTTCACTCACTGTGAAACCGATTCATGGATCAAGGAATTACTAATTTGGAATCCAAAATCAAACAGACCTACATCTAGTTCAAAATCACCGAATCTCCTAATTTCGAGAAGAATCTGAAAAAGGAAGAAATAGAGTACTATGAGATTTAGAGAAGACGGCAAGACGAAGAGCCCAAATGTCGAAGAATCCGAACCAAACGGAGGCGAGTCGGAGAGAACCAACCACCATTAGCCATATACTGAGAGCTTTCATCTTCGTTTCTAGGGTTTGACTGGGTCGACTTCCAATCTCTTGAGTGAAACTTGGTATATACGGTGAGACTGAGATCGGGATTTCAGCTTTCGAGGATTAGTGAAGTTGAGAGAGTGTGCTAAAAGGGATTGTCGTTTATTATTATTTTTTATTATTCGATTATTTATTCGGTGATGCTTGACTGTAGATAATTTGACGGTGAGAGAGTGTGTCAACTTAAGGGATTGTCGTTTGAGGATAATACATCGTAGTTTATCATCGTTTTTTTATCATTAAATTTGGTGGTAAATGATAATTATTTTATCATCAAATTATTTATTCAAGAATTTGTTCTCACAAGTCATTCTCCTAATCTCTTTTAAAATTTTAATTGAAGGGTCTTTTTATTTAAAAAATATCTAACAGGCTCGCAATAAATTAATCAACTAAAGAATAAGTTACTTTTAAAAAAGATGATAAAATGTTGAACCACTAGCCTAATTACCTCTTATTTATTTAACATATTTTTCATTTTTTTATGTAGAACAAAATAATTTTATAATTTTTTTAAGTTTGGAATGAAATATTTGTGTTCGGTTTTTCTTCAAAACAAATTTATTGAATACTCTTTAATTCCAGTTCTAAAGTTTTTTACATATTACAAATTCATATTTATTTTTCTTCCATTTTTTAGATTTATTTTCTTTATGAACAAAAATATCATGACTATTTTATGGGAAAATAAGACGATCTAAAGGAAAAAAAAATTGTTTGATCGGAAAATTCATTACCATTAGAAGCTAATCGTTTAATTATTTAAATAAAGGAAAAAAACAAAATTATTACAAAGGAGAATGAATTCAAATATTAATAAATATCATTTAATCTATGTTGTTACTATGGATTGGTTGTTTTTATTATTTGACAAAACCGATGTTCTCTACCTTGTTGGAACATTTGTGCTGCTTGGCAAAGTTCCGTGTAAGGATCAATAACGTGGATTTTCTGCATAGTTTTTTTTTTGCTTGACCTGTTTTTGCTTTATTGATCGACCAATCAGTCTTCATCAATTGTATTGGTAAATCCTAGCAGGGTATTCTCACTGGTTATTGTCTCATATGAAAGGAATATTTTTCCTAAAGAATATGGTTACACACAAAATTTTTGTGAGACTTGTATGAGCGAAAATATTGTGACCTTTGTGTGATGTTACTTTGTTCTTATTCCTTATTGTTGTTGTTCGTGCAATAGACAAAGTTTAGTTTTGTAATCGTGGTGACGTTCTAAATCATGCACTGCATGTAGGGGTGGCAATTTGGACCGTACACGAGTTACGACACGGTGTAAATGGGTTTGGGTCGACCTTAAATGGATCTGGGTCCATCCGTGTCGAACACGATTAACACGATTAAATAATGGGTAAACACGACACGAACACGACAACTCATTGGGACCACATTAGACATGAATATTAAATGGGTTGTTAATGGGTAAACACGATCAAGACCCATAATGACTCAAATGGATTGTGTTTGAACTTCTCTTTTGTATTAAAAATATTATGCTGGTGACTTAGTTGATTATATGAAGTATTTGTATTAATTACTTATTCTAACTAATTTGTTATTTAATTTGATTTAGAGAATTTCAATATTTTGAAGTAAACATGTTTAAGGACCTAAACCGATTTGCGTGTTCAAATGGGTTTAGTAGTCTAAATGGATTTGTGGGTCTAAGTGGGTTCGTGGGTTACATGGTCCATTAAGACACGATTAATAAATGGGTCTTAGTGGGTTGGGTCTGGGTTTGGCAAAAAAATAGTGGGTCGGGTTTGGGTTTTGCTCCTAGACACGATTAATAAATGGGTCAGGTCTGGGTCAGTAAAAAAATACATGAAAACGAATAAGACACGGCACGAACATGACACGTAACCCGAATTGCCACCCCTAACTGCATGTTATAAGCATTGATCGATCACTTGGTGAGTAGTGGAAAGTGAGAGGAGCTCAAACACAATGGGAGCCTGGGTTATAATTTACTGGTTAGTTTTGAATTATAGGAAATCTGAAAGGTGATCATTCAGAGTTGTCCACCATTGTACTTATTCTATCAATTAGTGAAGTTCTCTTTCCACCAAGAGTATCATTCCTCCAGAAGTATGCACGATTGGCCGAACTGAGTTATCAATTCATTGTCTCTTTATTTACTGTTTTAATTATCGTATCATCTGGTAAATTGTCTATGTTGTCAATGGTGCCCACAAGAAGAGTTGTAGTCTTTATTTTGTACATTTGATGTAATAAAGTCTCATGAATACTCTTGTTTGTAATTGCTTATTCATTAATAAAAAGTTGAAACGTTCATTCATTCCTCCTTGTCTGATTAAAGCTTTATGATAAAACATTAGTCTTTAGTCCATAAACAAACTTAACAACTTACGAAGAGACAAATGTAGATTTGCATGAACAAACTCTTCGTAGTTTGCTTAAAACGATATATTCGCAATCTAAGGGTCAAAGGACTATTGACCTCAGTACGATTGTTAGGAGAATCTATGATGTCTGGTTATGGGGCATTGAGAGTTGGAGACTCTATAGTTCTTCTAGGTATCTTCCGAAGGTACTGAATTGACCAGTGCACTTCTATAGACAAAATAAGAACAAACCATTTAACCTCTTATGTCTCGAAGTCACTACGTATGAATTGCATCGTGCTTACCTTAATCTTGAAATGAGACATGCCATTTCACAACTTACCTATTCTCATTTGAGAAAGTCAGAGTTCGGACTCACTATGTGATTCCGAACAAGGCCTATTGGTGAAATACTAAGTTGTGAGAATGTCATGAGTAACTTTGTGAAGTTCTCATAGATATGGAATTCATGTACAAGATTGCTGAAATGCAATGTATATCACCTCATGCTTTGTTCCTTGGAGTGTGAATAAATGAACTGGCCAGTGTCCAAATTGAGTCTTGACTCTTTTGGATGAAACAATGTGACTTGTTAGCTCATCGTCAATACATTGTTTCTAACTTATTCACAAGCGACAAAGGAGTTGAGGAAATAACAGCTAGAATGGTAAAATGGTAATTTTGTAAATCCTGACTAGCTGATGATATGGCCGCCCAACATAAAGAGAGAAAGGGAGATTATTTTGTGCATAAATGTATTTAGATACTTGCCAAAAGAAAAAGAGGAAACAAATTTCCCTTACATGAAAAGAGGAATTTCGGCAAACCTAGAGAAGGAACAAAATAGGAAACAAATCCAAGGGCTTCTAGAAGCCTTGTTGGCCGTGTGAATCAAAGGGGAAACGGGCAATATTTTCTCATGAATATGTGATATTCTATAGAAGAGAAAACTACCTTATTCTATAAATAGGAGCCACATTCTTCACATTTCATTACACATAAGTTAGAGATTGAGAGACTCTCTCTCTCTAGACCTTGTGGCCGAACTCCCCTCTCTCTCTCTAGTTATTTTTCGTTTTTTTTTTTGCACCTAGGTCCTCATTTGACCTAGTGGTTTTAGCTCTTTGACTCTTAGACTTGTTCTAGAGTCATCGTGTTTAAAAGTGCCCACACACTAATTTCTTTTTCTCTCGAGTGATTTAGTGATAGAAACTTTCGTGGTTGCTCGAGTTGCCGAGGAAGGAAGAGAGACGTGCTGTGAAGGGGGAGACGAACGTTGCAACTTTCCAAAAGCTTCTCAACGTTCAAGCTTCTAAAAGGTTAGTAATCTTTTATGCTCATATTAGTTTCTATTTACATGTGCTTGCTCTTTGTCTAGGTTAGTAAAATCGTTTTACTAGTTAAAAAAAAAATTTAATTCCGCGCTTACCGAAGCGTTAAACTTTTTCTTAAACCCTAGATCAATTCCAACAATCTAGTGTTACTTAACTAGGTAAAACATCTCGAAGAGACATCATGAAAATAGTGAATACACTTTTTCAATCGAATATGTTGACATAAACTTTATTAAGCTATGAATGTGCTAGTCATATATATCAATAAGTTATGAATTTGTAGACATTATTCATGGAGCTTACTATTACATTTTTCTCGAGTATATTTGTGATTGATTTAAAAAAAAAAAATCTTTATTTTGACTATTATTCAAGTTTAAACTTTATTATTATAGGGTTAATGGTGACAACAATTTCTAATGTTTATCTAAAGTAATATTTATATACTTAATATTTTTTGCGCTAACAATAATACCTAATATTACGTTTATTTGTACCGTAAGTACTTCCTCTATTAACTTGGATGGAAAACCACGTGTCAGCAACATACTTAATGAAATATCAATGTGTTTCATAAAATTAGTTCAACATTCATTATATCATTTTATAATATAAAAAAAATATATTTAAAATATTTTTATACCTAATGTTTACACAAAATTTACTATATTTTTCTTCAAATTAATTAAAAATTTAATTATATCGATTTATAATTAAAAAAAACATTAGATAATTTTTTTTACAAATAATTGGCTGCTTAAGCCACGGAATGTGTAGCAATTTATTTTTGGCCAACGTTTTGTTCATAATCCGTAAATAGCCTAGTTTCTTACGTGGCTGCACATTTATGAAGGATTTTTTTTACAGATTTGCCCTTGTATACTCGGATTAGTAACTTCTTATTTTAGGCAGTTTTTTTTGTTTAAAATTTGAAAATGAATTCGGCAAGTATTTGAATTTTTGGACGTGTGGATATAGAGAAATTCCAGCGTTGACTTAACTAATTTGTTTCATTTAGGCAGTTTTTTTTTTTTTTTTTTTTAATTTGGAATCAAACCGATTAGGAAAATAGTTAACCTGGTTTTTTGAATTTTGGACGTGTGGATTTGGAAAATATTCTTCATTTATTGATATTATTTTGTTTTCCATATATTCATAATTTTAGAACGTCCAAAAATTTCCAGAATTCATTCCAGTTTATTTACACGAATATACTGTAAATATGCTTTGTATTTACAATGAATATACTGTAAATATGTTTTGTATTTACAATGAATATACTGTAAATATGCTTCTTATTTACACGAATATACTGTAAATATGTTTTCTATGAGCAACAACCAAAAAAAAATTGTTCTTCGCGGTGTCGCAGGTCGGGACCTTGGACGCAGATCGCGGAGAAGAGGAGGAAGTGACGCTTTGACGGTGGTGGTGACGTGGTGGTGGTCGTGATTATTAGTGGTTGCGGTGGCCTGAAGGAGGTGCTGCCTCTCGCAGAGCTTGGGGGAGAACCATTTCACACGCACGCACGGCCAGAACCATTTATGGCTGAAATCAACTCTCCGGTGCTCTCTGCGTCGTTTCCCGGTGTCTCATCTCGGTCCTCCGGCATCCTCGGCGGCTCGTGGCTGTCCTCGTTTTCTCGGCTGGAACACGTGCAGGTGGTGCTCGGTCTCGGCCATTGATGGCGCGCAGGAATGAAAAAAGAAGATAGGAGAAGGAGATGAAAGAGACGATTTTGTGGTGCATGATGTTTAAATTCGTTTGTTAATGCATTTATGGAGTTTTAAATGCTCCCTTGATTTATGCAAGGTAGTTATGGTCGAATTTTTTTTTTCCATTTAAATTATTACGCTGAAAATAATGGGCGGGAATAACAAAAGGCAATCCCGTCCAAATTTGGCTGTTAATAAATGACACTGGCTATTTACAGCATATTAACGAAAGGTGAGCTAAAAAAATTGCTTATTTTCGGGAGGCCATTTAACTTAACTACCCTTTTTTTTAACACTGAGTAATTATATTATTCTAAAATATAAAATAATTATTAAAAAATTACAGTAAAAAAATATTAAATATCATTAAAAAAAAATTGACTATCCATACAAAGGAATACAAAACATTAAATAATTATTTCGGTTTTTAATACAAAACATTAAAATATTATTTTTTCTTAACACTACTAAAAAGTAATTATATTCTTCTATAATATAAAAATAATTATTAAAAAAATTACAGTAATAAAACATTAAATATCATAAATTTGTTTGAGCTATCCATACAAAGGAAAGGTCTTCCTTCGCTCTCCTTTATTTCAAAACGGAAGCTTCGGCGTTTTCTCCACCATTTTAGATATAACATTTTTTACAATATTTTTTTTACAATAATATAACATTAAATATCATTTTTTTTAATTAAAGTCATGAGAGATATTTTTTTCTTTTAAATATTTTTGCATTATAAAATAATGTAGTAAATGTTTATTTTGTTTTTAAAAAATTAATAACTTTGTATTTTAATGAGAAGAACGATTTTTTTAAAATTTTTTGTATTATAAAATGATACATTTAATGTTTAACTAATTTTTTAAAAAAAATATATTAATTTTTCATTAAATCTGAGGTTGACACGGTTTTTTCTATCAAAGTTAATGTAAGAAATATCTACAGCGCAACTAAAACGTAGCATTAAATATTATTACCGACGCTAAAAAGAATATATAAATAACGTTATGTATTTTGGGGGGCTGTTAACCCATTATTATAGAAACACTTGTCAACTTTTAAAACTCATGGGGGCTAAATTGAGACTTCGCCAACTTTTGTGAGCATATATACAAATTCTAAAGAATTTATTGTAGACTTGTAGTGCAATGTACTCGTCCACGGGACCGCGCGTGATATTTTCCTTTTGTTCCATCTGAAATTAATTCTTCAAGTTGTTGGATATATATTTCTCACACACATTTATTTGACAAAATGTGACATCTTTCCTGTTTGCAACTTGATTTTTGTCCGGTCACTAGCATTTATTTCACTAGAATCTCCTTGTAAGAAAATCAAGTCCCAAGTCTAAAGAAATAATATTCTTTTAAATTTTCCTATTTTCTTCTTTTCATTAATATATTAAATAACCAAGACCAAAATTGTTAAAACATTACATTTTTATTTTGTTTTCCGTTTCGATTTTTTAAATATCACAAATAGTTCTAATGTTAAGAGTGAAATGAGATTTTCATAAAAAATATCAAGTCAAAATGAAGGAAAAAGTCAACAAAATTATTTTATATTACATAATTTTCATAAACCTAAGATACAAAAACAACATTCTAAAACTAAAAGTTCAATCACATTTTTACTTAAACCCAAAATATATATACTTTCTCTCTCATCGCTCTATTCTTTCCATCGATTAGGGTTTTCTTAAAAAAAAAAAAAAAATTAAAAAAAAAAACAGCGCTGCTGCCTGCCTCCATTCATCTCCTATGAAGCTGGTGTGGCAGAGGTTCCGAACGGTTTCTACCCTTCTTTCAATTTCTAGGGGGAGTGGAATACAATGGATCTATTATCATTTTTAATAGTTTTCGTGTGGTTAAAGGTTTGGTGGTGGTGGTGGCAACATGCGCCGGTCACGGAGGATGGAGGTCGGCACTCGACGGTGTTACGGAGAGACTTTTTGCCGTCACGGGTTTCCATTAGTGGTGGTGTCGCGAAGGCTAGCCGTCGGTGGGTTTCCATTGGCGACACTCCTTTTTATGGGAGTGTTGTGAGTAGGTTTCCATTGGCGAGTTGACAATTGCGTTGGTGAGACGTGCTCGTCCCAGAGAGGTAGTGTTGAGGTCTTCGTCATGGTGATGGGGGTCGTGGTGGGATGTGTTGTGTCGTCCTCTTCATTGCCGGCAGTCTCGGATCTATGGGTTTGGGACTTGTTGGTGTACCGCATATGCGATTCTTTCGAGGCTGCCGAAATCTCGTGGTCGATGTGCCCTCGCATTTGTGGTGAATGTTGTCATGGTCTTCCACACTTTTCACACAAAGTTGTTATAGTAATAACGGTTAGGAATAATATTGCCCACTTGAAGATAATGAATAAATGATTACTAAATTCGATAATAAGATTACTTTATTAGCATTATATGATCAGTGGGTTGAGTTCTAAACAATTAGAATCAATAACAACTATCTTCCATAGCCTCCGTATTAAACTGAGTCACGTGCTGGGCACCTGAGTTCGGACGGTGAGCTAAAACGAGGTCGATGACTGATATACGCCTGGAAAGCTATATCTAAAGTCATATATGTGGAACACATAGGTTGATACGAACCTCGGCCGACTAAGCTCCGAGACCCGATACCCCAATAGCACAGCGACGGATCGTCTACAATTTAGGAACGATGGTGGATCGAATGACGCCACGGACGGATGTGAATGGCCGTCTGATGAGTCGGGCTCGAACTCCTACACACACCGCTTTGTAAGAGACTCGAATAGTTCTAAACGAACCAAAGAGAGAATGAAATCCTCACAGGAAGTGTTTAACTCGAAATTCAAATTGTGTCTTTTTCCATTCAGCCTAAAGGCTTAATTTATAGAGTTTACATAGGTCAAATTCGTAGCTCCATGGGCCCCATAACCTAATCAGCCCATTTAGCCTTATTTAAGCAATAATAAACATAAAAACAAAGGACCAGCCCAATACAAACCATACGGGCTTTTAAATAACATGTCTTGGCCCAAATATCATAAACTGAAAATAGAAAAATAGTAATAGTCCGACTAATTCAATTCAGCCCAAATAACGTTCTTCATTGGTGTTTCTTGGCTTCCTTGAATTCTCTCCTTTGCGAGCTCGTCCCCTTCCTCATCTTGGAGCTTGATGATCAGATTGTTAAGCTCCTCCTTGAATCTCCTCGCTCGAGCTCTCGTCACGGGTCCTTCCGGCACTTGGTATTTTGCTTGCGGCTCCTTTTGGGGCATGTCCTCATCATTCCCCTCGTCTTGAAAAGGATTTGCCCTCAAATCATGATCTGCATCAAAAGGAGACAAGTCAGTCACATTGAATGTAGCACTAACATTATACTCACCTGGAAGATCCAATTTGTAGGCATTATTGTTGATCCTGCGAATAACTTGAAAAGGTCCATCGCCACGTGGCTGTAGTTTGGACTTGCGTTGCTCTGGAAAACGCTCCTTGCGCATATGTAACCAGACCCAATCACCAGGTTCGAAAATCACTCTCTTGCGGCCCTTGTTGGCTTGCTGCGCATACTGCTCCGTCCTGCGCTCAATGTTGAGTCGTGCCCTCTCGTGAAGCTGCTTAACAAGCTTTGCTTTCTGTTCACCATCTAAATTCACATGCTCAGACATAGGAATATGAGATAAATCCAATGGCGTTAGTGGGTTAAAACCATAGACAATCTCAAAGGGTGAGAATTTAGTAGATGAATGAATAGCACGGTTATAAGCAAACTCAACATGTGGTAAACAATCTTCCCAAGTTTTGATATTCTTCTTAATTATTGCTCTCAACAAGGTCGACAAGGTCCTATTAACTACTTCGGTCTGACCATCAGTTTGGGGGTGACAAGTAGTCGAAAACAACAACCTAGTACCCAACTTAGCCCATAAGGTCTTCCAAAAGTAGCTTAAGAACTTGGTATCCCTATCCGAGACAATCGTCCTAGGCATGCCATGCAACCTAACAATCTCCCGAAAGAACAAATCTGCAACATTAGAAGCATTATCGGTTTTGTGACAAGGGATAAAATGTGCCATCTTTGAGAACCTATCAACCACTACAAAAACAGAATCACGACCTCGCTTAGTCCTAGGCAAGCCTAACACAAAATCCATAGATATATCTACCCAAGGTGAGCTAGGAATAGGCAAAGGTGTATACATACCGTGTGATTGAACTTTCGACTTAGCTTTCCTACAGGTGACACAATTACCACAAATCCTCTCTACATCACGCTTCATGCGAGGCCAATAAAAGTGCTCTTGGATCACTCCTAGAGTTTTAGCTATCCCAAAATGTCCCATCAGGCCCCCACCATGAGCTTCCCTAACTAGCAACTCCCGAAGAGAACAACTAGGCACACAAAGTCTACCCAATCTAAACAAAAATCCATCATGCCTAAAGTAATCTCCCGATGCTATCTTTTCACACTTCGCAAATATCTCACTAAACTCTCGGTCTTCTGGGTACAACTCTTTGATATGTTCAAAACCAAGCAGTTTAGTATCTAAAGTGGCAAGTAAAACGTACCTCCGAGAAAGGACATCGGCTACCACATTCTCCTTACCTTGTTTGTACTTGATGACATATGGAAACGGCTCGATGAACTCCATCCATTGCGCATGCCGTTTGTTGAGCTTTTGTTGTCCCTTTAAGTACTTGAGTGACTCATGGTCGGTGTGGACCACGAACTCTCTTGGCAAAAGATAGTGCTGCCAAGTCTCTAAAGCTCGAATCAATGCGTACATCTCCTTGTCGTAAGTGGGGTAGTTAAGGGTGGCCCCACTCAGTTTTTCGCTGAAATACGTAATCGGCCGTCGGTCTTGCATGAGAACTGCTCCGATTCCCACGCCGGACGCATCACACTCCACCTCGAATGGTTTATCGAAGTTAGGTAATGCGAGACAAGGAGGGTTGACTAATTTCTCTTTGATTGCGGTGAACGCCTCCTCTTGTGCTTGCCCCCATGCGAACGCCACATGTTTCTTCATCACCTCCGTGAGCGGGGCAGCGATCGTGCTAAAATCTCTGACAAAGCGCCTATAGAAGCTCGCTAAGCCATGAAAACTCCGTACTTGAGCTGCATTTGTCGGTGTCGGCCACTCCTGAATAGCCTTCACTTTTTCCTCATCTACCTGCACTCCTTTTGAACTTACAACAAAACCCAAGAAAACAACGTGATCGGTGCAAAAGGTGCACTTGTCAAGGTTAGCAAATAACTGTTCACGTTTGAGTACAATAAAAACCTCACGCAAGTGTAAGACATGATCATCCAAGGTCTTGCTATAAATCAAAATATCATCAAAGTATACCACCACAAATTTACCAATGAATGAACGCAAAACATGATTCATAAGTCGCATAAATGTGCTAGGTGCATTAGTCAAACCAAAAGGCACCACTAACCATTCATACAACCCAAGTTTAGTTTTAAAAGCGATTTTCCATTCATCCCCCTCTTTCATTCTAATCTGGTGGTACCCACTCTTTAAATCAATTTTAGAGAAAACACACGCACCATGTAATTCATCTAGCATATCATCCAATCTAGGAATGGGAAATCGATACCTGACCGTGATGTTGTTGATGGATCGGCAATCCACACACATCCTCTGAGAGCCATCCTTCTTTGGAACCAATAGAACTGGTACGGCGCAAGGGCTCATGCTCTCTCTAATGTACCCCTTTGACAAAAGTTCCTCGACTTGCCGTTGCAACTCCTTCGTTTCCTCAGGGTTGGTTCGGTAGGCCGGTCTGTTTGGAAGCGAGGCCCCGGGTACAAGGTCAATCTGGTGCTCAATCCCCCGAATCGGTGGTAGTCCTGTTGGCATGTCTCGAACAACAACGTCCTTGAACTCCTGCAAAAGAGAAACAATGGCAGTAGGTAGAACCTCGCCATGTTGGTTAGTGAATAAGGCAGCCTCCTTGTACACAAGTAAAATCATCGGCTGTTTGGCAAAGAAGGCTTTCCTCACATCACTCTTTCCCGCAAAGAAGTTGTTTTGTTTTCTCTCACCGATTTTGTTTTTCATGACCCCATCCTTTCTTTCACTCCCCACTTCTCTCTCGGGTTTTCTCTCTGGGACTCTCTCTTTTTTTCTCTCTGTTTTTACCTCATCCCTTGGTTCTTTTCCCTTCTCTAGGGCCCTAAACCTTTCCCTCTCTTGTTGCATCCTCAGTTGATCTTCATGAACTTGCTTTGGAGTCAGGGGGGCGAGGGTGATGGTACGATTCTTGTGCCTGAGGGAGTACTTGTTGGTGTAGCCGTCATGAGTCACCCTCCGATCGAACTGCCACGGCCGCCCCAAAAGTATATGCCCCGCGTCCATCGGTGCCACGTCACAGAGCACCGAGTCCTCATAGCTCCCAATCCGGAAACTGATAAGGACTTGTTTGTAGACACGTACCTCTTCACCATCATTAAACCACTGAAGCTTGTAAGGACGAGGGTGGTTTGTCGTGGGAAGTCCAAGCTTCTTCACTACAGCAACGCTGGCTATGTTCGTACAACTCCCTCCATCGACGATAACGCTGAACACCTTCTCACCAATATGGCATCTGGTGTGAAAGATGTTTTCACGCTGCTCCTCATCATCTCGTACGACCTGTGCGTTCATAGTTCGTCGAGAGACCAACACGAGCTCTGCTGGTGCCTCAATTTCCTCGTCTGACTCTTCTCCGGTACACTCTTGATCTTCCTCTTCATCGTCGGTAACCATCTCTCCGGTCGGAAGAATCGTCATGCTCCTCTTATTCGGGCATTGATTTGCGAAGTGACCAACTCCCTGGCACTTGAAGCACTTGATATCACGATTTCGCTGAAATGACGTCTCCGGTTTCTTTTGAGCACTAGGACCAGGACAAGATGTGGTTGGGGCCGTGGAAGTGCTTGGCTTGGCTACGTCCCCTCGTGGTTTGAAACTGCTCTTCTCGTCTCGGTTGAAGGTCTTCTTCCATGCAGGTTGGTCTGAGAATCGGTTTCCCCGCATGCTACCCCTCGTCTTGAGTTGCTTCTCAATCTTGACGGCCAAGTGAACCAAATCCTCCATCTCGACATAATGCTGCAACTCCACCTTGTCCGCTATGTCAGGGTTCAGCCCGTTGATAAATCTGGCCATGGTAGACTCGCGATCTTCCTCGATGTTTGCTCGGATCATGGCAACCTCCATTTCCCGGTAGTACTCCTCAACACTGCGAGTGCCTTGCCGTAGGCGCTGAAGCTTCTGGTAGAGCTCTCGGTAATAGTGGCGAGGCACGAATCTCTTCCTCATGATGGCCTTCATCTCATCCCAAGTCTCTATCGGCTCCTCTCCATCCCGTTGCCTACTCGTCACCAGCTGATCCCACCAAACAATAGCATAATCAGTGAATTCAGCGGCAGCAAGTATTACCTTCTTGCGTTCGGTGTAGTTGTAGCAATTGAACACAAACTGGGCTTTGGTCTCCCATTCAAAGTAGGCGTCCGGGTCACTTTTCCCTTGGAATGTTGGAATCTTCTGCTTGATGCCACCAATTCCTCCGTCTTCTCTGTCCCTTCCTCCTTGTCTTCTTTCGAACCTTCTCTCGTTTCGTCCTCCTCTCCTATAGTCCTCATCTTCAAAATCATTCTCCATCTCATCTTCTGTCTCCTCCCTTGGCTGTCTTCGTCTTCCTCTGTTGGGAGCTTGTTGGCCTTCCTCCACTCTCTCAACACGTTCTCGTAGTGGCTCCAACTCTTCCCTCATCATCCTTCTCATCTCTCCTATCATTGCTTGCATCATCAGCCTCCGGTCTGGAATTCCCTCATCTGCGTCGCCGTTGTTAGACATGGTTGCTGCAAGATATTGTTAGTAACAAAAGAAAAACCTCACAAAACTCTCCCTCATGTGTTTACACTCAAATAATATCACTCAGCGCTCGTGTTTGATAATGGTGATAGTTATACTCTCTCTGCCTTTTACCACTCACTCAAACTCTCTATAGGCTCGTACCGAACTACTCAGAGACCAGGAAGGTGATGAAAGGAATTCGAAAACGATACACCAAAACGACACAAACGACACGGACAATAAAACGACACCACGGAAAGTTATGACCAGGTCTTATATAAGTCCCAAAAACAATCCCCCCCAAGGTGCGACAATCAGCCCAAAATGACAAATGGCGACAAAATTTTTTTTTCGATAGGATGTAGGATACCTAAAAACGCTCCAAAACACACAAGGAATCTATCAGGAAAATAAAATTTCTTGAGCTCAAAAATACTCTTTTTTTTTTTTCAGATCCTCTTTCTTTCTTTTTTTTCTCTTTTTTTTTTTTTTTTTTGATATCCGGGAGGTAATGCTAATTCGAAATTAAATGTGAAAAGTCGAAATTAATTATGAACACACACAAACAGGAAACGAATAAATGGGTAATTAAATGGCAAATGACTCTGGAAATAAGGAAACTAAATGAAATCCTGAATTAAGTGAAACTGAAATGTCGAAATTGATTGTGAACACACAAAACAGGAAATGCAAGAGAAAGGATTCGGGAAATAAAAGCAAATAAATGACAACCGATTTCAGGAAACTAGGAATCAATGAGATTTCCGAAATTAAATGATAAAATCTGGAAACTGAATAAAATCGATCCCCTAAAATAGGCTGCGAAAATTAGAATGGATTTCCACTGAATAAGAATTGAACTCCACGGATTCTCTTTTCTTGTTTTTTTTTTTTTTTTGACGCTCAAGAACACAGACTTAGCACGAAAAGAATACAACCCTAATATGAAGATAACAAACACAGACTCAACACAACAACTACGTACGCGCGGAATGAAAACAACACAAACGAAGAAAAGAAAACAAAGAAAACGAAACAAAGGATAAGCAGACCTAAAAGTAGAGACTAGCTCTGATACCACTTGATACGAACCTCGGTCGACTAAGCTCCGAGACCCGATACCCCAATAGCACAGCGACGGATCGTCTACAATTTAGGAACGATGGTGGATCGAATGACGCCACGGACGGATGTGAATGTCCGTCTGATGAGTCGGGCTCGAACTCCTACACGCACCGCTTTGTAAGAGACTCGAATAGTTCTAAACGAACCAAAGAGAGAATGAAATCCTCACAGGAAGTGTTTAACTCGAAATTCAAATTGTGTCTTTTTCCATTCAGCCTAAAGGCTTAATTTATAGAGTTTACATAGGTCAAATTCGTAGCTCCATGGGCCCCATAACCTAATCAGCCCATTTAGCCTTATTTAAGCAAAAACATAAAAACAAAGGACCAGCCCAATACAAACCATACGGGCTTTTAAATAACATGTCTTGGCCCAAATATCATAAACTGAAAATAGAAAAATAGTAATAGTCCGACTAATTCAATTCAGCCCAAATAACGTTCTTCATTGGTGTTTCTTGGCTTCCTTGAATTCTCTCCTTTGCGAGCTCGTCCCCTTCCTCATCTTGGAGCTTGATGATCAGATTTTTAAGCTCCTCCTTGAATCTCCTCGCTCGAGCTCTCGTCACGGGTCCTTCCGGCACTTGGTATTTTGCTTGCGGCTCCTTTTGGGGCATGTCCTCATCATAGGTGAAGGCTGATCACTATGTGGGAGCATTCTACACTTGTGGTAAGTGTACGACTTGGACAGGTCTTGGTGTAGATGTGTCGTTTAAGGACCGTTACGACACACTAACCGAGGCCACTATGATGGTCACAGTGAGACTTGATCTAAATCCTGAAGTGATCATGGACACTGGGTTATGTTACTGAGCTCTTTGACTCATTCGCTAAAAGGCTATTCATGCTAATCACAGCTTATGTCTTGGGAGTTTTCTCAGAGCATAATTCGAGTGGGAAATGATTTACAGATACGGAATCCAGCCTTCCTGAAAGAAGGTTAATGTTCTCTCACCTAAGGGTTGATTTCAGAACCGATAGATTGCTAGCACTTTCGAAGTAAGTAACGTTCGAAAGAATCTTTCGCTGGGGAAGCAACAATGCTTAGGGCTGATATGTATCAAGAGAAGTATAACGGAAAAATTGACTTCTCTTGACACGGGTTGAACCTGGAGGATCTTGATCACGAACTGACTATATCAGTGGACACTCGTCACGATGAGTAAATATAATTCTAGTATAAAAGAGAGTTCAGTCTTGGCTTACAAGGTGGAGTATTTGACCAAGATTAGACGAATAGATGGAAAAAGAGAAAAGACTATTTCGTCTTTTTCATCGGATTTGTTAAGCTTCTATTACTAGGTCCATAGTCCCCGATTCGGCTCTGATAAAGGCGGATAAGAAATTTCGTATAATAATGTTTATCATTATTAATCTCACTTGCTGTAATTGTGATTGACAGTATTAATTCTGAAAAACGGGTATTCACATAATTAAATAAATATTTATGGTAGAATTGTTTATTTATTGTTTGATCAAGTAAATAAACAATTATTAATTATTTGTTTATTGTTGGACCAAGTAAATAAATAATTAATTGGGTTTTAAGCAATTGGGCCTTGCACAAAATATGAAAATCGGATTTGAGAATTTTGGCATGGGAGTTGCGCAAATCCCCCTTGGCCGTGTGCCTAAAAACCGATTTTTACATAATTGGTATTTACCAATATTTTCTCTTTAGTTGTTTAAATAAAGGAGAGAGAAAAATATAAGATATTGTCCTATATTTTCTCCTTATTTAAAGGAAAGTATTTAGAAGAATATATGAGAATATATTTAAAGGGAAATAATATATTCTCCTTTATTATCTCACTAAATAAAATATTCTCTATTTAAATAGAGAATAATATCACATAGATATTGATCTGATGGATGAGAGAAAAAGTAGGATTCACTTGTTGAGATCCAAGGGCCTAGATTTAATCCACCAGTGTGAACACAATAAAAGGAAATAAAATATTCTGGAAGATTCAATGAATATCTCCTTTTACTACTATAAATAGGGGTTCATGAGAAGGCAAAAAGAAGCAATTAATTTGTGGAAAATTTCGTGGCTCTCCCTCTTGGGTGTGCGAAATTTTCTGCCTCTTCCCCTCGGAAATTCGTTTCCATTCTTAGTAAAATAAGAGAGAGATCTCTCGAAACACCTAGTTTCGTGATCTAGTGAGATAAAGACTGTGCCCACTCATCTTTCTTATTCGTCTCGGAGATTACGTTTCGGAAGACTAAAGTGTCATCCTCGAGTTCTTCATCAAGACGACGCAAGAAGTACGCGATTGGTTTGGGAGCGTTCTGTAGCTGAACCGAAAATCAATGTAAGTATTCGTTTTTCGCTCAAATCGGTTGCTTGATAAATATGTTCTCGTGAATTAAATTAATTAAGCATAACTAGATCTTGTTAATTATAACCATAATTTAATTAGCTTATGATCAGCGTAATTAATTATTTTTCCGCATTAATATGGTTATATGGTGGAATCATCTCAAACGAGTCGCATCAGAGCGATAGTTCGTGTCTGATACGAGCTCGATTCCCCAACAATAACGAGATCTTTTTTTTTTCTTTCTAGTACTTTTATGATTGTGAACAATTTATTTTATCATTGCGTGTTTTCTTTAGGATTGGAGATAGATTTACCGTCTTCCACCATCCTGTTTATAGTTTTATGTTAGATTTTTATCTATATATGATGAAGAATCATCTTCATCGTGGTGATCGGACCACGGCTGTTTGGATTTATCCATCAATCATTATGGGGAGCCATATCAATGCTCGATTTTTAAAGTTCTTTATGTATCTCCTTCGTGGGATGCCTACACAAGATGAGCGATCACCATTACTCAATGTTAGATTTACTTCGACCGGAGTATGTGATGTGCTTTGTACCGAAGATTTTATTCTCCTGTAATTTGGGTATTTTACCCAAAATTTAATTGAAAGCTTAGTACAATTAAAAAAAAAACATGGTATGTATAATAATATGCTATTTTTCCAAACAAAATTAGAACTTATTTGGTCCAATCCAAATTGCGGCTTCCATTTTTAAAATTTAAATGAACTAAATCATATATTAAAAAAAAAATGGAAATTACGTCCACTAGTGTGAATTCGTCTTTTTTTTTCTCGCACAAAACAACGACTGTAAATGTAAGATATCGAAAACAACGGGTTTTACATGTGTATTGACATCCATACCCTCAGTCTTAAATCTCATTCATTCATCGTCATTTTTCTTCTTCGTCGCGTCAATCACCGCAGGTGAAACTTCTACATGATCTTTCAAGTCCGGCGAGCACTAATCTCAACTCTTCTTGCCTCATCGCATTTGGCGTCGAAAGCTCTGTCGCCGTTGTAGATTCCTGATCAATGCAGCTCCTCATCACCGCGCTCCCTCCGAACCAGAACAACTTTGGAGCCTTTGATCTCAACTCCTTCAACCTCCTCGCATTCAGCATTGGAAGCTCCGTCCCGATTGATGCTTCTAATCGTCACCATTCCAATCCCTCTGTTGCATTTGTAATCGTCTTCGTCGTTCATCACCGCTGTCAGGTGGTCGCATCGCCGATCCAGTGGCTGGACAATGAGAAAATTAGGGTTACAATCGTTCGAGCTTCGACGTGGCGGCGCGAAAGTCAGTGTAGATCTGTTTGTTCTCGTCGAATGGTATTTTTGTCTTAGATATACCAAATCCGATAGTTTCATAAGGTTTAAAAAAATGTTGAATTAGCCTACTAACCCAATCAACCCATCTTTGTTAAGGGAATAGCCCAAGTTTGAATTAATTAAGAGAATAGCCCAAATGAAATTTCATTCCAAAATTACCCTAATAACCCAAAACACTAAGAGGATCAGAAAGTTCATGGCGGCGACGAGGACGACGAACACGACGGCGTTGAGGAGCGAGGCTTCGAGCTTCTCGGCGACGGTGTCGGAGGGGTTCTCGGAGTAGACGAGGTTCGCGGCGGTGCGGATCGGGGTCTCCGACGATGGATTGGCGGCGGAGTAGACGAGGACGATGGTGCTGTGGAATAAGCGTGCGTTCGAGGGATTTGTGGTGTTGGACACATTCGCGTTCTTCTTCTCGCTCTTTGCAGTTTCGATCAACTTATACATACCTCTGCTTGTTCAAGTTTTTGATTCGTTCTACAATTTCTTTTTGTTTGTTGATTCGGTGGATTTTTCCTTTGTTTGTTTATTCCGTGCTAATTCGCGAATCGGTTAATTAATTAACTGACTGAATTGAGTTAGGTTAATTAATTAACTGATTGGTTGAATTAAGAATTAGTTTAAGTTCTGATTTGTTTGTGAGTAAAGTTAATTTACTAACTGACTGAATTAGGAATTATGTTAATTGATTGAATGCTTTGAATATGAATTGACTTAAGTTCTGATTTTTGTAAATTTGTTGTGAATTTTCAATCCAAACATTTAGTTAATTAATTAACATAACTCAATTCAATCTGTTAATTAAATAACTGATTCGCGAATGGTATAATTGTCTGCTAAGAAAAAATAGGCTATTTCTTCAATTAAATGAAACTTGGGTTATTCCCCTAATAAGAAGTGTAAAATGCACCAGTGACAACAAATTTCACTTAAAAAAAATACTTTTTTCTTAGGTTTTATCTAAAAACCGTTATTCCTGTGATTTTCTTTAAAAAAATCCAAACAAGATCTGATTAGAAACGAACAATAAAAAAAATCATATTCAACTATATCAGCCTGTGCTCCAATTAAGGGTTTTTGTGAGGAAAATCAAGATTAATATAAAAATAAAAATATGACTAATCAATATACACCGCTGGTTTAATACCCAGATTTTTCATTTGTCCACTTTTTTTCAGAGTCGAAAATATTAATGATCCGACAAATTTTGATTAGTCCACGTATGTACACGTTGTATTTAGTTTAATTGACAAGTTGGAGCAAAATTCAGAGCAAAAAAAATAAAAATAAAAATAAAATTGGAGGAAAAAGAAATGGTTGTACTTGTATTTAAAAATTCCTGACCATCCAACTCAGACCCAACTGGAAAGTCTGTGTGACCCACAAAATGCCATCTCCGCATTAAAGTATTTTATCATTCCCTTCTTACCAACTTAGGATTCCCATAAGCTTTATCGTCACATACCACCAAATCCCATCAAGCCAGCCAATTTCACGCAGAAACAAAAGATAGTCATTACATTAATTAAATATAAGAACTCGATCCTATACACGAAATAATACACATCCATAATTATTATTTTGTGAGACGTTAGGAATCCAAAAATGAGATAGCCCCCAAATTTCATTAATTGGGCTTAATAAATCATTAAATATTAAGATTAGACCATAATGTTTAAAAATATCTAAATATGGACTTTTGACCCAAAATCGGACAAAAATACCCTTGATTAAAAAAACCCATATTTTTCTCTCATTTTCAAATGATTTTCATCACAATTCTTTTTTTTTTTTTTTAGGAATTTGAATATGTGTTCAGTTTCGATTTTGAGGGTTTCACTTGTATTTCATCGTACTGCATCGTATCGCATCGTACGGCATCGTACGATATCGTATGTGTTCAGTTTCGATTTTGAGGGTTTCACTTGTATTTCATCGTACGGCATCGTATCGCATCGTACAGCACCGTACGACATCGTACATTATAATGTGTATGAATTTTATCGTACATTATAATGTACGATATCGTACGATGTCGTACGATGTTGTACGATGTCGTACGATGCGATACGATGCCGTACGATGAGATACAATGTGAAACCCTCAAAATCGAAACTAAACACATACGATGATGTACGATGTCGTACGATGCTGTACGATGCGATACGATGCCGTACGATGAAATACAGTGTGAAACCTCAAAATCGAAACTGAACACATACGATATCGTACGATGTCGTACGATGCTGTACGATGTGATACGATGTTGTACGATGAAATACAAGTGAAACCCTCAAAATCGAAACTGAACACATACCCAAATTCCTAAAAAAAAAAAAAAATCGACCACCGAAAATTCTAATCCTAGCGCAACCAATTCGAACATGAAAAAGAATTGTGATAAAAATCATTTGAAAATGAGAGAAAAATATGGGTTTTTTGAATCAAGGGTATTTTTGTCCGATTTTGGGCCAAAAGTCCATATTCAGATATTTTTAAACATTAGGGTCTAATCTTGATATTTAATGGCTTATTAAGCCCAATTAATGAAATTTCTCTTGTATTATTGATCTCTTAACAATATGGTTCTTTTTTTTTCTTCCTAACAGCAGTGGTTTTAAACTTTCATTTTCTTACAAATTTAGTCTTTTTGTCAAAATTTCTCTACATTCTTTCTATTTTTACTCATGTGAATGACATGTGATTGTTTAAACAGGAGTAAAATGTTAAATTAACAAAAAAAAAAAACCTTCATCACCAGTTTTTTTTTGTTCCCAAAACATGTTTGTTTTTGTTTCAATTTTTACTCTCGACATGGTTGGGGTTCGAGCGACATGGTTGGAGTTGAAGTGTCCCAAATACGCCCATCTCTCTCTCTCTCGGATTCGTCAATGATCTTCCACGCGTAACAGGGGAGACTCGAGGGCTTCGGACCTCAGGTAGAATTTGCATAGGAGTTGGGGTTCCCAATTGATGATCATATGTGTCATCTAAGACGCAGAGAGAGAGAGAGAGAGAGAGAGAGAGAGAGAGAGAGAGAGTAATATAAAAATGGGATGAGATTGAAAGGTAATTTAATAATTTCACTTATTTCATGGGACATGTAGCTTTCACATGGGTCAAAAACTAATAAAATCGTGAAAATTTGGACGAAAAAACTAACGGGCCGTTTGGTTTAGTATTTTAAATTTATTTTTTTGTTTTTAAATTTTGTTTTCTAATTCTAATTTAAATTTAAAAAACAGATTTAGAATTATTTTTCAGAATATTTTAAAATATTGTTTGGTTATGTTTTACATTCAATTGTTTTGGAGTTTAATTTAAAATATAAGAGAGAGAAAATAGAAAACACATTTTCATTGTTTTTTGTTTTCTAAACAAAATTTAAAGAAAAATAAATATGATTCTAAATTTGTTTTCTAAGTACTATAACTAAAAATTGTTTTCTAAGGCATTAGCGTAATTTATCTTAAAATAAAATAAAGAATCCAGCTAAAAACACTGCTTTTATCATAGTTACCATCTCGCCAAAATGCAAGAATCCAATTACACTCAAGTGACTCAACGCCTTAAACACCGTACACAAATAACAAGACACAAAAAATAGTCATTACATTATAAACAGACCATAATGCTACATTATATTTATACACAAAATAATACACAGCTCCGAAGAACACAAGATAATAATAATCACATTCATAATCATTATTATTAATTTTCTTTTTTAATTTCCCTTCCTAACTGATTCCTCACTGTACAAACGATTTTCCTCTCTCTCAAAATGAATTTAAAAAAAAAAAAAAAAAAAAAACAATTCCAGCTAAAAAACTGCTGTTAGTGATTAATCTCGCCAAAAACGAAAGAATGAATCCAAATTCCAAAGAAACGACAACAGAGCACTCAAAAAACGAGAAATCAATTCCTAAGCTGTTTGGGCAGCTTCTGGGAGAACAACCTGCAAGCGTCCATGCTCAAGTTCATGGCGGCGGCGACGGCAACGAAAGCCGCCGCGTCCTCCGAGCAGGTGACGTGCTGAACCCCCACCTCCACCTCCGGCCGACTGCTCTTCCCGGCCCCCTCCACCGTCGCCGACATCACGAACCCCCGCGGCGCCACCGGCCCGAACCCGAAATCCGACCCCGACCCCGACCCCGGCCTCGACCCCGACCCGAAATCCAGGCTGCTGTGAGGACTGTGCGTCGGCGAGGACGACGACGAAGGCGACGACGTCGAGTCGATCGTGAATTTGCCTCCCGCGGCGGCGCTCACTGCGTCGCTGGCCAGAGTGGCTGCGGCGGCGGACGAGAATTCGGACAAGAGGTCGAACTTGTATCCGACGGAGTCGCTCTTCTCGCGCCAGGCTTCGAGGCGGCCCCAGGGCTTCCACGTGCCCTCCCCCGGGCGGAGGATCAGCCACGCTCCCGGGTTGCCTCGGCTCACTCTGTCCGACCCCGGAGAGGCCACGAACGGGGTCACCATCGAAGCCACGGCCACCGGCGAGCCCGAGAGGTCGTGGATTGTGATGGACCATCCTTTTCGCTCTTTCGACGTGCTGTCTTTCGTCTTCTTCCTCAACATCATCCAATTTCTTGACCCACTCGTTTCGGACATTGAACTGCTATCCAAACAAAGAAAGAAAAAAAATTCGTTAGTTTTGTTTGACTTGTTAATTAAACAAGTGTGTGTTCTTTTAAGTCTGACCTGCTTAATTAGCCTAATATTAACATCGAAAACATTGGTTACTTGAATGCAGACTATCATTTCAACTTCCACTTGATAATTAACTCGCGCAATTATTATTATTTATTAACCGAGACTAATTAGATAATCAAGAACGATTACGCGGAATAAACGGGTATTATACTCTAGAATTCGTTTCGTGAATAATGCTTAGCGGGAATTTTGAATTCAGAGGGTTTGAATGCAAGAAAACAAATCTTTATCTTTTCTTTTGAATTTGACGAACCTGTTTTTGAGATCACTGTTGCTTCTGAACCCGAACTTGCAAGTGAAAACCGGCTGTTTGACGTTCCCTTGGACTTGAAATACCTGAGGACTACACTCCGGCTCGCCGTCGAAAAGGAACACGAACCTCGGGTCCGGCTCGGCGCGAACGATCAAGTGAAGCTGCGGCGACGGAGGCTCCGTCGACGACGACACTCTGTTCGTCCTCCTCCGATCGCCGATAGAAATCCAGCCTTGTTGAAATACGCAAGGCCTGGTCTCGGCGATCCTCAGATCCAACGGCACAGAAATTTTTCCGACGAGCTTGCCTCCGGCCAGTCCGCACGCGGCGACGGGACTTCTGCCGGCGTAAACCGAGATTTTTAGGCGTGGCTGTTTGTCGGCGAAACCATCGATCTGAGCGCGATTGAGGCTGAAGCACGCCGCGACGGAGCGATTGCCGTTGTCGCCGTCTCCGATGGCGGAAAATTGCTCGGGGAAGCCTTTGAGCTTTATCTTGCAGAAACACGAAGACGATGTTGAAGATGAAGGCGAAGACGGCGGAGAAGAGAGCCTTGGCTCGGCGGCGGATTTCAGGACCAAGTCTCCGACGAGAATCCGGACGAACGGACAAGGATCCATGGCGGTGAGTTTTCCAGGTTCGAAGGGTGAGAGAGAGAGAGAGAGAAAGAGAATGAAAGTGTTGTGAGATTATTTTTGTTTGGTGTAAGACTTTTAGTGTGGTTTTGTAGAGAAGAGGGATTTGAAGAGAGAGATAGTAAGAGCTGTATTTGTGTGTAATTGTAGTGAGAGAAAGAAAGCTTGGAGGTGGTTACAGGCTGTATCGAAATACACAGCTGGGTGACATTTCGGATATGCCATGGGCAATTATACCATGGGCTCAACTCTACTTCATTTTCTGTGTACTCAATTATTATTTTTCCTTTTATATTCTGTCATTTATATTTCCATATATAAAAATATAAATATATTATTGTTGTATATTAAGGTAAAACACCTGTATTGTACAAGGAAATGAATAGCTTTCCATATATTTCCTTGCTCTTTATAAATTCTGTCTCATTATCAGAATTAACTCTTTATAATACGAGTTAATGTTTTTGCGTTTTTTTTAATATATTTATCACATTATTTTCGGAAATTAAATGTATAGACCAGAAATTTCAGCTATTTCTCCATCACATGAAAAATCGAGTTAATACATGCTTGCTTGCAATGTGACAAGATGTGAACAATTCACATTATAGATAAAAAAATAAAAAATAAAAAAATCGTAAGAGTACCAATTGTATGTATTTCTATGTACGGATTATGAATTTTTTATTTTTTTTTATTATATAACTTTTCTCAAGAAATGAATATCATCTTACTCGGCAATGTCATTGCAATATCATCAATGTAGATATATCTTTTTTCGTTTGCCGTTTTATATATTTTGTTTTCAACTGATCAATATTGAAGGAATACATGAAAGTTATTGAGATGTTTAAAAATAGAAGAGAGAGTCCATTTAGAAATACATTGTCAAATCGAAATGGTCATAAATCTTTGTATAACGATGCTGCGATGGTTTAGTCATAGCATTTGGAAAAGTCTAAATTTTTTTTTTCTCTGATTGGAAAAGTCTAAGTTCGTTCTATATCTTATTTTTTTCTTTTCTGATTATGCTTCCTATGATTGCTGCTTATTTTTTTTTTATTATTATCAATGACACCAATGTGTACTTGATTTCAATAATCAATGTTCTATATTGATAATTTAGTGATAAAATATCATGTATTTTACCAAAATAATATGAAGTAGCCAATTTGATTCGCCTATATTGAAACTTTAGGCGAGCTATTGTAAAAATAATATAATAAATCTCATTTTTACCCTCTGGACTCGTACTTCAGTAACATTTCGTCCACTGGACTCGAAAATGTTGCAAAACTCAACTCACAACTCAAACACGTGTTACAAGATCTCACTTCCTTCAGTATTTAGACGTTGAGTTTCACGTTTTGATGACGTGACAAGATTTAAAAGGGTATAATAATATTTTATATTATTCTAATATTTTTAAGATTTAAATATTGTTATCAGATATATTAATTGTTATTAAATAATCAAATATTTATATTATTATTATTATTATATATTTATCTCTCTCTCTCTCTCTCTCTCTCTCTCTCTCTCTCTCTCTCTCTCATTTCTTCTTTGTGGGATTGGGACTTTGCAGGCTTTAGATGTCTCCAACAACCATCTGACCGAAATCCCCGACCAATTCATGACTGACCGTGGGAGACTCACTGGGCTCAAGCGTCTGAATTTCTTAAATTTGTTGGTTTTGCTGCGTTGGAGAGTTTGGACTTTTCTGTTAATTTGTTGAATGAGAGCGTTGGTCCAGAGTTGGAGGGACTGAACGGTCTCAGAGCCTTGAATCTTAGCTCCAACAAGTTTGGTGGTTCTATTCCCAGTTTAGTTGGGAAAAAGTCCATGGCTTTGAAGGAGTTCATACTCTCAGCCAATAGTTTCCAAGGCTCGATTCCCACCGACCTATTTGGCCACCGAGGTTTAACCCACATCGATCTCAGCCACAATAAACTTTTCGGGGTCATATCTGATCGGATCGGAGAGCTCTCGATGCTTGAGGTCTTGCTTCTCTCCTCCAACTACCTTGATGGAGAAATCCCGAGAGGCCTTCTCAACATCACGACTCTCGCGGTTCTCCGCGAATGAGAACAATTTCACCGGAGGGATACCCAACAGAATAACAAAGTCCCTCAAGAATTTTGATCTCAGTTACAACAGATTGACGGGGTCGATCCCATTTGAGCTCTTGTCGGGGCCGAATCTACAGACTCTGGACTTGTCTTTTAATCAGCTCGAAGACCCTATTCCGGAGAATATCTCTAGTAGCTTGATTAGGCTACGGTTGGGAAGCAATTTGCTTAATGGGTCGATTCCTTTGGCACACTTTTCGATGCTTAAACAGTTGGCTTACTTGGAGATGGATAACAATCGGTTAACCGGGTCAATTCCTCCCAGAATGGGCTCTTGCAAGAGCTTGGCCTTGTTGAATCTGGCCGGGAGCAGGCTATCCGGGGGTGTGCCATCAGAGCTCGGCAATCTAAGCAATCTCCAAGTGTTGAAGATTCAATCCAATGGTCTCTCTGCGCGGTCAAATACCGGCTTCGATTTCAAGCCTCCAAAGCCTTGACAACCTCAACCTGAACGGGAATGAATTCAGCGATCCGATACCGAGCACGATCAGCGAAATGAGGTCTCTCTTGGAAGGAAAGAGAGAGAGAGAGAGAGAGAGAGAGAGAGAGAGAGTAACAGAAATATTTAATTATTTAATAACAATTACTATATCTGATAACAATATTTAAATCTTAAAAGTATTTAGAATAATAGAAAATACTATTATACCCTTTTAAGTCTTGCCACGTCATCAAAACGTGAAACTTAACGTCCAATTTGAGTTATGAGTTGAGTTTTGCAATATTTTCGAGTCCAGGGGTAAAAATGGGATTTATTCAAAATAATAATTAGCCATATATAAAAGGTTATGCATTCCTATATTGCTTAAATATCATCCAACTCAATTTTTTCAACCATTAGTCACTAAATTGGGCTTATATCTTGTTCATTTCCTTAGAGCATCTCTAGTTATAACATTATTTATTTTTAAACAAATAAGAGGCTTTTCATTATACACGTGTAACACTATTTCACGAGGAAATGTAGGACCTCAAATTGAATAGGATTCAAAACTAGAATCAAATGATGATAAATCGTGTGTAAACAATCGTACACACTATATTAGAGCAACTTCATGACTCGTTTAATAAGTAAGGTTACTGGGTGAATCCAAACACACGAACGCCACCCATCACGAGAAAAGATGTATGAATATGTGTACGGCCAAACCTCAAGTAGAAAAATCTGAATGATGATAAATACATCTTCAGGACATAATCCCACGTACAAATGAATTTTGAAAACAGAAAACCAGAATCCAAACACAACATAAAAAAATACAAAAAAATATCAAAAACAAAACATAAATGTTATATTTGTTGAAGAAGAGTGCTTCGCAATCGCCAATGGCTCGGGTTGGTCAAGAAATAAATTTTGGGAATAAAATCGCAGTTCATGACGATATTGGTGAAGAAACGACCGAAGAAGAAACCCCTTTGCAGCAACAAGAGAAAAATAAAAATAAAAAAAATTGAAAAATAAATTCAGCATTCCCTCCCCAATAGTTCTGATACAAACGTCTCTAGGGGGAGAGGCGGCGTTCAAAGCAACAAAATTTAAGGTTTGGTAAAGAGAACACAAGGAAGAAGGGAATGATAACATTGTTTTTGTGTGATTTTTAATCAAATATAATATAATTTTTAAACCGCTTTTTTATTTTTCTATTGCACCATATTTTTGTGACGACCGACTTTTCGGACCGTCTTACTTATCTTACCTTTTAAAACTTTAGAAAATGTGAGGTAATTTTTTTTTGTTGGAACATAACTTGAGATGCAAATTTGAAAACTCGCAACTTAAGAATAAAACGTTTAATTCATAACTCGATAAAATAAATTAGTCAAACGTAACAATTGCATAAATAAGAATTTAAACTCAAAATACGATTGTAGGTAACCCCGTAAATAAAATCGTAATCTTTTTCGAAATTGAAAGGATCTTAAAATGCATAACTTAAAACCATATAAATAAAACCTTGAGTTTGATTATTTAAAACTGAAAGCAAAAAAGAAGTCTTTTATTTTCGTGAATGGCAATCATAACCCAACCTTCTCGCTATCGTCGCCGCTGGTCCACCTTTCTCATTTGTTCAAATATTGTTTACCTACAGCACGGACGGATATACATAGAATGAGCTAACGCTCAACGAGAATAACTATAACTCACAATTTATGAATTTTGGTATTAAAGAAAATTTATGCACCTATGAATATAGTTGTGATCTATATTTGGATAACCACTATTCAAATGAGATGCAAATTCGGAGAATGCATCAAACTATACCTCATGATTGGAGGAGATTCTCTAAATATTGATGTAAAATACATCACCATTGGAAATGGTCTTAGAATATTGATGTAGTTTTTACCCCAAATAAAAAGTATTATACTAAATTTGGGGCAATACAATTAATTTGACATAAAAATTACATCAGTAACAGAGTTTTAGAATTCTACACTGGAGATGCTTTATGATTTCCCCAAAATGGGTACGCAATGTACCGTTTCAAAAATAAATAAAGATAAAATTTTTTGGTTCACATGTTCTAACTAACTCCGATATTTAAAAAAAAAAAATTAAATAAGAGTTGTTAGGGGTTCAACCTAAAAAATATAGTTGAGTCTTACATTAGGAGATTGAATTAAACAAAAAAATTAAATTTTTAACCTAAAATAATTTGAAGAATTCCTTGCAACTACTAACCTAACCTATTCCCTAGTTTCTTTTAATATTATAGCCAAAGTTTCATTTTATTAAGAAAATAGCTCATCATGCCGAAGTAAATTAAATTAACTAAAACAGTTAATTTAATTTACTTTTGCTTGCTAGGCTTTTTTTAATAAAATGAAACTTTGGCTATTTCTTAAAAGGAAGGTGAGCTATTGGGCTACTTGCCTAATTGCCCTGAATCTGAAACCGAATTTTTGGTTAAAAAAAATTTAGTCGAATAACCGTGTCAGTTTAGTCCAAAATCGATATTCGATTATCCAGTTTCTTAAATCCAATATCTAGTTTTAATATGCGATTTTCAAATTCGGTTATCCGATTTTTTAAAATCCGGATCCAGTTTTAAAACAGGTTTAAAAAATCGAATGCCAATTCTTAGAATCCATAATCACTATGAAACTAATTTTTAAATCCATACCCAGTTATTACATTATTCCAATGATTAAAATTTGAGTAAAAATCAATCATATGTTTGTTATTATCATGTGACTTTTACCCAATTTCCTCAATTCCAAAACACTAAGGGTTTCTCACAATACAACATATGTAAAAAATTCTCGAGCGTTTTATTCAATATGCATATAGAGTTGTTGATGAGCGCGTATTTTACGTGTGAATCCATCCTCATTTGACTTGAATCAAACTAGTCCTCAAGCATTTTTAACGGTTATTGTGAATTTTTGCAAATATTTCAGGAAAATGGTGTTATTTGAGAGTCTCGGAGTATTTGATGACAAATGGAAGCGTTTATGACAAAAAACGAGTCAAAATGAAGCATAGAAGAATTCGAAGACGTATTCTGGAGCTCTTCCCGCCGCGACCCTCCTTTCTCGCGCCGCAACGTTCTTTCGGCTTTCGACGGAACTCCTCCAACAGCATTCATCGCGCTGCGACCTCCAGTTCTCGCTCCCGACGTCCTCCAGAAAACATCCTCGCGCCGCGATCTTTGTTTCGCGCGGCGCGAGAGGCTTCGATTTTGGCGTGACTTGTTTCCATTTTTGAAGATTTTGGGCGGAATCAACTCAATTAAAAGTCCATTTGAGCTCCGAAAATCACCATAGTTCCTATATAAACAACTCCTGTAACATAGAAACATACTTTTGCTTTTATTTTTAATTTCTTTATTGCTTTTAGGTTGTTTTTTAGAGCTTTGCTAAGAGAGAGAGAGCGTTCTTCGTTGGAATAGACAACTCCGGCGACTCACTTGAACTCACAACCATTGTTTCTCCTTATTTCATTACTTTTATTTTATTGTTATCTATTAAATATTGTTGAACATCGTTTAAATTTCAATATCAATTTGTTTTTGTTTCCATGCTCATCTTATTACTTTTAATTATTTTGTTTTGCGTTTTGATTATCATGGGTTCTTTTAGGTGCTAGATTCTTATGGGGTTACGAAGTAGCTAGGGTTGATAAGGGGAAGGGGGTTTTGTTAGGTTAGATTATGCTTGTTTGCTCCATCTATTAAATTGCTAGTCATGAATCATGTTTAATGCTTTCAAGTGTTTGATCACCATTAGAACTGTTACCTAGGATTGTTTATTACTTGAGAGAGAATTGATAATCGTGCGTCTAACTTCATAGTTGATCATAGGTTAGAAAATCTAGGCAATTTATGTAATCATTTGAACTCTTGTTTCATTGCGTGTGATTATTTTAATAGGATTAGAAGCCGAGAGGATAATAATCCGTCAATTGCATAGGTTTGCTAGATCACTCGAGAAATGCTAGTGAATGTTTTCGACAGAGTGAGATTAGCGTTTATAGGAGTAGATTTGTTGTTCTAACCCGATACCCCCGACCTAGTTAGCTCTGGCGAAGTCGCGTGACCCTTACCTTCTCTTCTTACAAAACTCGGGTTTAATTCTTTTCTTTTGTTTCTTTACTTTTGTTAATTATCTTAAAATCCCTTCACCTTTTTTTGGAATCAATTCGCTACAAGTTAGAGTAAATCGTTATAAATTGCTAGTCTTCGAGTGATCGATACTCGTATTTTGTGTACACTATATTACTTGGGTGATACGTATGCTTGCGTGTGTGATTTATTTCGCAATAGTTGTTGAGCATATAGTGATTGACAACATCGTTTATGCTTACTTTGACATATACATATGGCAATAATGAGTATGGGGAAAGTGGTGGTGGTGGTGGTGGTGGTAGTGTGTTGGAGGAAATGGTTGTGGTGATGGTAAAGAGTATATGGGAGGTATACTAGTACACATGGCCGTAATTTGCATGTTGGCAACGATAGTGATTATGGTGGTGGCGGTGGATATCACAGCGGTAACTAGTGATTATGGTGGCAGTTGTAGTGGATACTATGACAGGGCTGATTATGGTAGTGGGGAAGGATATTGTGACGATGATGATGGTGGATATGAACCATATACTCAAGGTAGTGGTGATGAAAATGCTAAGTTAGATTTGCTATCTTCATTTGATTATTTTTGTAGTGCCCCTATATCCAACTCTTATGTTCACGGTTCAGGTACGGGTAGCGATCATGATGATGATCACATATCTTTTCAATTTGGGCCTATATTATTCACGCCCTTAGAGGGTGGTACCGATTCCTATTTGCATTATCCTTATTCTCTACCTCTAACTTCGAGTCTTCCAATGATGGCAGCAAATATTGTAATGTGGTATTTGAGTATATCTGATGTATTCCCTGGTCAAAATTTTATTCGTCTCGACCAAAACATCCAAGACATTCTCGTAAGAAATGTCATTCTGAATTGGGAGCGTTTCATGACATGATAAGAATAATGTCAACACTAACTAACGCAACCTCACATATATCAAGAGCATCATCACTCAACGTACAATTAATGAATTATTAGTTTATGTAGAAAATTTATGATATGTTAATTTATTTTGTGTTTTGTTTTGAATCTCATATGATTATGGCATTATGAGTTATGTTTTATTTTGATTATTGTACTATTGAACCTATATATAATTTTTATATTTTATTTTATATGAAATTTGTCGAGACACCTGTTGTTATCTAATATATCAATAAATTTGGATCGGTAGATATTGGTAACAGTGTTAAAATCATTCTATTTTACCCGCATGCAGTCGATATACCAGTAAAATCAAAACTTTGGTACCAGTATCGATATCTCGATTGTTGGGTAAAACACATGTGAAAACAGTTATGCAACATCTTTAAGCAAGGAACACCAAAGTATGTCGAAACAAATCTAAATTGTAAGTCGTGGGTTCTATCCCTACCAACAATAAAAGTCCTTACAAAAACAATAAGACTCTTTAGCACTTAAACTAATTTTATACTATGATTTTTGTTTCGGCATATACAATAAAGAAAGAGTAAATTACTTATATACTAACAAATGAAAAATATTTTTTTTTTCTAAGAGCGAAAGAATTTTATTGTTTGAATGATTTTTCTTAATCAGGGTTAGTCAACAAAATATATCGATAAGTAAAAACAATTCAATAAATGTCTTAAATATAGTATATTTACATAAATGTTAGCCAAAGTGTGAGAAAAACTGAGATTAGTTAAGTTCATATTTTATCGTGATAAATCCAATAAAAAATTTATCCAAACTAATTATTTAAAACAAATTAAATAACAAAATAAAAAATAAAAATTTTCAATAAAATAGTCAAAATTTTGTTGTAATTTTTGTTTGTACTCAATAAAATGTGAACATGTATATAATTTTTTTTTACAACCACATACAATTAGGCCAGTAACTCACCCTCTTTTTGAAAATTAGGCAAAGTTTTTATCTTATTAAAAAATAATCCACCAAGTTGAAATAAATTAAATGAACTAAAACAGTTCATTTAATTTACTTCGGTCTAATGAGCTATTTTTTTTTTTAAAAAAAAAATTAAAAAAAATTAAATTAACTAAAACAGTTCATTCAATTTACTTGGTCAAGTGAGCTATTTTTTTAAATAAAATTAAACTGGTACTATTTTTTAAAAGGAGGGTGGAATATTAAACTACTGACTTAATTGTCCCTAAAATGTATTATATTTGGCATTTGCTCGTTTGTATGAATTTTGGCGATTTCATATTTTAGACAGATTTTTACTGTTATTGATATAAAATATAGTTTTTATTTGAATAACTAAACCACCCTAAAATATGGAAATTCAGTTACTCTCCTATATTCAATGCCAATTTTTGTAATCAAGTAAAATAATTTATCTTATAAAAGAGAAAGATATATAAAATAAACGTCTATTAAGTATATAATCATATTTACAATTTCACATTGTTATATAGTCAATTTTTCGTAAATTTGAAGTAAATAACCACGTCCATATATTTACACGTGTATATTGACATAAATACGTCACTCTTATATTTCAATGAAAGAGCAAATCAGGAATGACATGTTATTTTTATGGATATTTATTTAAGATTTATGAAACAGTAATTATATAGCAATCTCAAACTTTTTACTTTGTTAATTACCTAACTTTTTTATAAAATAATAAAAATAGATGAGCGAGTTATTAGTTGGCTTAGAGTATAAAAGGGGAGAAGTGGGCTCACGATAAGAATAAAGCATGTTATAAAAGCCCACCAACATCATAATTTTAAAAAAGATATAAAAATGACCAAGCGTGGAGTGTCTGTTTTGAGTCAAGCCAGGTTCGTTCTTGAACTGTATTCACCACAATCCGCACGTACTGTTGCCAGCGAATCACATAACTCTTTATTTATTATTATTATTATAATCATTGGATTACTGAATATTTAAAAATATTAAATGGGTAAGGCTTGTGGGGGATGGTTTTTGTCGTTTAGTGGAAGTACACGTAATGGTGATTGGTTGGCCTCACAACGATCCATTTGGATTTTGGAGGCACAAACAACTGCACAGCTAGCTCTGTCTCTACTCTGGACTGTAGGCTCTGGACTTGGCTCTGTCCTCAACCTCCATATCAGATAGGTCCCACATACACGTCGACACATAACATAACAAAGGCCTATATATATATATATATATATATATACATATTAATTTAAATTTAATTTCCTGCAAAAATATATAGATAAATAGTAACGAGAGTAATACAAAAAAACATAAAACTTAAAAGAAATTTGTTTTTTGAATTAATTATATTTTTGGGGGAAAATAATACATATATACCTGTGTTTTAGTGAAATGTCGAGTTTAATTTTGGGTTTTCAAAAATATCGAGCTCGTACTTTCTGTTTAACTAAAATGATAAAATTATACTATGAAATGGATAACAGTGACACAAATCTCTATTTCATTGATATTAACTATTATATAAGAAAAACAAATCAAATCCAAACAATTATCCTAACTTTTAAATTCCCAATTTTAAAATAACAATAGCCTTAAATTGAAATTAAATAATAAAATTCGTATCTATCCAGAGACGACTTCATTCCGTGTTCGAATTGCAACTCTGAATCCTAGATTCTCTGATTGAATTTGTGATTTCGATGACTATCAATTATCAATTTTTACATCTTTGTCTCCTTCACGATTAAGAGACTGTTGACTATGTTTTTGTTTTTAAATAAATTACATATATGACGCGAATAAAAAATATAATTAGTGTTTACATATAAATATTATAATCAACGTCAATGAAAAGTCAATAAAAATTCAATAAGAAGAATATTAGTGACACTGTTGTCTATTTTAGGGTATAATTTCGTCATTTTAGTTAAACATATGGTACGAACTCGATATTTTTGAAAACCAAATGTTAAACTCGATATTTCACTAAAACACAAGGTATATATGCGTTAATTCCCTATTTTTGGTCTCTATACTTTGACATTTTTTCAAGTTAGTCCATGATCTCTAAACGATTTTAATCGTGTTTTAACTATTTTTTTTTTTTTTGCATTTTTCATCCTCCGTCAATTTTTTCGTTAAAAATTTTGTTAAGTACGCGCCTGTTCAACACATGTTAGCTTTCAAAATTATGTTAAGTACGAACCTCTCTCTCGCCTTCATTTTCTTCACCTGTAAAATAAAAAAGGAGAGATTTTCGCTTCTGTTGTGGTCAATATCGTGGAGCTTCACCACGTCATCTTCTTCCTCGTCATTCTAGTCTTCCATCTCTGTGACTCCTCAAGCTATACAAAACGTCAAAATCAATCACATGGTGGCGACAACGCTCAACTACGACGATCAGTGCTCACTGAGATCGACAAAAGTGATAAGCATCGAGACATACATGAATATAAATCCCTTGCTGTGAGATCATCGTAGTGATTTTAGTTTTGTCGATCGATCACCGAGTCGCCGGAAAACACAACTTTTTTCGTTGAAGTCGGGGCAGTGGCTATCGAATCCCAGCACCATTTCTTGACTGTGAATAGTCAAAACTAATCTACTCAACGAGATGAGCAGGACCCGACTCAGATTTTGTAGATTTGGTATTAGAGCTCTGATTACTCGGACCCAACTGAAGATTCTATATTTGATATGTTGATGACTGAATTTTGGATTTTTTTTTCTGTGGTGTGGATTGTTGCAGTGAAAAGAAGGCTCAGATGTGTATTTATGACGATTCTTTGGAGACCCACTTCAACTTTTTCTGTGATATTAACGAACACACTTCACTTCTTCACCATCACGCCGCGATAAACTTTGCCACCGAGCCTCATTATCGAGCCACCACTACTCGCTCACTCCTTCGCTGATCAACCACCATGACCGAGCATTATCAAAAAATAAATTACAAAGTAACGTCAAATTCTATTTTATAAGAACAATTGAGAAAAAAAAAATCCAAAATCCTTAGCAACTAACGCATGGTCTGATTCTAGCAAAGCCTCTGATTTTTGGGTTTTTTTTTCTCAAAACTTTTGTTGTTCTGTTTTTTCTTAAGGATTCCCTTCGATTCTTTGTCTTCGACGCTGACACCAAATTCTCCAGGGCGGCGAATGTTTTTGTAAAGCTCGATCATTGTGGAAGACACAATTTTTTTTTAAAGTATCCGGTGGAAGAAGAAGATGATGAAGATAGAGAGAAAATAATTTTTTTTATTAAAAATAATTAAATTAATATAAAAAGGATAAACAAAATATGAAGACAAGGTTTCAATAATTTTGTATTTCTGTCTAGCCACGTGTGACACGTGTGCCAAGTTAATTGATTTTTTTGACGGAAGTTTTGGCAGAAAGATTAAAATGGTTAGAAAAAATAGTCGAGAGTTTGTGAACTAATTTGAAAAAGTGGTAAAATACAGGAGGTAAAAGTGTAATTAATTCATTTTTTCAATCTAGAATAATATAATAGATCTCGTAATTTTTACTTCTTTCCTTCCCGTGGTAACTGTTTTTTTAAGCTTTCGTGTGCTAACTAATTGTATTGGTTATTGTTTTTTTTTTCTAGAATAGAAACATGTGACTAGTGGACTCTAATTATGATTTTTGCAAATAAACATGTGTTGGAAAGCTAAGAGAAAACTCTATCCAAATCTGGAATTGGATCATCCAAAATATTCAATTCAAAATCTCAAAATCATGCAGAAGATGACGTCGTGTTTCTTGTTTCGCTCTAAATTGCCCAAACGTGTCTGAATCATCTTGAATTGCTTGGATTCACAACCTTAACACAAAAATACTCCCTCGAACCTGGAAATCACTCACAAATACATTAAACACACTAAAATTCACTCGAGAACGTGTGAAATTCAAGCCGGAAAATATGAGTTTAACGCGTATAAAACGCACCTATCACACTCAAGATAGTGCTCTACCTGCAAAAAAGAAAAATGCGCCCCCCATGTTTCACGTTCTATATGAATGATGAAGGCAAGGAGGAGAGATTTCAGGGTAAAAAATGGACCCGAGATCCCGATTCATACTGTGACTTTCACAAGAGCAATGGCCATGCAACGATAAATTGCGATACCATGTGAAAAGTCCTAGCATAAAAATATACCAAGGCGAGCTGAATGACGTCGACTTGGGACTCCTTCCCAAGAAGAAAAACTTAAATTCCCGTCCAGTCCAAGGGCATAAACAAACTTGTTGATTTTTTCATCCTCGACTGCCCCTCCCCATACAATATCATCCTGGAAAGACCATAGATACATGGTATGATGGCGTATCCTTGACCTATCATCAAGGCATTCGCTTCCCGAAGCCAAAAGGAATACGTTAAATCAGAGGAAGCTTGGAGGGCGCTAGAATTTGCAACATGAGCAGCCACAAGATGAAGACTGGCAAGGCTGTCGATCATCAATAACAATTAATGACTATTGAGTCGACTGAAAGACAAGACGAGTCAGGGAGCGACAAGGCGGAACACTTAGAGAAATAAGACTCGCTCGGTATCGAAATAACGGTTCAAGTTCAACTCGCCCGATCCGAGCAGCAAAATGTGTCGAGATCGGTGCCGAACTCAAAGGTAGCCCCCGGCGAGAATTGATTTATTTATTAAAAAGAACAAATCCACCTTGCCTGGACTACTGAAGACATGCCGGGTATTAGCATCGATGTTGCACCACACCATACCAATGTAGATCCTAGCTTTAAACTCGTGAAACAGAAAAGGAGTAAGCTCGGCCCCGAGCGATCCAAAATAATAAACGACGAAGTCAAAAGACTTCTCAGTGTTGGCTCCATTCGCAAGGTGAAATACCCCTACTGATCGGCTAATATTGTGGTCGTCAAGAAAAATAATGAAAAATGGAGAGTTTGCATTTACTTCACCGACCTCAACAAGGCTTATTCAAAGGACAACTTCCCCTTGCCGCATATCGACTAGCTTGTCGAGTCAACAACGGTATATAAGATGGTAGCGTTTACAGACGCTTTTTGGGATATAACCGAATCCTGATGCATCCTGATGATCAAGAGTAGACCATGTTCATAACAAATCGGGAGATTTATTGCTACAAAATGATGCCTTTTGGACTCAAGAATGTCGGTGCAACCTATCAACAGTGAACAAAATGTTCGCAGAAAGAATAGGAAAAACCGTGGAGGTTTATATCGATGATATGTTGGTAAAATCTCTACGAGAAACTGACCACATACAGCATCTAGAAGAATGCTTCGAGATACTCAATAAGTATCAAATGATGCTATATCCAGCGAAGTGTTCGTTCAGGGTGTCAAGCGCAATAATTTGCAAAGCCCATTCTACAAAACGAATGATGAAATAACTTAACGCACATAAGTCTTATCGTTTATTATCTATTGTCACAAGTACCGAAGGAATCCTTTGGGCGTGGCCCAAATCACGTTACGGATTCGATTTGTCTTCACTAGAGATCGTCACGAAGTCGAAGTGAGTGTAGGTGATGCGATCTCACCTTAAAACCTGGAGAGTTGATGACTTTTATCGAGCCAATTCCGATAAGAAAGCGACTTGGCAGATGGAAAGGCAATGAAAGACGAAGTCACCAGGATGCTCTTTGGAGATGTTGCTCCTCGAGTTAGTATAAATTCATTTCTTGTGAGAAGAAATGCAAGTTCTTTTTCTCTATTGTCTCATATCTCTCTGAAGTGTATCTTTGAGCTCGTCAATCAACTTTGAATTGTTGAGCTCAGCATTTATAATTGAGATCTGATATTTAATGCAATCATTCTAGTTCTTACTTTCTCTTGAGTTCTTTGTCATAGTTTTACTTCGTTTCCGTACGACGACTTATGAAATCCACAAATATAAGTAAATCATTTCCATAGTTCTTTTTTGTTTTCTTCGCAATTGTTGAAGCTCGAAAATGACAGCAACATCATATTGCAATTTGTTTTTTTCACAATGACATGTATGTAAACTAACAAGATTCCGGCTAAAATATAACTGTTCATTTAATTACAGCAAATACATAGATTATTTGTTAATTAGTAAAAATATATCAAAATATTCTTAGTTCCATACAAGTTTGTTGACATTTGATTACTTGAAAACGATTTTTTTCTCTATTTTACCAAGTTTTTTCAAGATAATTGTTATCGATATTTCAAACAAAAAACTGGTTTAAGATAATAATAATAATAATAATACTCTTTCATCTGGTCTTCACCTGAATTGATATGAAATGGGTGATTGAAGTCCATGCAACATATGAGGTGTGATTGGAGATGCTCTTAAAAACAAATAAGAGTACACTAAAGTAGTTTGGTAATAAAATATAAGTATGAAAAGTACATTTAAAATATTAAAAAAAAAAAAATTGTTGTTGTGTGCTATACTACCCACATCATATTTGGCGTGGTACCGTACCTCACAATAAATTTGATGCTCATTATACTATGCGGTTGAAGTGCAGAAAACACCAAATTTAGTGTTATGAGGTGTGATTGGAGATGCTCTTAGATATTAAAATTTCTAGTTTAACCATCTACAAATTGAGAAAATAGCACAAATTAAAAGAAGACACATGCGCCATAATACAATAAACGGATGTGTGAGTTGTATTACATGTTTAATATTTATATAATTAGGTATACTTTTAATAGAAGGTAATTATATAAGCATTTCATACAGTTTCTTAAAAATAAATGGTTTTAAGGGTCATTTTCTTTAAGTAAAATGTCAAAATATTGTTAATCACCGATATATGTCAAAATGGGATAAAAGCCTATATGACACTGGACCTGCAAATAATTAAAACTAAAGAGTTAGTGTGTGGATGTTCACTAGTTTAAAGTTAATTTAAATTTGTACGAGTGGACAAGAAAAGATAATTTAATAGTCAGCATATCTAACCAAAAAAAGAGAAGATGCGGACGAGTTTGAATGATATAAAATTAGAGCTAAAAATAATATTTTAAGCTAATTTTTGTATAATATGAGGCCTCTATGCTTGTTTACCAACAAAATAAAGAAGAGAAAATAACATATATATATATTTTGTGTTTTAGTGAAATGTCGAGTTTAATATTTGATTATAAAAAATATCGAGTTTATTTGATTAAAATGACGAAATTATACCATGAGATGGATAATAGTATCACAAATCTTCATTTCATTGATATTAACTCCTATATAAAAAAAAACCGAATAAAATCAAAACCAGTATCCTAACTTCTAAATTTCCAGTTTTGAAGTAAAAATAACCTTAAATTAAATTAAATAATAAAATCATATCTCCCAAGAGATGCCTTCATTCCGTGTTCAAATTGCAATTCTGAATCATGGATTCTCTATTCTAATATGTGATTTTGATGATTATCAATTATCGATTTTTACCTATTTGCATCTATATGTGTTCTTCACGATTAAGAGACTGTTGTTTATTTTTTAATTTTAAAATAAATTGCATATATGACGCAAATGAATAAAGATAGTTGGTGTTTACATATAAATACTATAGTCAACGTCAATGAAAAATCAATAAAAATTCAATAAAAAGAAGATTCGTGACACTATTGTCTATTTCTGAGTATAATTTTGTTATTTTAATTAAATAGAGGGTATTGACTTGATTTTTTGAAAACCAAATATTAAACTCGACATTTCACTAAAAAAAAGTATAAATGTGTCATTTTTCCAACAAATAATTACTTTATTTTGTCTTGAAATAAGAAAAGGTTAATTTTAATATGAGTGTTTAAGAATAAACTTTCCCTGTTAGAAATAATCATATTACAAGTCATATTACAAAGAGTGATGTAGTTAAATAACCAATTTAAGGTTATGAATTTGCAAAATAGTCAAAGTTTGTCTTAACTTAATGAAATAGCTAAAATATGCGACAATTTAGTTTCAAAAATAATTTTGACCTCAAGATTAATTTTTTTTTAAGTGATAAATTGTTTATAATAATCGTCCAAAATTTTAATTTTGAGTGTCAAAATCATTTTGAAAACGTAAATTTGACTACTTTGCTGAAAAGTTGAAACTTTGTCTATTTTGTTAATCAATAAATTTTGAATGACTATTTTGTATAATTTTTCCAATTCCAGAAATAGGAAAAGTTATAAATTATCTAAAGATAATTGTAATTTGTAAGTTATAAATAAGTATGAAGTAAGGGATAAAAATAGAAGTATCATCATTATAGGCCCGACGATGACAATGTAACTCTGATCCCTCACCGTTGATATCGTAACGACACGAAAGAATTGCCATCTCAGATTTTTGTTACTGTCCACCATCCAGTCTGAACTCTAAATAGACCTTGTTGCCACGTGGATTTCATTATTTTATTCATTTTACGTTCCTACCTATAGGATACTTTTACGCAAAAAAAAAAAAAAAAAAAAAATCTTATTTTACGTTGGAATCTTATATAAAGTTAAAAAATTAGATCCAGAAGAGGGATGATCAAGCCGGTCCTTTTCCAGCAAGTTACCATGCGTTGTAGTATTTGATAAATAAAAAAATTAATATAGCGAAAAGATAAGAAGAATATTTACTTTGTAATTGTATGTAACGCAGTAGTTGATTATAATATTTTGTGTGGTATATGATCATAGGAGTGTGTAAAATCCTCGGATTATATAATCGAAATATTGGCTGGCGAGAAAAGTAGGCGTGTCTAATTTTATATGATCGGCAAAAGAGCATTCTAGAACCGAATATGACAAAGCACAATTAAGAGATTTTTGGTTTATTTGAAGACGTCATTTGTCTATATGCACATACATTTATTTATTTATTTATTTATTTTTTTTTTTTGCAACCTAATTGGATCCAGCGAACCTACTAACTTATCAGCCGAATTCTTCATGTGGAAGTATTGGTATATCTTTTATATTTTTGCTTACCTAACGAAATGGAAAAAAAAGAAGAAAAGAAATAGATGACATTGCAAAGTCGTGTACTCCTGGACATCACTAGGAAAAAAACAATTGGGAATTGTGCTTTTAAAAAAAAATGGAAATTGTAATGAGCAAATTATATTCGCATATTTCATATAATTTAACACTTTGGAACTTATTTAATAACAATATTTGGTTATCTATATTTTTGGTGATCAATAAAATCAATTACTTAATCTACATTTTTCGAATACGAATACTGTAATTTTAACAAAAATTAAATTGTTCAAACATCTATTCAGAATCATTACTAAAAAAAACAGTCTAATAAGTTTTAAAAAATACAGGGATAAATATTGGATAATCATCAACGATTGTGGGCCAAAAGAAACATGGTACAGTTAAGAGTCTTATTCTTCAACGCCAAGCATTAAAATGCCAAACCCAAAAGCCCAAAACTTGTCCAAATATATAAGAAACATTACCTCATTTATCATCAATTTTATAACATTTTATCACTTTTCACCAAAAGACTAATTTGACCCAAAATGCCACCGATATGTCAACAATGTTAACATCTATGTCAACAATGATAACATCTATGCCAATAATATTGATATCTCATACTGAACGATAAAAATAGATGTCAACATTGTTAACATAGATGGTGGCATTTTGAGACAAATTAGTCTTTTGGTGGAAATGGAAAAATGTTATGAAATTGGTGACAAATGAGGCAATTTCTCTTAATAAACCTCAACCGAAAACATAAACCCAACCGAAGAACAATTTTTATTTTTATAATAACTTTTGAACAATGATCAAATAACTAAATTTTATATTATGACCATGATGTCAAACTTACCCAAGTTCATAAAGTCATGAACTTTATATCAAAATAAAATATATAAATAAATCAGAAAACTCCATTTCTAAACCCAAAAATTGTAATTAACATTTGCAAAATCAGAAGTGTAATTGCCAACAATGAGACCATAACTACGATTGGTCTCAAAATTGAAATTATTTAAAATAGTACTATAAGCTTGCTGAGTGAGAGCAATATTGTTTTTCAGCTCTTCCAAAGCCGCCTTCAAGAGAACTAACTCCTTTAAACTAAGCTCATCCAGAGGAGATTCTGTCACAACCCGCGAGCGACAGCTCGACCACGAACCGCGACTGATCAACTCAAATATATACATAACTCATAATATAAACACATAAATTAAACATAATATCTCATAAGATTAAATAATAAAATAGTTTGCGAAAATTTGGGGAAATTTTTCGCTTTTATAACTTAGAGTCTTATAGCGACTCCTATACAAATAGGTTCCGGAACATTTTATCAGAAGATACTAACCCCCGATTAAGAAACCCCATAGCCCATAGGTCAAGGCAATACGCGCTCGGTCTCGGTCTTCAATCTTGTTTCCCGCTTACCAGCTTTTCCCTTATCTACATTATCAAGGGTCATAAAACTATGAGTCGATTGACTCAGTAAGTGGGAGTCTATCTAGGAAGAAAATAAACTAAATGTCATGTGACGTGCAAACAAGCATACAAGAATGCAGAATGAGCGCTAGATGCAACTAGATTTTAGGACTAGAGCATGACTGACGTGTGACGTCACACTCTATCTATATACTTGCCATTTCCGCAAGGTTATACATTCATCACTGCTATAACCTCCGGTCCAATCAGAGACCAGCTTCAGAATTTGAGCAGCAATCATCAGATGACCTAAGTTTTAACATTTGTCTGGGATCCATTAGTGGTACCATCTTCATCTGACATCGGCGCATGTGTGCCGCCTTGGCACGACAATGAGTTCACTCGAGGCGACTGCTCACTGCTGAATGGGTTCACTCTAAGCGACTGCCCATTACCATCGGGTTCGCTCGTGGCGACTGCCCGTTATCGTTGGGTTTGCTCGAGGCGACTGCCCCATCGCGTTCGCTCGTGGCGACTGCCCGTTACCGTTGGGTTCTCCCTATTTTTGAGTACTCAGCGCCATACACACCACCTTGGTTCGAATCCCGGTACTTCCACCCTTGGTTCGAATCCAAGAGTTTGACTTATGCTCTCCCGTCACCCTTGCTCTAACCTATCTAGTATGGTTAGCCGAGGGATCTAATAAAACAAGATAGCATCGTGGTTGGTTCATGTTAGCGTTTGAACCTAACGGGCGTACCCGAACTAAGTTTTCAAGCAAGAGTGGCCGAAGCCTTAAATTTCAAGTTTATTCATTTTAGGGCTTTCACCTACTCTTGTTTACTAACAAATAAATGCACAAACAAACATGGTTATTCCCTTGGTAAGTAGTTGACTTATGTCTTCACACTTACACGGAATTGTTCGACAGAAAGCTCGACGATTCCCGTAGATGTTTTGCTTCACAAGTTCTTCGAGGCACTTGACTCTTGTCGAAACGTCGAAAGAACTAGCATCCGAAGTTGAATATCCGTTAGTTATTGGATTTGAGTTTACTTAAAGAGGATAGGGTTCGTGGTCGGGATTAGAGTTGGTTCGGAATTCGAGAATTTAATTTATTATTCCCCCGGTTTTTCGGAAGTTTATTCAAGACTCGCGTATTCTCGTATCGAGAATGATACGAAATAAAGTTCAACGAGTAATCATGAGTCTTAAATAAATTAGATAATCCGAAATTAAAATAACCGAGAATTCCAAACGAATAATTAAATTAAATTCATAAAAATCATTAAATAAATAATTATAAATTATTTATTTAAATCTTGAAAGTACATATCATAAAAATAATCTAAGAGTATTTGAACGCTATAAGTGATTTAAAATTCACGAGTTAATCGAGCTTTATTTCGATAACTCTTTTAACTTGATATCTTCAGAAACCGGTCTTGTCGCCCTTGTTGGGAATATTGCCCACTTGAAGATAATGATTACTAAATTTGATAATAAGATTACTTTATTAGCATTATATGATTAGTGGGTTGAGTTCTAAACAATTAGAACAATAACAACTATCTTCCATAGCCTCCGTATCTAACTGAGTCACGTGCTGGGCACCAGAGTTCGGGCGGTGTGCTGAAACATGGTCGATGACTGATATACGCCTGGAAAGCTATATCTAAAGTCATATATGTGGAACACATAGGTGAAGTCTGATCACTATGTGGGAGCATTCTACACTTGTGGTAAGTGTACGACTTGGACAGGTCTTGGTTGTAGATGTGTCGTTTAAGGACCGTTATGACACACTAACCGAGGTCACTATGATGGTCACAGTGAGACTTGATCTAAATCCTGAAGTGATCATGGACACTGGGTTATGTTATTGAGCTCTTTGACTCATTCGCTAAAAGGCTATTCATGCTAATCACAGCTTATGTCTTGGGAGTTTTCTCAGAGCATGATTCGAGTGGGAAGTGATTTACAGATACGGAATCCAGCCTTCCTGAAAGAAGGTTAATGTTCACTCACCTAAGGGTTGATTCCAGAACCGATAGATTGCTAGCACTTTCGAAGTAAGTAACGTTCGAAAGAATCTTTCGCTGGGGAAGCAACAATGCTTAGGGCTGATATGTATCAAGAAAAGTATAACAGAAAAATTGACTTCTCTTGACACGGGTTGAACCTGATTCGGCTCTGATAAAGGCGGATAAGAACTTTCGTATAATAATGTTTATCATTATTAATCTCATTTGCTGTAATTGTGATTGACAGCAATAATTCTGGAAAACGGGTATTCGCAGAATTAAATAAATATTTATGGTAGAATTGTTTATTTATTGTTTGATCAAGTAAATAAACAATTATTAATTATTTGTTTATTGTTGGACCAAGTAAATAAATAATTAATTGGGTTTTAAGCAATTGGGCCTTGCACAAAATATGAAAATCGGATTTGGGAATTTTTGGCACTAGGGTTTGCGCAAATCCCCCCTTGGCTGTGTGCCTAAAATTCGAAATTTATAATATTGGTATTTACCAATATTTTCTCTTTAGTTGTTTAAATAAAGGAGAGAGAAAAATATAAGATATTGTCATATATTTTCTCCTTATTTAAAGGAAAGTATTTAGGAGAATATTTAGGAGAATAATATATTCTCCTTTATTATCTCACTAAATAAATTATTCTCTATTTAAATAAAAGAATAATATCCCATAGATATTGATCTGATGGATGAGAGAAAAAGTAGGATTCACTTGTTGAGATCCAAGGGCCTAGATTAAATCCTCTAGTGTGAACACAATAAAATGAAATAAAATATTCTGTAAGATTCCATTAATATCTCATTTTACTACTATAAATAGGGGTTCATGAGAGGCAAAAAAAAGCAATTATTTTAAGGAGTTTTGAGAGAAATTTCGTGCATCACTAGCCTCCCTTGGCCGTGCATCTGCCTCTCCCTCCCCTCGGAAATTCGTTTCCGTTCTTAGTAAAATAAGAGAGAGATCTCGAAACACCTAGTTTCGTGATCTAGTGAGATAAAGACTGTGCCCACTCATCTTTCTTATTCGTCTCGGAGATTACGTTTCGGAAGACTAAGGTGTCATCCTCGAGTCCTTCATCAAGACGATACAAGGAGTACGCGATTGGATTGGAGCGTTCTGTAGCTGAACCGAAAATCAATGTAAGTACTCGTTTACTCTTATATCGGTTGCTTGACTTATATGTTCTCGTGAATTAAATTAATTAAACATAACTAGATCTTTTTAATTATAACCATAATTTAATTAGCTTATGATCAGCGTAATTAATTATTTTTCCACATTAATATGGTTATATGGTGGAATAATCTCAAACGAGTCGCATCGGAGAGATCGTTCGTGTCCGATGCGAGCTCGATCCACCGACAAGTGGTATCAGAGCGATTGTTCGTGTCTGATACCCACTTGATTCCCCAACAGCCCTTGACTCGTCTGGTTCCCGTCCGTCCGTCAAGATCTCAACCCACATATTCTAGTTTTCCCGGAGGGTCCTCACTTCTTACCCGGTGGTTTCTCTTGCTCCGGCGTCACAGCGGCTCTCGACAAGCCTTGTTCTTCTCAGCCCGGAGCGCGCGCGATGGAGACTTGGCGAGAGTGATGGCGCGACGTAAAGAAGAAAGGAAGAAGGGGAAGAGAAGTGGCGGTGATGGTGAAGCTCGGTGATGGGTGAAGATCGAGCTTGAGTTTTTTTTTTCTTTGTCTGGTTCTTTTTCGGCCGAGTAACGTGAGGAAGAAGGGGGAAAGAAGAGAGAGAAGAGAGAGAAAACGAGAATGAGAGAAAAAGAAAGGGTGAGGGAGGGTGAGGTGGCCGAGAGTGAGAGATGGAGAGTTGATTAGGAGGCTACGTGGCACTCTCACGTTACGCCACGCGGGTACAAGTGGTCCACTCAAGTTTTGACACGATTCTCTTAAAACGACCCCTTTTCCTCTTTTTCTTTCAATCTTGTCCTTCAAAATGTTGCACATAAGTCCTTTTAAAATAAAATCTCACAATCCTGTCCATAATTAATTAAAAATAATCTTGAAAAATAGCCGAGAAAATTAATATGATTTCCCGTTATTTTGAATATATTTAAGGGATTCCGGAATTTATTTTTACTCTCGAGATTTTTAAATCTCCGAGTATGTTCCGAATAATAATATTGAATTACCCGAATATTCTTATTCCGAAATTTCATCGATCTTAAATATTATCATTTTCCAAGATATTTAAAATTTAAGGACGTCTCATATGCAATAAGAATTTGAATTAAAACTCGTCCATTTTATTCAAATTCACGAGTCGAGTGTTTACAGAAGTTTATACACTACAATCCCTACCCTTTTAGAAGAGTTCCGTCCTCGAAACTTAGAACAAGGCAATGTATTTTTTTTTTGCATTTCGCTCTCGAGCTCCCAAATTCTCCTGCAGACTTTTCCATAATTTGGAGGTGAACCAAGTATCTCGGTCAGATATGATCGAATCAGGGATTCCATGGAGAAGTACGATGTCCTTGATATACGGTTCAGCACGCTTATTCACAGTGTGAGTGATTTTGATAGGTAGAAAATGAGTTGATTTGGTTAATCTGAACGACATAACTAAGAACTCGTAATGACCGTATTGTGTGCGAAATACTGTTTTTGGGATGCCTTCATCTCAACCCCTTAGCTGATAGGATATGAGTTTTATGATACTTAAACATACTTTATTAACACTAATAAAGTCATAAACCTCCCATAGTGCATGCACAATTATACACCTTTCATTTCCAAAGGTAACATGAAAATATAAACAAACTCTTACAAGAAAACGTTTATCATCATCCACCAGTGATAGCGAAACAAGAGAGATTTTATTTTTCAAAAAAACTTCACGACCCTAAAGTCCGAGTTGTCCTAACCTTTGCTCTGGTTCCTGGTGGTGGTTGTGGACGTCCCTGCTCGGTCTTCACCCTGGCAGATCGTGAAGACTCGTGCATCTTCCTTCGATTGCTCTTGTGGTGCTGGTGCGTTATTCTCTAAATTCTGACAGACCCGAGACAAATGACCTTCCTGTCCACAGCGGAAACACACCAACGTACGCGCAAATCAATCTCCCTTATGTACTCCACCACACCTTCTGCATTGCGACGACTGGTCGTTTGTAGAATTCTTGGCTTTTTTATTGGACGGCTTTGGTCGATTATTAGATCCTTGTAAGGATTCATTCCTATCCTCATATCTCGATTGAAATCTACTTCGCTTCCGGGTGTCGACCCGATTTAGGTTGGGGGTCTCTGGTGGAACTCTAGTACCTAGCTTTAGAGCAGGAGTTGGATTCGCCTCGCGCCATCCCGCAATTCGTAGGGCTCTCTGCACAACATTGGCATAGGTGCGAGGTCCAGTATCACCGCTATCCACTTGGCTCACGATGTCCAGTTGAGACCATGCATATATTTCATCTTCCGAGCCTGATCAGTAGGGACTAGGGAAGGAGCGAACTTTGCCAACGCGTCGAACTTTGTCGTATATTCTAATACAAACATTGAATCTTGCCGCAGGCTCATAAACTCGCGTACCTTGTTTGACAGGTTAGCTTCACTCATGTAGTTCCCATGGAATAAATTGAGGAAGAGAATCCACGTCATCGAGTGGACATCCTCAACTGATGCCATCACCTCCCACCAGCCTGTGCCCTATCCTCCAGCTGATTCACGGCGCAAGCCACTTTCTCTGTATTAGACAGCTGCATGTAATTGAAGATCTGCTGAATCTTCTTGACGCAATTCTCAGCTGCAGCTGGATCAACATGGCCGTCAAACGTCGGAGGCTTCTGTTTACGAAACCTCTCATACACAGGCTCGCCCACTGGAGGAACTACGTCAGGAATTTGAAAATTCAGCTCTTCCTGGGGATCCACGCATGCCTGCGGTGGATGTTCACGTCGTTCATCTTGAGCTGGGGGCTCCGAGTTTGGTGGAAGTGGCGTATTCAATCTCGTCGGAAATTCAGTGATCGTGCGATTTTGGGCTTCAAGTTAGTGCGCAACTATCTGATCTCGTTGTGCTGCGCTGGCAGCCTGTCTCTCCAAGGCGTGTCGCATTTCTACGAGATTTGCCGCCGTAGCATTTCCGGCAGGAGACGGGTCTTGTCCCGACATATTTTCCCAATTCTACATACGAGAACAAACAATGTTACTCATATATCCATACCGTAGTGCGAGAGACATACAATCAACACATGATCAAACTGAAACCGAAACGAGGTTTATTTATACAACCATTTACATCCATATATACATATCAAAAGATATATACAACCTGCATTAATACAACTACTATCTACCCATCGCAACCAACCCTATTCAAGAGTATACTCAACCGAAAAAAGACTAGCCTCTTATGGCTTAGTCGAACGAGGGACTCGAAGATAAAACACTAGTCCCCTTGTTATCTTCACAAAAACAAGAATGCCAGTATCTCTCGTGGTCGCCAAGCAAACGTCTACGTAGCTGGGTCAGCCGGAGGCTCGAAAGGATCCTATTCGGGATCCCCCTCGTCATAATAAACCCTCTCGTCATCATGCGGAACAACCACCGGAAACAGCCATCGGTAGTGAGGTACCCAAGTACCGCTTTGCGTCACGACGAGGAACTCAGTCTACATTCGCAAGATAGTGAACGAGGGACAATCAGATTCCAGTGTCGGATATTGGAGCGCTACACACAACTCCCAATACTCATTACCTCGTTGGAGTCTATCCTCGAGCACATCGGGCACCAGTCCACAATCTCTTGGACAAATCGATTTCCATATCGGACAATCGATTCTAACCTGAGCTAGTAGAATCTGTAAGCTTGCTCCTCCCATTCATCTATCTCGCTGCATCACATTCTGAAACGTCTCCCAACCACGGCTGACATCATCGTCACCAGAACAGCAAGTTCATCGACTTAACGGTTGATCAATTAAGAGGTCACCGCGATACTTGTACGGAAGTGGTGAGGCATCGAGACAACACTCATCCATCCACATGACAGACCGATCCACCGGCCCAAGTGGTGGTGCCTTTATTACCATTAGACATACTCGCGGTCGAAGAAATTTACATGACTGCATCGCGATACATATAAATCTCATCAGGGAGGAGAAATTCAAATCCTAGCGACTCAATCTGCACCATGTTGTACCTATCACAAAACATGTCGATCATAAACACAACATCATCACATGGCGTACTCGCGACCCATACCGAGAACACGTATCCCAAGTCTACAGAAACGGCTAAACCTGGGGCTCTGATAGCACAAAATCTGTCACGACCCGTGAGCCACAGCTCGCCCACGAACCGCGAATGATCAACTCAAATATATACATAACTCATAATATAAACACATAAATTAAACATAATATCTCATAAGATTAAATAATAAAATAGTTTGCGAAAATTTGGGGAAATTTTTCCCTTTTATAACTTAGAGTCTTATAGCGACTCCTATACAAATAGGTTCCGGAACATTTTATCAGAAGATACTAACCCCCGATTAAAAAACCCCATAGCCCATAGGTCAAGGCAATACGCGCTCGGTCTCGGTCTTCAATCTTGTTTCCCGCTTACCAGCTTTTCCCTTATCTACATTACCAAGGGTCATAAAACTATGAGTCGATTGACTCAGTAAGTGGGAGTCTATCTAGGAAGAAAATAAACTAAATGTCATGTGACGTGCAAACAAGCATACAAGAATGCAGAATGAGCGCTAGATGCAACTAGATTTTAGGACTAGAGCATGACTGACGTATGACGTCACACTCTATCTATATACTTGCCATTTCCGCAAGGTTATACATTCATCACTGCTATAACCTCCGGTCCAATCAGAGACCAGCTTCAGAATTTGAGCAGCAATCATCAGCTGACCTAAGTTTTAACATTTGTCTGGGATCCATTAGTGGTACCATCTTCATCTGACGTCGGCGCATGTGTGCCGCCTTGACAGGACAATGAGTTCACTCGAGGCGACTGCTCATTGCTGAATGGGTTCACTCTATGCGACTGCCCATTACCATCGGGTTCGCTCGTGGCGACTGCCCGTCATCGTTGGGTTCGCTCGAGGCGACTGCCCTTTATCATCGGGTTCACTCGTGGCGACTGCCCGTTACCGTTGGGTTCTCCCCATTAATGGAACCAAGTTCATTTACAATAAGAGCTTCAACTTCTTTAATTGTCAAAGTAGCCATGACCAAACAAGATGAGTTGCAAATGATGGCTCCAACACCTATGACGTTTGATGATTTAGGTATCGATGGATGGATGTTGATCTTGTATGGGTTCAAGACCTCTCACCAAACATAGAATAGATGTTTGCCTTAATTGGATAAATAAAAATTCTTTAAGACAAATTGAAGTCTAGAAAATAATTTTGTATGGTTCCTTATTATTATTATGTTTTTTATTATCAAAGATTATCTTATTTATAGCATTCCAAATTGTTGTTACGTTATATGTTGACTTTATTTTTTAGTGCAAGTTGTTTGGAAAGATGTCGGTCGTCATGCTTCTACTTCTGATGAGACATCTTTTCTCCTGTGTGCAGACTTTATTTCAGGCAAGTTTCCAGTATTGACAGATTGCCTCGCTGGTGTCTTCATTATGAGATATTGCCTCGCTGGTGACTTTATTATGAGATATTCGTATGAGGTTAGGTAAGGAAACCCTAGATACACTTCCAGGCCTGTACTGCTGCTATAAAAGCCATGCGCTCCCCCTTAGCAGCCTCGATGCTTTTGATAAAACACTTAGAGCTCTTAGACGTGCAAGACCGGTGGACTGGGAGACTTTGTGTTTTGTTAATCGCAGTGTATTCTCTCAAACACTATTCCACAAAGATTGAGTGTCTATGAGAGTTGGGTGTTGTGATCTCGTGATTGAAGGCTCACGAAAGGTTGAAGGCTGAAAGTCATCCGAGCACAGGCAGTTGCTCGAAGGGTGGAATGAGACGGAGCTCAAATCCAGGGGGAGTCCCTGGCTAGGTATTCACTGGTGGTAATAGTCTCTAGCTTTTATTGATTTGGTGATTATAATCTATATAAACCTTGCGTGTACTATTGACTACAAGATAGTGAAATCCTTTCCACTGGCAGAGTGCCCCCAGACGTAGGTGTATTTCACCGAACTGGATAACCATATCGTGTGTATTTTCTTTATCGCACTGTTTGTTGTTTATCCACTATCTGTGTGCAAGCAAGTTGTCGAACACATTGTCAATACATTGTGTGTGTCATCTTATCCTTGTGACTTATCAGAATTACAATTGGTATCAGAGCAGGCACCTAGATCTTTTGGTGGTTTCCTGGATTTTTTTTTTTTTTTTTTTTTTTTTTTTTTTTTTTTTTTTTTCTGATTACCAGATATGGATAGTTCCAGAGAGGGAGGTTCGGTCAATCGCCCTCCAGTACTTGATGGAACCAACTATAGTTACTGGAAAGCCCGCATGAGTACCTTCATGAAATCCCTTGACAGCAGAACTTGGAAGGCTGTGATACACGGGTTGCAAGCCCCAGTTACTGTTGACGACAAGGGAGCCCCTACAGGTCCAAAACCCAAGAAGGACTGGACCCCTACTGAAGATGAGGCAGCTCTGGGTAACTCTCGTGCACTCAATGCCATTTTTAACGGGGTTGATGAAAATGTTTTCAGGCTTATAAACACCTGCACAAGTGCCAAAGAAGCCTGGGAAATTCTTGCTGTTGCCTATGAGGGAACCACGAAAGTGCGTGAGCAGAAGCTGCAGTATCTCACAACAAACTTCGAAGCTCTCACTATGCTCGAAGATGAATCAGTTGTTGAGTTCAATGTTCGTATCCGAGACCCTGCTAACGAATCATACTCTCTCGGGAAACCCATGACCGATGAAGATCTTGTTCGGAAAACTCTGAGGGCTTTAAGTCCAAGATTCAAAATGAAGATCACGGCTATTGAAGAAGTCCATGACCTTAAAGCTCTGAAGTTTGATGAACTCATGGGATCTCTCATGACATTTTAGCTTTCTCTGCCCAAGATGGAGAAGAAACACAAAAGAATGGCCCTCAAAAGCTCTATTCATGAACAAAAGGATCAGGTATACTCAGATTCCGACAATGACATTGACGATACTATAGCTATGCTTGCAAAAAATTATAGCAGGGTTATGTAGAGACTCAATCAGATGAATGGGAAGAATGTCTCGCAAGATGTTAATGACAATTTTCAACAAATATTCCAGAAGAATGGTAACCCTCACATGAATAGTAAAAGTGGTGAACGCTCTGGAAAAGGCAAAGGCATTCAGTGCCATGAATGTGAAGGTTTCGGACATATTCAGAAGGAGTATCCCAACTTCCTCAAAAAGCAAAAAAAGGGATACAACGCCACCCTATCGGATGACGAAGATGAAGATAGCGATTCCGACCAGATAAGTAATTTTGTGGCCTTCACAGCATCTATCCATACTCATGAATCTATTAATGAATCTGGTGAATCCTCTCAGAAATTTGTTTTAGATGAGGAACTATCTGATGATGCCATGAATGATGCATACAATATCTTACACACCAAATGGGTTGAAGAGTCCCACGTTCTCGATAAGCAGAGTGCTCTTATTCTTTTGCTGACTGAAGATAAGGCAAGGTTCTTAGAAACCATTGTGGATCTGAAAAAGGAAGTCAGCCGTCTAAATGGGGAGCTGGACCAGATGACTAAATCAGTCAGGATACTGAACTCCGGCACTGACAGCCTTGACAAAATCCTCACCATCGGAAAACCTGCAAAGAAAATGAAGGGGCTTGGATATACTCATGGTGCTTCCTCATCCCACACTACATTTGTTCCCCAAAAGCATGCTAGCCAGATGTCGCGAAACATGCCTCAAACATCTGGTGATGACAAGTTTCAAGATCTACATCAGCGACATCCTTCTGGACCAACTAGGTCTCTTGTCAATAGACCTCGTTGGGTCTGCCATCATTGTGGTCGAAGGGGCCATATTCGACCCTTTTGCTATCGATTATATGGGAGGAATCTTCATCAGCATCAATTCACTCACAAGAATGCTCTTCCTCGCCGTCAACCCTCTACACAGTTAGAATGGAGAGTAAAAGACACATCCTACCATGCCAATATCGCGTACACATCTTTGAGTGCGTCCACCGGTAGCGACTGCTACTTCGATAGTGGTTGCTCTCGCCACATGACAAGTGATCATACCTTCCTGACTAATGTAAAACCTTACTCTAACTGTCATGTCACCTTCAGCGATGGAGTGAAAGCCAAGATTATAGGTAAAGGTCAGCTAAATTATCCTGGTATGTCTTGCTTGACTGAGGCTTTATTGGTGGAAGGTCTTACTGCTAATCTTATCAGTATTAGTCAGCTTTGTGATATGAATTTGCGTGTCAACTTTACTCGTGATAAGTGTGTGGTGATAAATGAGAAACATGATGAACTTATGGAAGGAACCGGGTCTTGTGACAACTGCTACATGTGGACTCCTGTCCCAAACACTCAGGCCAACAACTGTCTTATGACCAAGATTGACGAAACCAAAATGTGGCATCAAAAGCTTGGTCACTTGAATCTTAGGAGCATGCAGAAAATTGTTTATGAGAAGGGCATTGTCGGTGTCCCAGATCTAAAGATTGTTGAAGGAAGAATTTGTGGTGAGTGCCAGATTGGGAAACAAGTCAAGAAGTCTCACAAGACGGTGCAACATTTTACCACATCTTGTGTTCTGGAACTCCTCCACATGGATCTGATGGGACCAATGCAGGTCGAGAGTCTTGGAGGGAATGGATACGTGTTTGTGTGTGTGGATGACTACTCCAGGTATACTTGGGTTGATTTTATCCGTGAGAAATCTGACACTTTTGCTGTTTTTGAAGCTTTATGCAAGAAGGTTCAGAGAGAAAAAAGAGAAAGCATCGGCAAAGTGATCAGAATACGGAGTGATCATGGGGGGGAATTTGAGAATATGAGCTTTGCTAAGTTTTGTACTGCATAAGGAATAACACATGAATTCTTTGCTCCAATCACACCACAACAAAATGGAATTGTAGAAAGGAAAAATCGAACCCTTCAAGAAATGGCCAGAGTGATGATGTTAGCCAAAGACATTCCAGCGCACTTTTGGGCAGAAGCTCTCAATACAGCTTGCCATATTCATAATAGAGTTACTATTCATCCAGGTACTTCCATCACTCACTATGAAATATGGAGGGGGAGAAAGCCAAATGTGAAATACTTCCATGTCTTTGATTCTGTTTGTTATATCCTTGCTGACAAGGATCCTCGACGAAAATTTGATCCTAAAAGTGATGAAGGTATATTTCTTGGGTACTCTAGAAATAGACGGGCCTATCGTGTCTTTAACAAACGCACTAAGTCGATGATGGAATCCATAAATGTGGTGGTAAACGATGATCATGATGTTTCTAACAGTACTAATGATGAAGATGAAGTTTTTCCTAGTAACACAGATGTCAGGACAGATGCTGAGAACTCTTTGGACGACATCTCTTCTGGAAGCCCTAATGTCAAGACGGATGCTGATGACAAAGTGAGTGACATTGTTCCGGATGAGGGTTTTCCTCCTGTGACTGAAAGAAGAATCCCTTCCAGAAGAATTCAGAAAAATCATCCTGCTCATCAAGGTGATTGGCGAGATTAGTGAAGGAATGAGAACTCGCCCAAAACCCCCTGTAAACTATCGGGAGATGATTGGTAATCTTTGATTTTTCTCTAAGATTGAACCTAAAAATGTGAATGAGGCTATTGATGATGAATACTGGGTTAATGCTATGCAAGAGGAACTTGTTAAGTTTGAAAGAAATGAAGTCTGGGAGCTAGTTCCTAAACCTGACAATGTGAATGTCATTGGAACTAAGTGGATATTTAAAAATAAATCTGATGAGCATGGCAATATAACTCGAAACAAAGCTAGACTTGTGCCGCAGGGTTATACATAGGTGGAAGGCGTTGACTTTGATGAAACCTTTGTATGCGAGACTTGAAGCCATCAGACTCTTGCTCGGCATCTCCTGTCATCTGCACTTCAAACTTTTCCAGATGGATGTTAAAAGTGCTTTCCTCAATGGGTACTTGAATGAGGAAGTCTATGTGGCCCAACCTAAAGGCTTTGTAGATCCCAACTCACCACAACATGTCTACAAACTCAGAAAAGCTCTCTACGGCCTTAAGCAGGCTCCTCGGGCATGGTATGAAAGACTAACTCAGTTCCTTGTGCAGAATGGTTATACCAGAGGTGGAATTGATAAAACCTTGTTCATAAAGAAGGAGGATGGAAACCTCATGATAACCCAAATCTATGTTGATGATATCGTCTTTGGAGGAATGTCGAACAAGGTGGTGGATCTTTTTGTACGACAAATGCAGTATGAATTTGAAATGAGTATGGTTGGTGAGCTTAATTATTTTATGGGCTTTCAGATCAGGCAAATGAATGATGGTATCTTTATCTCCCAAAGTAAGTATGCTAAAAACTTAGTGAAGAAGTTTGGCTTGGAAAAATCTTCTCACAAGCGGACCCCCGTCGCTACTCATGTTAAACTTACTAAGGATGAGCATGGTGAATCTGTTGATCAAAGCCTCTATAGGAGTATCATTGGTAGTCTCCTCTACCTCACTGCCAGCTAACCAGACATAGCCTACTCTGTAGGTGTGTGTGCACGATATCAAGCTAATCCCAAAGCTAGCCATCTGGCTCAAGCCAAGCGAATTATAAGGTACATCTCAGGAACTGCTGAGTTTGGCATTTTATATACTTATGATACCTCCTCTACGCTTGTGGGATACTGTGATGCTGACTGGGCAGGTAGCACGGTTGATAGAAGAAGTACCTCTGGTGGATGTTTCTACCTTGGAAACAATCTCATCTCCTGGTTCAGCAAGAAGCAAAACTGCATTTCCTTGTCCACATCTGAGGCTGAATACATCGCTGCAGGGAGCAGTTGCACTTAGCTCCTCCAGATGAAACAGATGCTTGCTGAATATGATCTTGGACAAGATGTCATGACATTATTCTGCGACAACATCAGTGCGATCAACATCTCAAAGAATCCAGTTCAACACAGTAAGACCAAGCATATTGAGATCAGACATCATTTCATTCGAGATCTTGTGGAAGATAAAAAGATCAAACTCGAATATATTCACACCGAAAATAGCTCGCAGACATTTGTTGTCAATGGTGCCCACAAGAAGAGTTGTAATCCTTATATTGTACATTTCATGTAATAAAGTCTCCTGAAGACTCTTGCTTGTAATTTCTTATTCATCAATAACAAGTTGAAACGTTCATTCAATCTTCATTATCTGAAGCTTTATGATAAAACCTTAGTCTTTAGTCCATAAACAAACTAAAAAACTTACGAAGAGACAAATTTAGATTTGCATGAAAAAACTCTTCGTAGTTTGCTTAAAACGATATATTCGCAATCTAAGGGTCAAAGGACTATTGACCTCAATATGATTGTTAGAAGAATCTATGATGTCTGGTTATGAGGCATTGAGAGTTGGAGACTCTATAGTTCTTCTAGGTATCTTCCGAAGATACTGAATTGACAAGTGCACTTCTAGAGACAAGATAAGAACAAACCATTTAACCTCTTATGTCTCGAAGTCACTACGTATGAATTGCATCGTGCTTACCTTAATCCTGAAATGAGACATGCCATTTCACACCTTACGTATTCTCATTTGAGAAAGTCAGAGTTCGGACTCACTATGTGATTCCGAACAGGGCCTATTGGTGAAGTACTAAGTTATGAGAATGTCATGAGTAACTTTGTGAAGTTCTCATAGATATGGAATTCATGTACAAGATTGCTGAAATGCAATGTATATCACATCATGCTTTGTTCCTTGGGGTGTGAATAAATGAACTTGCCAGTGTCCAAATTGAGTCTTGACTCTTTCGGATGAAACAATGTGACTTGTTAAAAGCTTCGGCTTTGAACAGTCAATAGATGAGCCTTGTGTTTACACGTTAATACACGAAGGCAAAGTTGTGTTTCTGGTACTATATGTCGATGGTATACTACTCATTGGTAATGACGTGGGTAAGTTATGTGAGGTTAAGGTCTGGCTAGCAAAGCAATTTGACATGAAGGATCTAGGAGAAGCCGCGTACATTCTGGGGATCCAAATCTTTCGAGATAGGAAAAACCGGACCATGTCGCTCTCTCAAGCATCTTATATTCTTAAGTCGTAGTGTTTAAAAGTGCCCACACACTAATTCCTTTTATTTCGAGTGATTTAGTGATAGAAATTTTCGTGGTTGCTCGAGTTGCCGAGGAAGGAAGAGAGACGTGCTGCGAGGGAGACAAACGTTGCAACTTTTTTCCAAAAGCTTCTCAATGTTCAAGCATCTAAAAAGGTTAGTAAACTTCTATGCTCATATTAGTTTTTATTTACATGTACTTGCTCTTTGTCTAAGTTGGTAAAAACTGTTTTACTTGATATAGAAAATTTTTAAAATTCCGCCGCTTAACGAAGCGTTAAACTTTTTCTTAAACCCTAGATCAATTCCAACAAATGGTATCAGAGCTATGGTCAAAGATATGCATGTACATGTATTTAAAATTATGAGCTTGAAAATCGTTTTCGAAAGTTTACTAATTTTGTGACAAGTTAGAATTGTTTTCTTAGATTTTTTTTTTAATTTATTGCTCATGCCTTTAAATTAAAAATCATGTTGAATTTCTATGAGTTTGGGATGTTTTTAAAACACATTAGAATCAGTTCTAAAACTTTTTAATTTTTTATATTGAAAAATGTGTTTTAAAGGTTTGAGAAATTTCGAGTAAATTTTGTGACTAGTTTTCTTGTCTTACTAGTTTCTTTTATTTACTTGAATCGTTTTATGCACGTTGTTATTTCTTTTATACCATGTTATTACCTTGCTAATAAAATACAAATAAAAGCTTTAACAACATCCTAAAACGTTCCGTTACACTCAATTCTTTTTCGCACCTAAAAAGGACCAAGCTTTAATTATTTATTTTTCTTCGAGCTGGAGTAAAACCCGCAGTAAAAGTGGCATAACTCTCTGCTCAGAAATCTAAATTAAATGATTCTTGAATCAAATTAAAGCTCTATCTGTCCTCTGTCCAATGCGATCGGTTTTAGGTCAAAAGGACATCGGAGCCGCCAGTTATGGCGATTTTACTCCGAGGTGCGCGGCTGTTCCGAAAGTCCAGTTTTTTAGAATTCCGGATTTTCAGCCCCACTACCATGAGTTATAGAACTCTAATGAGAAAAATTTCTTGAGCAAAAATGTTTTTCATAAGATTATAAACATGATGTGTAAGATTAAAATGTTTTGATTTTTGAAAGTTTAATTAAAACTGAAGTTTTTACAAAACTAGTTTGAATCTTGAAAAACCGTTTTCGTTTTCAAACTTGAAAATATTTTGTCATCCAATTCAAATAAGTTTTCAAAATGTTTTCAAAACTATATCTATATCACGTATGTTCAAAATCTATATGCTCTTGAAAATTTAAGTGGGAGGTCTCCTTGTAGACAAGCCGAAAAATAAAAAGATGTGTAATCTCAAACTTTCAAGTGTTCGAGTGAGTTGAAGTTCACACTTCCCTCACGCACTTTCCCGAAATAGAAAATAGGAAAAGATCGAGTATGTACCTTGTGCCTTTATGCACTAATACTGCTCTGAACATGAATATCTAGGATTCTTTTCTAGTTGTCCGCTCTATCGCCCTATAACTAGGAAAACCGTTTCCGAACTTATAAGAGTCGATGTACCAACTCTAAAAACTAAGTGGGAGGGTTATACTTGTTGTTTGTAACCCACGATCCCCAACACTAATGAGAGTACTCAAGGGCGCTTTGCACTGATCATTGCTCAATGAGCTAAATCCGAAAGTGAGACAATGAGACAAGACCTCCCCTCGACGGATTGTTTTTCAAAGTCAATCTTTTGGACTAAGTGGTTGGTTACACACTTAGACTCAATCCCTTGTAATCCTCCCTCGAGGCCCTGCGAAAGGATGTGAGTGATCAAACCAATTTAAAAGGTGGCTGGTCAAAATTGGTGTATTGACATCTTGGCTAAGCATTAATGATGTGTCATTTACTTATAAATGGAGATTTTTTGCGGCCTTCCCTCGAAGGAGTAAATTATCGTTTAGTTTATAACACCTTTGAATTTTATCAAATGTTTAAAAACTTAAATCCTAAACCAAAGACTAATCATAAACTTGTTTCAACTTATATAGGCAATATGTCTCTCAACCTTCTCTCGTTCATCCTTTCCTCGAACAAACTCGAAAACGAAAACTACGTAGATTCGAAACATAACCTCGATATCATCCTTACCATTAACAAGCACAAATGGGTACTCACCACCACGTGTCCTCCTCAAACGAATGATGATTCGACTCAAGAGGACAAAGACACCTTGGCGGCCTGGCTCTGCTCCGATGAGATTGTGAGGTGCTATATCTTAGCATCAATGAACAATGTATTGCAACAACAACATCGTGATATCGAGACTGCCGCCGACATGCTCAACAATCTCCATGAGATGTTTGGAGGGCAAAGACGTCAAATAAGGCAACAAGCAGTCCGACAGTTTATGAACTGTCGCATGAAGGCTAGGACTCCTGTTAGAGACTTTATGATACTAATCATTAGTTTTCTGAATAAAACGGAAATCCTAGGATCTGAGACTGATGGGAAGAATGTCATAGATATGATCTTAGAAACTCTCCCCGCATCTCTTGATACCTCCAAGATGAACTACTCCATAAACAAGCTAGAGTGCACTGTACCAAGCTTATGAAGGTACTTCACACTGCTGTAGGTCTCACTAAGAAAAAGAGGAATCAAGGAGAGGCACATGCTACTGAGCAAAAAGCCTCCGCCTCAGGAACTAAGAAGAGACCTCATAAGGCCGATAAAAAGAACTGTCCTGCCTATCTCAAAGCAAAGGAACATAGTATTGTACTAGTTACCGAAGCATGCTTAGTAGCTGATAATGTATCAACGTGGATTCTTGACTCCGCTGCTACTAACCATATTTGTTGTTCCTTGAATGGTTTCAAGAAAACCAAAAGCTTAGAGGAAGGCGAGTTCTGTTTCAAATGGGGTGATGGGAGCCTGGTGTCTGCGAAGGCTGTGGGATCCGTGACGCTGTCTTTTGAAGACCGCACTTTAAACTTGAATAATGTTTATTTTGTTCCTACCTTTGGGAAGAACTTAATATCCGTTGCTCGTCTTCTTGAGCAAAATTATTGTTTAAAGTTCATTAAGAATGGAATTCGTATTTCGTTTCCTGATAATTCTTTTGTCACTGATGCATGTATGAAGAATGCTCTTTTTTACATTTATCCCACTCAACCTTCACTTTTAGACACCGAAATAGATAATGATCTAATTAGGGAGCAAAAGAGGATCAAACTTTCTGAATCCTCCGATCTAACAAAATCAACACACCTATGGCACTTAAGACTTGGTCACATCAGTCTAGATAGGATTAAGAGACTTGTGAGGGACGGTCCACTCCAAGCCTCTACAATAGGTTCACTACCTACTTGTGAATCCTGCATAGAAGGAAAAATGACTAAGCGACCTTTCTCCGATAAGGGTCGAAGAGCCACTGAGTTACTGGAACTAATACATTCTGATGTATGTGGTCCGCTCAGCCAACAGGCACGTGGAGGATACGAATACTTCGTTACCTTCACCTTCGTTACCTTCACCGATGATTACTCGCGATATGGTTTTGTCTATTTGCTCAAACACAAATCCGAGACCTTTAACGTATTTAAGGTCTTTAGGGCTTTAGTGGAAAAGCAAACTGGCAAAGTGATCAAAACCCTTCGATCTGATCGAGGTGGTGAGTATATGTCTGGAGAGTTCGATGACTTTCTTAAAGAAGGAATCGCTTCTCAGCTTACCGCACCTGGCACACCTCAACAAAACGGAGTGTCAGAGAGAAGGAACCGAACTCTTATGGAGATGGTTAGATCAATGATGAGTTACTCATCACTCCCTCTTTCCTTTTGGGGATATGCCCTCGAAACAGCCGCTTATATTCTGAACCAAGTTCTGTCCAAGACGGTTCCTGGTACTCCTTATGAACGATGGACTGGCCGTAAAGTGAATCTGGGTCACATCCGAATTTGGGGTTGCCCTGCACACGTGCTAAGGCAAAAGACTAGCAAGTTGGCTAGTAGGTCAGAATCATGCTTGTTTGTGGGATATCCAAAGGAAACCAAGGGTTTCATCTTCTATAGTCCCGAGGACGATAAGACTTTTGTTAGCACGAATGCTCGTTTCCTTGAGGAGGACTTTATGAAAGATGCAAAACCTAGAAGCAAAATTGTGCTTGAAGAAAAGTTGGGTGAGGAAGCTTCTGCCTCATCTGTAAGAACTGTTCTTACCCCAACTGAAACACAACCTAACTCTTCAGAATCTCGTCAAGTAGTACTTCGACGCAGTGGGAGGGCTACTCAAAAGCCTGACAGGTACATGTCTTATGGAGACTCTCTCGTAGCCGTCTCTGACATGGATGATCCTGTTTCCTATAGCCAAGCGATGACTTGTTCAGAATCAAACCTTTGGCTTGACGCCATGAAAGTTGAGATGCACTCGATGTATGTCAACAAAGTCTGGAAACTTGTAGACCTTCCTGAAGGGATTAAACCCGTACGGTTTAAGTGGATATACAAGAAGAAAAGGGGTCCTGATGGGAACGTCGAGACGTTCAAAGCACGACTTATGGCGAAGGGTTATACCCAACAAGAAGGGATTGACTATGAAGAAACCTTCTCGCCAGTCACGATGCTTAAATCCATCCGCATACTCCTATCCATAGTTGCAGCTCTCGACTATGAGATCTGGCAAATGGATGTCAAGACAGCCTTCCTGAATGACAATCTTGACGAGCGCATTTACATGGCTCAACCAGACGGTTTCGTGGAAGAAGGTCAAGATACCAAGGTTTGTGAGTTACTTAAGTCCATTTATGGACTAAAGCAAGCATCTAGGTCATGGAAACTGTTAAAAGCTTCGGCTTTGAACAGTCAATAGATGAGCCTTGTGTTTACAAGTTAATACACGAGGGCAAAGTTGAGTTTCTGGTACTATTTGTCGATGATATACTACTCATTGGTAATGACGTGGGTAAGTTATGTGATGTTAAGGTCTGGCTAGCAAAGCAATTCGACATGAAGGATCTAAGAGAAGCTGCGTACATTCTGAGGATCCAAATCTTTCGAGATAGGAAAAACCAGACCCTGTCACTCTCTCAAGCATCTTATATTGATAATATGATGGATCGCTTCTCGATGCAAGACTCCAAGAAGGGCCAAACACCCTCTAGGCATGGAGTTTCACTCTCTAAGGACCAAGCTCCCAAGACTGCACAAGAGATTGAAGATATGAGGAAGATTCCTTACGCCTCTACCTAGACCTGACATCTGTTTCACCGTTGGCATAGTTAGCCGTTTCCAATCCATTCGCCGTTGGCGTAGTTAGCCGTTTCCAATCCAACCCTGGACCCGAGCACTGGATTGCTGTTAAGCATGTTCTTAAGTATCTTCGAAGAACTAGGAACTTGATGCTTACATACTCAGGTACTGACATGACTATGACAGGATATACCGACTCCGATTTTCAAGCGGATAAGGATTTCAGGAAGTCCACTTCGGGATCTGTGTTCATCCTTAATAATAGAGCTGTTGTGTGGAGGAGTATTAAGCAATCTTGCATTGCTGACTCCACAATGGAAACAGAATATGTGGCTGCTTGTGAAGCATCCAAAGAGGCTGTATGGCTTAGAAAATTCCTTAAGTATTTGGAAGTTGTTCCAAACGTCGACGAGCCCATGACCCTTTATTGTGATAATAGTGGGGCTGTCGCTAACTCAAAGGAACCTCGAAGCCATAAGCGCTCTAAGCATATTGAGAGGAAATACCATTTGATTCGAGAGATCGTGCAGCGCAGAGACGTGGAAGTGAAGAAGATCTCAACGGTGGACAACCTAGCATATCCATTCACAAAGGCCCTAGCGAACAAGGTCTTCGACCAACATCGAGAGGGATTGGGCATGAAGGACTACACACATCTTCTTTGAGTCAAGTGGGAGTTTGTTGTCAATGGTGCCCACAAGAAGAGTTGTAATCCTTATATTGTACATTTGATGTAATAAAGTCTCATGAAGACTCTTGCTTGTAATTTCTTATTCATTAATAAAAAGTTGAAACGTTCATTCAATCTTCCTTGTCTGAAGCTTTATGATAAAACCTTAGTCTTTAGTCCATAAACAAACTAAACAACTTACAAAGAGACAAATGTAGATTTGCATGAACAAACTCTTCGTAGTTTGCTTAAAACGATATATTCGCAATCTAAGGGTCAAAGGACTATTGACCTCAGTATGATTGTTAGAAGAATATATGATGCGTAAATGTATCAAGATACTTGCCAAAAGAAAAAGAGGAAACAAATTTGCATGTGGATGCATTAGGGAAATCGGCCAACTAGAGAAAGGAACAAAAAAGGAAACAAATCAAGGCTTCTAGAAGACCTATGTTGGCCGAGTATCTCAAGAGGAAAAAAAGGGAAATTGGCTTATGAATATGTGATATTCTATAGAAGAGGAAACTACCTTATTGAAGGTGAGACTTCTCCTATAAATAGGAGCCTCATTCCACACTTTTCATTCATCCAGAGTTTTAGACATTGAGAGCTTCTCTCTCTAGACTTGGCCGCCCCTCTCCTCTCTCTCTCTCTAGTCAATTTTGTTTTATTGTTTTGGCACCTAAGTCCTCATTTGACCTAGAGTTTAGCTCTGCGACTTCAAGACTCGTTCTTAAGTCGTAGTGTTTAAAAGTGCCCACACACTAATTCCTTTTATTTCGAGTGATTTAGTGATAGAAACTTTCGTGGTTGCTCGAGTTGCCGAGGAAGGAAGAGAGACGTGCTGCGAGGGAGACAAACGTTGCAACCTTTTTTCAAAAGCTTCTCAACGTTCAAGCATCTAAAAAGGTTAGTAAACTTCTATGCTCATATTAGTTTTTATTTACATGTACTTACTCTTTGTCTAGGTTAGTAAAAACAGTTTTACTTGATAAAGAAAATTTTTAAAATTCCGCCGCTTAACGAAGCGTTAAACTTTTTCTTAAACCCTAGATCAATTCCAACAACATTTTCACGAAGGCTTTGGATGCTAACCGGTTTGAAAATCTCAGATCCTCCCTAGGATTGTATGTGATTGAACAATATCAATTACTGAGTTTCAGAAGGAATTTTGGTTTTATCCTCTATATTGTCAAAGCTGGTACTTCTCTGATTTATGTTCATGTGTGTTTCGTGAAAGTTTTCTCATTGGCCCATTTTTCTGGTTGGCCCATTCGACTATTTTGCCGGGCTAAAATGCCACTTGTTATTCCTTTTGGCTTGAGATGGATCAAGGCCCATTCCAGGCCACGTCGTCTTATTGATCCTGCCAGTTTCTCATACATGCATACGGTTCCATTCTCGAGAAAGACTAGGAAGTTACCTCTTATTCAATATTTGAAATTTCTCGCATTTCATCGCTTTTCTTGTGTATTATTTCTCTAATTTGCGCTTTCACCCCTCTCGATGGTTATTTGTGTGGCAGTTTTCTTGAAATTCTCTTCAAAATGATAAGTACCAGAAGCGGCATCAACACAACCATTCCTTCCAAGAAAGAGAAAACCACAATGAAAGGGAAAAATGTCAAGACAAAGAAGCCTGAGCTGGAGAGTAACAAGCACGGTGTCCGGGTACGAGGTTTGCGATCCAATGAACGCACCTATGGTCAGGCCGGAGGTGCAATCACTGGGTCGTCAATTCCTCCTAAGAACCCCTTACTCTCCGCCGCAAGAAATGCCATCCTCAAGAAAGCCTTTCTCTCGATCACTGACATTATTGGAGATGTAAGCTCCAGCAGTTCTTCTGAAGAAAGAAGAAAGGATGACGCTGCTCCCGATGAAGAAACCCTCACCGGTGGGTCTCCCATTGAAAGCCCTCACGAGGTTGTGCAAGGTAACCCTGAAACCTCTTTTCCCTCTGATGAAAATCCTAGGGACAGTGAAACTTTGAACTCTCTCCTCGATGAACAAGAACCTCCTCCCGTTGATGCTATTGGTGGTATTCTGGGATTAAGTGGAGATGTCTCGAAAGATGTTCCAACATCTCCCTCTCTGAGGCATGAGAAGGAGACTGATCAAGGTCAGGATGCTGGGGAAGATATTTTTGCCTCTCTCAAAGAGAAAATTCAGAAAGATGACGACGTCTGTATTGCCACTCTTCTGTCGGAGAAGAGAAAGAAGAAGAGAAAGCTGTTGAAAGAAAGTGTTCATGTTGTTCCCATCCCTGCAAAGAAGAAGAAGAAAGAAAAGATGGGCATGATAAAGAAACGTGGAAAGAAGCTGCTGAGACTCCTATGTCTCCTATCGACGAGGTCCCTGATGTTGAAGAAGAGGAACCGGTGATTTCTCTTGGAATAGGAAGCAAGAGGTCTGTGGAAGGGCAAAAGCTCCCAAAGAATATTCCTGCTGCTCCCCTGGACAATGTCTCATTTCATAAGGAAGACGGTGTCCTGAAATGGAGGTATGTGTATCACAGAGCCATCTTTCCTGAAAAGGAACTGTCTGCTGAGGCTCTGAAGATTGATGCTGTCATAGAGCTCTTGCACGATGCTGAGATACTCAGGACTGTTACCAGCATATGGGTTTACTACCCAACCTTGGTGAAGGAATTCATTGTCAACCTCTCCTCGTCCTTCGATGTTCCAGATGATGCAGAATTCAGAAAGGTCTTCGTCAGAGGACACTGTTTTGAGATCTCTCTTGGTGTTATCAATGAGTTCCTTGGTCGAGGGAAAATCATTACGACTGATCGTGTACCCTCTCTGGACATCATTGCTCAAGAGATTACTGGTGACGAAACCAAAGTCTGGCCATCCAAGGGAACGCTGCCATCCTCTGATCTCACTGCCAAATACTCCATTCTCTATCCCATCGGCATCGCCAACTGGGCCCCCTCTTCTCATGGGTCGAGTATCAAGGCGGATTTGGCACGACTAATCTACCAGATAGGTACCCGTTCCTTCTTTGATTTTGGTGAATTTGTGCTTGATCACTTGGAAAAACATGCCAAGTCGTTTGCAGTGAAGCTTCCCATAGGTTTTCCTTCCCTCATCACTGGTATCCTGCTCAAGCAAAACAAGAATATTTTGCGAAGTACAGATGTGGCGGGCAAAAGACATGGTGTTCTCAACTTCAGTCACAAACTGTTTGAGGGGAAACATGCTTGTGACCTTGTCAGACCTTCTGTCGCGACATCTGACATCTCTGGGAGCAAACTGAATTTGAGTTCAATGACTGATGAGGTTCAGAGGAATGTGCTGAAAGAACTCCTTGAGGATATTGAAGTTCTCAAAAAGACTATTGAGACTCTCTCCAACAAGAAGTCCAAGTGTGAAGCCCTCGTTCGAGATATTTCTGCTCCTCCTAGCGATGCTACCTCCTCTCAGCCAGGCCAAGATAATGCTGTTGTTTCTGAAGATGCTGAGGAGACTGAGAACGATGAAGGAAATAATGACAGTACCCGGGATGATGTTGGTGATAAGGATGATGGTGGCTCATCTTAATTCTGCTATCTTTTTATGTATTCTAGTCTGTATAATCCAACTTCTTTTCAAACATCTTTCTGTTTGGTTTGTACTACAGTTTATCTTGTGTTTCAGACTGAGTTCTAAATGGTGTGTAGAACTTCTCTTCTATGCTTTTGATGATATATGTACTGCTGTTTGCGTGAGTTCTCATCCTTTTTAGGCTGTTTTGAACCTCCCTCTGTTTTGGTCGATCGTTGCCTTTGGTATTCTTTTGAGGCAATCAGGGGGAGAGGCGTCATGAGGTCATTTATTTTGACTATCTTCTTCTGGTCATGACGCTTGTATGAGAACTGTCCGTGGAAGTGATTGCCTAAAAAATAGCCAAAGGGGGAGATTGTTGTTACGTTATATGTTGACTTTATTTTTTAGTGCAAGTTGTTTGGAAAGATGTCGGTCGTCATGCTTCTACTTCTGATAAGACATCTTTCCTCCTATGTGCAGACTTTATTTCAGGCAAGTTTCCAATATTGACAGATTTCCTCGCTAGTGTCTTCATTATGAGATATTGCCTCGCTGGTGACTTTATTATGAGATATTCGTATGAGGTTGGGTAAGGAAACCCTAGATACACTTCCAGGCTTGTACTACTGCTATAAAAGCCATGCGCTCCCCCTTAGCAGCCTCGACGCTTTTGATAAAACACTTAGAGCGCTTAGACGTGCAAGACCGGCGGACTGCGAGGCTTTGTGTTTTGTTAATCGCGGTGTATTCTCTCAAACACTATTCCACAAAGATTGAGTGACTGTGAGAGTTGGGTGTTGTGATCTCGTGATTGAAGGCTCACGAAAGGTTGAAGACTGAAAGTCATCCGAGCACAGGCAGTTGCTCGAAGGGTGGAATTGAGACGGAGCTCAAATCCAGGGGGCTAGGTATTCACTGGTGGTAATAGTCTCTAGGTTTTATTGATTTGGTGATTGTAATCTATATAAACCTTGCGTGTACTATTGACTACAAGATAGTGAAATCCTTTCCACTGGCAGAGTGCCCCCAGACGTAGGTGTATTGCACCGAACCGGATAACCATATCGTGTGTATTTTCTTTATCGCACTGTTTGTTGTTTATTTATTATTTGTGTGCAAGCAAGTTGTCGAACACATTGTCAATACATTGTGTGCGTCATCTTATCCTTGTGACTAATCAGAATTACACAAATAGACCAAGAAATACTCATGAATAATATGTAGCAATTATGTTGGAGTTTATAAAATATCTAAAGGGGTTTCAATATTTGTCAATAAGAAGGTGTATTATGGAGGTTGATGAAATATCGCAAAGAATTAAAGAAACCCTTCAAATTTGATTCGGGAGTCTAGAATGCACCCTAAGCTGTATAGAAAAAGAATTCTACCTGGATCCCTATATTTTCTATATATTGCTTTCATGGCCTAATGCATGGTTGAAATAGGAAAAATGATAGGAATTATGAAGATGTTGTGCTATTTTTGTTATGATATGAATTGCTAAATGAGAAGTAGGTGTATACACAACAGATAATGCACAAGTTTCGTCATAGAAAAAGTGGCGAAACTCACAAAAATTGTTAGTCATATCAATGCCGTTATCGTCTATTGTACCATTACCCACAGTGTTGACATATAATATTACGACTTCGTATAATCCGGAGACAAGACGTTTCTCAACATTAAGTACGTTGAATTCCACCTAATTTTGTTGTCAAGAGTGAAGGTCTTCTCATTTAGGCCATTTAGTAAAAAAAAAACACCTCTTAAACTCATCCACCTTGGTGTTGGACTATTGATCCATGCAGTGGCATCCCTTATTATCACGATGGATTGGTCGTATGTTTCGAAACCAGCATTGACTATAGGGCACGTAGAGGCGAGAAATGCCACGATTCACGGTGAGGCATGGCACATAACGGAGCATGGCATCCCTTATAATATGAGTTTTGTTAATTAATGCATCATTTTTCGGCACCAAAAAATGACCTCCTCCAAAAGCAAAAGGACACGTAACGCGAGCTCCAAAGAAGGGTCACAACATCCTTACTGTTATCCTTGCCTTGCCTCGCCGTATACAATGCATCGCCGTGCATCATGCCTCGCCGTGAGCTTTGCCATGACTCGCAGTGCGCTGTGCCACGTCGTGAGCCTTGCCATGCATTATCGCGCGCCATGCCTCGCTGTGAGAATGGTCATGCTCCACCGTCTACCATGCCTCGCCTACAATCTCGACATTTCTCGCCTCTACGTGTCTTTCCAAATCTTGACACACCTTATCCATACTTGCCATAATTCAGCACCTACCACGATTCAACACAATGCCTCACTTTGAGCTTTGCCTTGCATCACCATATGTCGTGCCATGCCTTGTCATGAGCCTTGCCATGCTTTGCCGTGCGCCCTGCTCCACCGTGAACCTTGCCATGCCTCACCGTGAACCGTGACATTTCTCGCCTCTACGTCCCCTATCAAGCCTCAATACACTTGCCGTCTTGCCACGGCCGTTCGGTCACTTCACCCGGCCGTACGGCCAATTATGATGCCTACCATGGTCGTACTGCCATATTTCCTATTGTACGGCCAAATCTGACGCCCACCATGGCCGTACGACCATATTGTTGGCCTACGGCCAACCCTGACCCATACCATAGCCGTAAGACCATATTGTCTATCATACGTGTTTTCAGTCGTTCTCCGAAAATCTAAAATATTAAATTCAACGGACTTGCTTTGGATTCAGAATTTGAAAGCCCAACGACCCTTGTCACTAAAAATCACATCAAGGCTCAAAAGGAGCCGATCATATGCTCGTGTACGTCACAACGCTGTACGCAAAAACAATATGCGATGTGTAGGGCTCACAGCACAGTGCGCTGCCCGGCACCGCGCCACGATGAAGAGCTTTGACTCTAAACAACAAACCTGTGCGCGCCTTACAATAAGAGGCATCGCGTCGCGTGATCCGTTTGGCATGTCTCGCGCGTGCTGAAGAGGCGTGCGAGCGAGCACTTGCGGCTGCATGCCCTGGCCATGCGCCCAAGGGCTCATCCACAGCCAGCTAAGTGCTATAAATACCCCTCCTCAGAGGGACCAAAGTACACACTCACAATTCTCTCAAACTACCCTATTCTAGAGTTTTTAAACGTTGCCGAGGACCATCGACACATAGTTTTATCTAATGGAGCCTCTAATCTCCTAAATATTCACTAACGCAAATCGGACCCCCACCTAAAGCATATAAATCAAACTAATGTTGAGCGCCTAAGTGTGCATCAAAGGCATTGCTGTTAAGTTTACTCTCTCTTCTTCTTACTCTTACGTCTCCGCGACGAACGAAGAACGTTCTTGAGCTAGAGGAGCGACACTCCTGGCTTTCGAGTATCCGTCACTTGGTTCGGGTATGGCCACTTGTTCCGGCCTTGGGTCTAACTGCCCAAAGCTTTAAATAGTTGTTCAATTTGCAGCGACAACATTTTGTGGCTAGAAGGAGGGCACTTCCTGATCCAAAACACCCTACTATCTTCCAATCATCTTCTTCTTTTCTTCTGAAAGTTTAATTTTCTCAGACTTGGGAAAAGATGAGCAATAAATAACCCTTGCGCTTTAAGGGAGTTCAAAACCCCGATAACACCAATGGAAGTTCAAAATATTTCTTGCACTCATGAGTGCATGGCGATGAAGAGTCGCTCCTCGAAGAGAGCTCCGAATGAATGCTGCTAATCAATTTATAGCGGCAAGATTGTAATAATAATATCCATTATTACTAGAGAGTTTTTATCCGTCTTTATCAGAGCCGAATCGGGAACTATGGACCTAGTAATAGAAGCTTAACAAATCCGATGAAAAAGATGAAAACGTCATTTCTCTTTTTCCATTGATTGTCTAATCTTGGTCAAATACTCCATTATGTAAGCCAAGACTGAACCCTCCTTTATATTAGAATTATATTTACTCATCGTGATGAGTGTCCACTAATCTAGTCAGTTCGTGATCAAGATCCTTCAGGTTCAACCCGTATCGAAAAAGGTCAATTATTCCGTTATACCTTTCTTGATACATATATACCTTAAGCACCGTTGTGTAATGTACAAACTTTTGTAACGCTCGACTTGTTGATTTGAATAAATAAATAAAGTCGACAAAAGGATTTTGAAGGTACTTGAGCATTGAAAATTTTTAGTGCTTGAGAATCACGAGAATAATATTATAGAATTTCTCTAAGGAACGAGAAAACTATCGAGAATGGAATATTAAGGATATTAAGGTCGATAAGGTTTTAGAATATTTTCACGAATTTAAGAAAGATTGTGGAAGTGAAAATAAATTCTAACGATCTTAATTAATTTCTACGTTAAAAGAATTCGGAAGAAAATTATTGGACTAATTTTCTTGTTATATTTTCCATCTCTCGAGAAAAGAAAAAAAATGGATTTTATCTGCAACAAGGATTAATTAGTGTGAAAGGACGAAATTGAAAGAAAACAAAGAAAATGGGTTAATTTGTAGATAAGAAGATAAGTATTGCCGCATCATCAAGGATTCTTTATCTTCTTCACGTCCTTATCTTCTTCTTCCTTCTTCTCCCACGCGAAACCTGCAAACAAGAACAAAGGAAGAAAAAAAAAAAATACAGCAACAACAAGAACAACACCTCTCGGCCACACCTCCACCATCATCAATCTTCTTCATTCTTCTTTTTCTTTCTTCCCCGCGCGCTACCAGCCGAGCCTCCAACTTGTGAGCGCACTCCGGCTGAGACGAGCCACCGCCGCCGTGAGTCACCGGAGCACGCCGACCACGAGTCACCCCCGGGAAAAGGACGAGAGAGCACTGGGAACAAGAAATTTCACGAAATCAAGGTAAGAAAAGTTCTTACCCGAAATAGATTTTTGAAAAAATTAGCGTTCTTAGTTTGGATTTGGGGCTTTTGATTTCTGAGCTTGGGTTGTGGAATTTAAGTGAGTTTGAGCTCGTTTTGGTGCTCGGTTTGTATTGTTTGTGCTCGGATTCGTGAGTTTGAATCGATTTTAAGTTCGCTGTGAACAGCCTCTGTAAATTGACGTGGACAGATCAGTACGGATTTAATTTCGATTTGTTAATATTTTTCCTGGATAATAGACGTTATGGGCTTTCTAAAATGACCAAGAACGTGTAAATCCGTTGAGTATTGAGTGAGGTATGAATTTTTGAAATTGGTGTTTCGAAACTGGAAAAACTTGGAATACCGAATTTCAAACTGATTTTTGTGGGATGCTTTTGAGATAGTTGTCTTGGTCCGAAATTGGCTTGTAATATCTTGTTAGAAAGGTATGGATGTTAATTTGGTTATGAAATTGGAATCATTGGATTTCGAGTAGTGTAGCGAAAGTTATGACACGTTCTTTGCCGAGTGTCGATTCTGGAAATATTGTTACGTCATGATTGGTTTGTTTGATTTGGGAATTGACTTGTTTTTGTGAATTGCTGAGGATTCGCTTGTTTGGTTGATGGTTGGTTGAGATTGATGAAATGTGATTATTTCGTTCGGGCTCCGGTTTTTGAGTCGAGATGTCGAATTTGGAATTTTGGAAATTTGTAAGAGTTTGGATTTAAGGAGTTAACTCGTTATCGGATTCCGCGGTTTGTTGACAGTTTTGGACAGACGAGCGGGAACCGGACGAGTCGAAGGCGACGAAGCCAGGTTTTAAAGATTTGAAGAAAAAGAGTTACATAAGTAAAGCTCGATTAACTCTTCTTTTGAAGTGTCGACAAGTGTCAAGTATCACGGAGAGCGTGAAAATCAAGACATCGTCGGAAGTCGTCGAACTTTCTGTCGAGCTGTTCCAGGTAAGCGTGGAGACATAAGTCAACTACTTACCAAGGGAATAATCATGTTTACGTGCATTTACGTGTTAATAATAATAAAAAGTAGGAAAAGCCTTAAAAGACACAAACACTGAAGATTAAGGCTTCGGTCACTCTTTATGGAAAATTTTAGTTGGATTTTTATCCATAGGTTCAAACGCTAACTTGAACCAACTATGTTGCTACTTTGTTGTAGTTAGATCCCTCTGCTAACCATAGACTTTGGCTAGATTTGAGGGTGACAAGAGAGAGCAGGAATTGGACTTTCGGATTCGAGCCGAGGGTAGAAGTACCAGGAGTCACGTCCTGAGTCTTCAATCTAAAACACTTAACGAGCATGAAAGGGAAACAATAATTCTTTCGGGATTTAACGAGCAATGGGTGAAGGTCGCGATTCGCGAGCTCATTGTGGGACTGGAGACTCGACGGTAGCTGATGCAGGCACTGTATGGCGGAATGGGTGAAGGTCGCGATTCGCGAGCTCATTGCCGTCAGAGCCCAGTATGCGCTGACGTCATAATGAAAAGGAAATGGTACCACTAGTGGATCCCAGACAAAACGAAAACTCTAGGCCAGCGGAAGACGGCTGCTCGAAGTCTGAAGTTGGTCTCTTGCCATTCCGGAGGTTAGAATAGAGAAATGTATAACCTTGCGGAGTGACAAGTGTTAGATAGGATGTGATCACACATTATGCATGCTATAGAATTAGCGGCAATGACATCCTGCATTCTTATGTGATTGTTTACACGTCACATGGCTTTGCATTAGATGTTTTCTTTCATAGGTTAAACTCTCGCTTACTAAGTCAATCGACTCATAGCTTTATGACCCTTGATAATGTAGAAAAGGGAAAAGCTTGTAAGCGGAAAACGAGATCGAAGATCGAGATCGAGCGTGCATCGCCTTGACCTATGGGCTATGGGGTTTCTTAACCGGGGGTTAGTATATTTTGTTAAAACATTCTGGAATGTATTTGTATAGGAGTCGCTATAAGACTCTAAGTAATAAAAGCGAAAAATTTCCCCGGATTTTCGCAAACTATTTTAATATATAAAAGTATTATGATCTATTGTTTAATATGTATGATATTGGAGTCGATCGGTCGTGGCTCGTGGGCGAGTTGTCGCTCGCGGGTCGTGACACGTTGCATCCCCAGCGAAAGATTCTTCCAAACGTACATATTTCGGGAGTGCCAAAAATCTATCGGTTTTGGAATCAACCATTAGGTTAGTGAACATTGACCTTCTTTCAGGAAGACGGGATTCCGTATCTGTCAACCACTTCCCACTCGAATCATGTTCCGAAATTCCAAGGTCATAAACTGTGATTAGCATGCTAATAGCCTTTTAGCGAATGAGTCAAATAGCGTGGTAACATGATCCACTGTCTATGGTCACTTCAGGAGTTAGATCAAGTCTCACTGTGACCATCATAGCGACCTCGGTTGGTGTTGTTGTCAATGGTGCCCACAAGAAGATAGCGACCTCGGTTGGTGTTGTTGTCAATGGTGCCCACAAGAAGAGTTGTAGTATTTACTTTTGTACATTTGATGTAATAAAGTCTCACGAAGACTCTTGCTTGTAATTGTTTGTTTATTGATAAAAAGTTGAAGCGTTCATTCATTATTCATTGTGTGAAGCTTTATGATAAAACCTTAGTCTTTTAGTCCATAAACAAACCTAACAACACATGAAGAGACAAATGTAGATTTGCATGAACAAACTCTTCATGGTTTGCTTAAAACAATATATTCGCAATCTAAGGATCAAAGGACTATTGATCTCAGTACGATTGTTAGGATAATCTATGATGTCTGGTTATGAGACATTGAGAGTTGGAGACTATAGTTCTTCTAGGTATCTTCCTGAGGTACTGAATTGACCAGTGCACTTCTAGAGACAAAATAAGAACAAACCATTTAACCTCTTATGTCTCAAAGTCACTACGTATGAATTGCATCATGCTTACCTTAATCCTAAAATGAGACATGCCATTTCACAGCTTACGTATTCTCATTTGAGAAAGTCAGAGTTTGGACTCACTATGTGATTCTGAACAGAAGCTATTGGTGAAGTACTAAGTTATGAAGATGTCATGAGTAACTTTGTGAAGTTATCATAGATATGGAATTCATGTACAAGATTGCTGAAATGCAATGTATATTACCTCATGCATTATTCCTTGAAATGTGAATAAATGAATTGGCTAATGTCCAAATTGAGTCTTGACACTTTTGGATGAAACAATGTGACTTGTTAGCTCCTCGTCAATACATTGTTTCTAACTTATTCACAAGAGACAAATGAGTTGAGGAAATAACAGATAGAATGGTAAAATTGTAATTTTGTAAATCCCGACTAGCTGATGATATTCATGAAGGGTAAACATAGATAATATTCAGTGGATCCACTCATCACAATTAGTTGAATTCTTGAGTAGAAAATAAATTCATTTGAACCGAGAGATTCTCAGTGTCAACTCTTTAATGGAGTCAGTTGACATTAAGCTAAACTCGGAAAAGGTTTGTGAACTTTTGAGTCCAAGAATTTTAGCTCAAGCTTTGTTCATTTGGATCCATGAGGTCACTATCGCAAATCATATCGAGTAGGAATAGTTAAAATAGAAGCTAAGTCAAAACAAGAACGAGACAAGTTTTACGAAAATTGTCAGAATGGTATTTTTGTCTTTTTGGATATAAGATGAAATGAATGTCAATAAATTTTTGACATGGTCATATGATGGCTTAAATAACTCGGCCATGATGAGTTCATTGGGCCTTGTGGATTAATTTCATTTCATAGAATTTTACTTGAAAATTCTTTATGGGCCTTTCTTATGTTGTCATGATCAAGTGAAGAAACTTCTAGAAGCTCCTTCTACAGAGTCTTGGCCGCCCAACCCAAAGAAAGAAAAGGGAGATTATTTTGTGCTTAATGTATGAAGATACTTGCCAAAATAAAAAGAGAAAACAAATTTCTTCTACGAGGAAGGAGAATTTCGGCCAACAAGCAAAAGGGAACAAAAGAGGAAACAAATCCAAGGGCTTCTAGAAGGTCCATTTGCCATGTGGAATAAAGGGAAGGAGAGCAAATTTTGCTCATGAATATGTGATATTCTATAGAAGATGAAACTACCTTATTGAAGGTAAAACCTCAACCATAAATAGAGCCCTCATTCTTCACATTTCATTCATTCCAAAGTTTTAGAGATTGAGAGCTTCTCTCTCTAGACTTGGCCGCCCCTCTCTCTTTCTATCTCTAGTTTTCTTTCTCTTTTGTTTTGGCACCTAGGTCCACATTTGACCTAGTGTTTTAGTTCTTCGATTCTTAGACTTGTTATTGAGTCGTCGTGTTTAAAAGTGCCAACACACTAATTTCTTTCTTTCTCGAGTGATTTTAGTGATAAAAACTTCCGTGGTTGCTCGAGTTCTCGAGGAAAGAAGAGAGATGTGCTGCAAGGGGAGACGAACGTTTCAACCTTCCGAATGCATCTCAACGTTCAAGCTTCTCAGAGGTTAGTAAACATGTATTGCTCGTTTATAGTTTTAAATTATATGTACTTGCTCTTTGTCTAGGTTAGTAAAATCGTTTTACTTGTTTTAAAGAAAAATTTTAAATTCCGCCGCTTGCTCGAATCGTCAAACTTTTTATTAACCCTAGATCAATTCCAACAAGTGTGTCGTAACGGTACTTAAACGGCACATCTACAACCAAAGTTTGTCCGGGTCGTGCACTTACCACAAGTGCCGAATGCTCTCACGTCGTGATCAACCTTCACAAGTGTTCCACACACTAGTACAAAAAAGACTTTTGGGTGCGACTTTTTTCGCACCCAAAGGTCAATTTTCGCACCCAAAGATATCTTTGGGTGCGACTTTTCCGCACCGAAAATTCCGCATCTAAAAGTCTTGGGTGCGAAAAGTCGCACCCAAAAGTCATGAATTTCGGGTGTGACATTTAGGTGCGACTTTTCGCACCTAAAGTCGCACCTAAAATGTCACCAAAATCCATGGGAAAGACGGGTGCTTTAGACGTCACTCTATTATAAAGTGACTTTAAATCTTTGAAAAAACGTAATTGTTATCAATGCTTTAGTTGTCACCTGATTTAAAAGTGACTTCGATTCTTAAGTTATTTATAAAAATAAAAAGCAATTAAATACATTCAGCCTCAAACTTTGAAACATATACTCAACATACGTATGAACAAGAGATCTCAGCCTCAAACTTTTTTAATATAATATCCAATCCTACAAATAATATAAAAAGTACAATACAAAGAGCACACCAGAACATAAGACAACTAGTGGTAGAAATAGAAAGACAAAATTCTCAAACAGACCCATAAGTTAAAGGATTTTTCTCAACCTGGTGATATCATCCCAAGTGTGACCAACCTCGTTGGAGCCGGTTTGGCGAGCCACATCTTCTGCCTCGCTCAACCTTCTCCAAAGAATCGAGACTTCATGCCCGAGTTTGGACCCTTCTGGAGAGTTGATATTGTAAACCACCAGTGCTAGTTCCGAGCTTTTCTGAGCCAATATTTCTTCCCTGCTTTTGACCAATGTCCCTCCTCCTGCTATAACCAAGTCCTGAAGGTCTTCCAAGTACAACGGCACAAAATCACCTACAAAGTAAAAGCACAACCCCATGAAGAGTTTTGGTTCCTGTAGGAAAAACAACTAATTAGCGTTCCAAAAACGAATGCAACAAAAACTCTATAAACAACATTACAAAATTAAGGCCAACACTAAAAGATTATAACATTAATTTTGTACAATATAGTGACAAGTGAAACTTACACTGGAGCCGGCTTGGCATGGTCTGCAACGATATTTTTCCCAGATTTCATCACAAGACAAAGACTAAGAATGACAATGGGTACGGGTTTTAGTGGGTACACCATTACCATACCCGTACCCGCCAAAAAAAATACCTGTTAGCCCATACCCGTTAACCCGTCAATTTAAACGGGCGGGTAATGGGTATACCCGCCGGGTGACGGGTGTAAAAAATATGCACCCGTTAACCCGCTTTTTTTAATAAAAAAAATTGACACATATTATAAGAAAAAAATTTTGTCACTACTACATAGGTTATATAGTAGTATAAAAGCTGAAATTATATGTGTGAGAGTACGTATAAGTAATATCAAAATTCTAGGGTCTTTTTTTAATGTTTACGGGTCGGTTTAACGGGTTAACGAGTCGGGTATGTTATTTCCGACACCCGACCCGTACCCGCTAAAAATGATAACGGGTATTACCCGTTAACCCATTTGAGCGGGTATCACCCGGCCCGTTTAGCTCGGATACCCGACGGGTTAACGGGTTTCAGATTAAACTGTCATTCCTAACAAAGACTCACTAACCCTACTACATTATGCTTTACTAGCCTGTTCAGCTGAGTCTTATCACGATTACCCACCGGCCTCGCGGTTAGGCCTTCTCTGCAATCATTTGCAAGAAACTCCTAATTTATGAACCAAACAATCGAATAGAATAAAAGGCACAAGCCAAGAAAGTATGTGATCACTAGAGCAATACCTGTTCGGTGTCCCTCTCTACAGTACCTCTCCTACTGATATCCGAAGCCATCCCATCGGTCCGTGACATTACGAAGGTAAAAAATCTGAACACAAATCCACAATCAATTAAAACATAGGTTTCTCGAACGCTCGGAGAAGCGGCGACTTTGAGGTGGCATATCTTTTGACTCGGGCGTCAATTTCCCTATTCGCGCCACTCGTTTCGAAGCTACGGACAATACGAAAACTAGAGGTTTTCGAGTCTACTTCGTGTCGACCTTTCTGGCCTAAAAACGCTGTTTAAGTGCAAAAAAACATGATTATCTATAGAACAGCAATTAAATGTCAAAGCAGTAATAAAAAATGATTATCTATAGAACATCAATTAAATGTTTACCTTCGTCTAAAAAAATTTCGAAACCTCATGAACTTTAAAATTTTCCGACCCCGAACCCACAACAAACCATATTCAAGTCATTAATAACTCACAATTTGAATTTCAAAACCACAACCACACGGCCAAACAAAACTCATAGCCAAGCCTATACTCACACGGCCAAAAGAACTTATACAGTCAAACCCAAAAATCAAAACCGATTATCCAAATATTTAAAAAAAATATCCATTGTAAACACAATTTTGAGCATAATTTCAATCTGAGAACACTCCAAATCACCAACAGTCTCAGAATTCGAAAAGCCCCAAAATTCACGTTCATACACCCTAACTTCTAATTTTTGGCCAAATACAAAATATCAAGAGAGGAATCCAACCAACAATTTCCATTCACAAATCTGAGTAACAAACATCACAACCGCGATTAAACAATCATCAAAAGGCAATCAATTTCACCAATCCAACTCGGAATCCAAAAAGCCCTAAAAATCGAATTCAACTCTAATCTCCAAAATTAAATTCGGATTTGGTTTTTCTTACCAATTCTCGTAATTTTCAGCCTCCTTGGTGTGTCCCCTCACTTTTCCGGCATTTCTTTCTCGGCCGGTGTCCTCGGTGTCTCGCGGCGTCCTCGTCTTCTCGGCCGCGCGCGCGCGCTCGAGATGGTTTCGGGTCTCGGTGTCTTGCTGTTGGCCGAGCTTCCTCTTCCTCCGTGAGCTCACCATCGTCGCTCAGTCCCTCGCTCTCTTCCTCTCTCTCCTTCTCTCGGCTCTCTCTCTCTCTCCTTCTCTCGGTCTCTCTATTTCCCTTTCTCTCTTATTTCTTTTCTTTCTTTCTTTCTTTTCTTCTTTTTTTTCCTTTCCCATTTCTTTCTTTCTCACATGTTGGTGAAAAAAAATAGGAGCTAATGGGATAGACTTTGCAGAGTAAGCTAAAAAGAGGGGAACACAATTTTAGAAGTGAAATAAGAGGAAACAAAATCCCGCTAAATTTTTAGACCAAATGTTTTGGACTTTGTCGCACCCAAAGTATAATGAACTTTTGGGTGCGACTTTTCGCACCCAAATTTAAAAAAATCAGTGAAATTTTTTGTTCGATTTCAGTGACTTTTGGGTGCGAAAAGTCGCACCCGAAAATAATTTTTGGTGCGACTTTTAGGTGCAAAAAGTCGCACCCAAAAGTCATCCGCACCGAAAAACTGTATTTTTAGTAGTGACATATATGTCTTTAGATACAGCTATCCATGCGTGTATCAGTCATCGACCATGTTTTAGCTCGTCGCCCGAACTCAGGTGCCCAACACGTGACTCAATTTAATACGGAGGCTACGAATGATAGTTTCTATTGATTCTGATATTCAAAGATCAACCCAATAATCATATGATGCTAATAAGTAAACCATTATTCTATTTAGTAATCATTTATGATTTATTCATTATCTCTCGTGGGCAGGAATTCCTAACACGTACTTACTACGAAAGTGCGCACAATCAATCGGTTATAAAATCAACTCTTAGGTGAGTGAACATTGACCTTCTTTCAGGAAGACTGGATTCCGTATCTGTGAATCATTTTTTGGTCATATTATATCCCGAATTCTCAAGACATAAGTATTTAGGCATCTTCAAGTAGCCATTCACGAATGAGTCAAAGAACCCGGTAATACAACCTAGAAGTCTGTGACCACTTCAAGATTAGATTATCTCAATGTGACCATCATAGCGATCCCGATTAGTGTGTCGTAACGGTGCTTAAACGACACATCAACAACCAAAATCTATCCAGGTCGTACACATACCAAATGTATAAAATTCTCCCCCATGTGATCAACCTTTCACATGTGTTTCACATATGTGATTTTAGCAGACATGGATTAATCACCGATCATGTTTTAGCCCACCGCCCAAACTTAGACGCCCAACATGTAATTCAGTTTAATACGGAGGTTGTAGATGATAGTTGTTATTGATTCTAACTAAAAAACAACTCACTAATCAATAATGCTAATAAAGTAAACTTCCTATTATATATAGTAATCATTCATGTTTAATTTATTATCTTCAGTGGGAAATATTCTTAGCATAAGGATGTCAAGGATCGACGATTGGGATATAGATTAGGATGGAGACAAGAAGACGCAAAGACGAAGGAGATTCATAGAGATAGAGAGAGAGAGAGAGACGGGGGGGGGAGATATATTATATCCAATGAAATTAGGAGTGAAGAAGAAGAAGGGATGCCTTTGATTTTAAGGTTTTGTTTTTCACAAAACACCGAAGAGAAGAAGAAAAAGAAGGGTATTTTGTTAGAAGAAGAAGACATTGGAGCTGCATAATTCTCGAAGAAAAAACCCCAATTTCTAAGCTCTTAATTTTGTAAATAATAATAATAATAATAATAAGTAATTAGGGTATTTTGATAATTATACATGTTTTAAGTCACATGTGATCCACGTCAATTTTTTTTTTAATAGAGTTAGAAAAAATCTAACGAAAAGGGGAATGCGAGAGCAAAATGAGAGTTCAGATACATCGTTTGTTACAAATTGAAGTCGAGGGGACAGTTTGTTAATCGACCTAGAATTCAGGGGGATTCATGTAATTAATCCTAAATAATAATAGTAAAAGTAAAAACAAAATAAGGGTTTGGAGAAGATCGAATACTAGACCTTTGGGACAATGGTACTATTTGGCATTTTTTTTTATTAAAGCTGCTTTTAGCTTTTTCTAAAGGCTAAACCATATTTATGTATTTGGTAAAATTACTTTTTTAATAGTTGAAAAGTATTTTTCAATGTTTTAACTACAAATCTAAAGCTATATTTTCTCTTTCCTAACTCTGTTAATCTCTTATTTTGACTTTTAATTCTAATTATATTTATATTCTTTTATCAAATAATTTTTTGATGTCACCAAAATTTATAATATATTTTTTTACAATCTATAGACATCCACTTTAATATATTTTTTTATATACCTAAAAGTATCTTATTATTATTAATTATATTCTATATAAATAATTATTAATTACAAATATTGATGCATATTTTACCAAAGATTAAATTTGCTTCTACAACAATTTTATAACAGTTTATCAAACAACTATCTGCTTTTGAAAATACCAGTTTTTTCTTATAGTAGAATCTAAAATCAATTTTTTTTAAAAGCACAACAACGCCAAACGGAGCCAATATCTATACTGAGGTCACCTCGCTCCCCAAAATAATTTTTTGATGTCACCTAAAAATACCGATGTCACCTCGCTCCCCAAAATAATCAAATAATTTTTTATGTCACCAACATTTATAATTTTTTTTTTTTTTTTTTTTTTTACAGTTTATAGACATCCACTTTAATATATTTTTTTATATACCTAAAAGTATCTTATTATTATTAATTATATTCTATATAAATAATTATTAATTACAAATATTGATGCATATTTTACCAAAGATTAAATTTGCTTCTACAACATGCCCCTATTCAAAATGTCGAAAAAATAGTAGTTAATATGCATCAATATTTGTAATTAATATAGTAGTTAATGATTTTTCTCATATAAATTTATGTAAGGAATTCAAACTAAGAGGAATAAGAGATATTTTGTGAGTTTTTGAAGAATTACTCTTTTCTAGGGAGCGTTCCAAATCAAAGTAAATTATAAAAATAGTCCATCAAATCGAGTAAATTAATTAATCTGGTAAGGTTGATTAATTTATTTTAGTCTGGTGGACTATTTTCCAAAGTAAATTAAATTAATCTAATTAGTTAATCAATTTATTTTGGTTTGATGAACTATTTTATTAATAAAATGAAACTTTGACTATTTTTTAAAAGAATGTAGGTTATTGGGCTACTAACTTAATTGTCATTTTTTTAGTAATGTATAGCTAATTTCTTTAAATGGCTAGGGTAGATTCAAAGCAAAAACATGAATCAATAATTATGGCTTAGACTTGGGGTATTCCCTCGTTATATATGGAATTGTTTGGGTTTGCAATTCGTAGTTGATATAAATATTATTATTTCTCTTTTAATTGATCACTACGATAGAAATTTGAATATTTGTCGCCACATCATTATCCTTAATAGTGGTACGATATTGGTTACAAGTTCCGTGAGAATTTTTAAAACACAGTGAAAATTTAAAACAAGAATTGATTGAGCATGTGAATTTATATTATTTTGTCAATCTTATTTCTTAATCTTAATGAGATTCTTTAATTGAATTTAGTAGACGTCCCCTGACTTGCTTGACGAATATGATCGACTAATAATTCAGACTTAGTCAATTATCATGACAGAGTCGTATGGAGTAGTAATCACGCATTTTACTGTTTATAATGTTAATTTTATATTGAGTTTTGAATCCAAGTCGAGATTCGAAAGGATTGTTAGAGGGTGATGAGCCTTTAACTGAACTTGTTGACCATACTATTAATAATTTTTTTTAAAACGAAAACTGTATTATTGATGATTTTGATAAAGACAGAAATACAGAATTTCGAGCGGAGATAAACTCCTACAGATAGTTGATACTGTTTAGATAAAGAGCACGAAGTAATCGGAAAGGAAAACTAAAACTCCTGAGAGACAAACAGTAACAAAGATGTCGAGATACATCTGGCGGGATTCCTCCCTCGCCCTCCGAAGAAGAGAACTAATTTTTTGGCTGGCCCTCAAGAGGACCATTTCTTTTGGGGGTGTGTAAGCCCGGTGATTCGAAGACCATGACTTCGATAAGGTCGTTGCCGTCCTTGAGATCTTCACGTTTTCCTTTCGAGCCTTTGTATTTTCGCAGAGATCGAGTGGGCTTGCCTTGGCCGAGTTGATTGCAAATCGCAACCTCCCCGGACAACAATCTGCGCTTCTTTGTAGACGAGTCGACGAGCA